>NC_090658.1:12316498-12636164 GCF_013368605.1 Nyctibius grandis
CACGTTCACGTGGCCCTGACCTGGACTCCATTAAAAATAATCATCTTTTGAGATACTGACTTCTCCTGTCTGTCTCAGGTCTTTCCAGGCAATTTCAGTCTGCAGGGAAACCCTAGCAACATTTAAGTCGCGTGTGCACATTTTTGACATCTCTTGGTGAAAGAACTTCACTACAATTTGATATTGTTACATTTTCATGAGGCCCCATTTTCAGAATTTGTTCAAAGAACCAATAATTCCAAGAACTGCCACCAAAAAACCTCGATCAATAAACCAGTGGTTGCTAAATACTCATTTCCAACACAGCAATCACCTTTAGACAAGAGAAACTATGGATTCCAAGCCGACAGTGAAACAAAACCTCCCACTCTGGGCTGAGCAGAGGTGGTTTTGAAATGTACACTTCTTTGTTAACGACGTCCTCGTGTTTGCAGTGTAACACAAGCAGCTGTTCCTGTGTTTCTTTCTACACCTTCACAACTAGTGCTCTCTGTCTGAAAACAACATGGCAAGGAAAGGTGCTTTTTACTGCTCATCAATACCACCTCCTGCGTGAAAGGGGCCGAGGAGTGGCACAAACTTTGTTAGCAGAGAGGAAGGCTCCTGGCAGGCGGAAGAGAGGGCAGCCACACTTATAACCAATTCATGAAGTGTTTTCATGTGCAAAGCATTCCCAGAAGCTCACTCCTTAGCACCTTGGCTCCCTCAACACCTCTCTCTTAACATGCTTCTCCAGACATAGGAAGCATTTCCGCTTTGCAAAGATGGGTTTTTATTAAGGTGTGTTTTTTTAACACTGCAGGATCTGCCATTTTGATTTACTCCTCTGGTTCACACAAGAGAAGGTCCAGATCCAGCTCTTTGTCTGCTATAATAGTCATGCACTCTCATTTTCTCATATACCTTCACAGATGCAAGATCACTCAAGCCACAGTGACATCTAAGACTGTGCAGGTGCAAAAGCAATACCACAGACAAATCTGTTCGTGAACCATCCACACAATTTTCAAGCTGACAAATAAACCAGGAAAGAAACCTGCTTGCACAAGACTGAATCTTGCATGAAACAGTAAGGACAGTGGAGCAATGTCAGCTTCAGGATTTGAGCAAGATATTTCAAGAGTCCTGCTTCATTACCTAGATTTCTCATAGTTCGCCTTTGTGTGTGTCCTACCTGTCTACCTCTGGTGAATGGGGGAGGCAGACAAGGCAAAGAGGCAGGATACAAGCGAGCCGTGTTCAGCATCTCACTACACTGGACGTTCTTTTTGGTCATTCCTATTTTTAAGAGAGAGTTTGTTTCAGGCCTTACTCACTGTGGCACTGAGTTTTGCTTACAGTGAGGGTCAAATGCAAGCTCCTTACATTTTTCTCTTCTTTCTTCCTGAAGAAAACCGCAGTACCGGACCTGAACACGCCTGACATCGGCAGCAGGGCACTTCCACAGCTGGTGAGTGTTCAGCAAAGCTTGCTGCACATCTCCAAGACTTTGGTTTCACTTCTCTGCCTTGCGTCTCTGCACAAGTAGCTGGGCAGTACACCAGCTCTCTTCTCTGTATCTCCCCTTGCTCTCACCAAAAAGGTAGTGCATCAGCCTTTTGCAACCCAAACCCCAAAATGTTTGTGAGGAACAAGGATTTATCTGCTCTATCAGAGTGAGTGACCCTGCAGGTATAGCAGAGGCATGCCATGAAGGCAGGTCACGTGCTGCCCAGAAGCCTGGCCCCAGCTCCTCTAAACAAGGCAAGAGATTTCTGTTTAGTAGCAAAGGTGAACTGGGAAGTCAGCCTGTGAGTGAATGGTCCTGCTTTTCCCATCAAAAAGGCATACTAATAAAAAAGCACACTGTGAAAAAGAACAGTTTGGGGTTTATTGGTTTTTTTTTTGAGAGGGAGCCATTTAATGTACTGTCAACTGCTGTCAGAAAATAAACTTGTTATGAGAAAATATACAGAGGAGAATTTATTTCCCTGGGATCAGCAGCTTGGAAATTCCAGGTGCCTGTGGGGCAGCTACCATTTTGCAAAGCGGAAGCAAGGCATTGCATTTTACACATCTTGTGCTATTTTCTGATGGATACTTTATTTTTGTGTTTTTTTCAGATGTTTTTATTTACTCCAAAATAAAGTGACTTTGCTTAAAAGGCTACTGTCATGCTAAACTCTCTGTCATGCAGTACCTGCTATCACAAGATCCTTTTTTGGTTGGTCCTAAGGCACATCTGTAATAAATTACATCACTACGCTGCCTTCCTTAATTTTATCTTTATTTTAAACCCAGCTGTGATTTTCAGTTTATTCTGGACCCAGAGCAAGACTTTAGGACTCAACCGGTGAAAAAAAATCTTAAAAGGCAGTTCAGGTTTGTGAAGGGACATGTGCTCACTTATAGGATCCAACTCTGTTCTGAGTTACCCAGATTCATAACCCCCATTTTGAGCAGAGCTGCCTTGTGTAACAGAGCAGGAGTGTGATGTTAACGCCACTCACCATCCTTGAGATAGGTGACATGTCTGTATCTGCCCTGTGGGCAATCTTTGGACAGTACTTCTGGGCCAGGTTCCTTGGACCAGTTCTCTTGTTTTGGGGAACCCGAGTTGTTTGTCTCAGCACCATGAAGTGGTACAGCTTTGCATGCAGAGCCCAGAAACAATCAAGCTGTTACTACACCAGCAGCTTTTTGATTTGAAGGTGACAGAGACACTCCAAATGCTGTAATACTTAAGCAATGGCCAATGATTACAGTTTCCTGTTGCCCAAGAAGCTTCCTTATTCACTGATAGCAACAGTAATGTACTCATCACTGCAGCTGGAGATGGCGTCTGTTGGGGCTGGTTGCTGCACAGACACAGAAAAGAACACAGACATCACTTGTTACACCCTCCAGCATTACAAGGCTGTAATTAAATGCCTTTTTTCCAAAAAACTTCGTGTAAGCCCGAAGGGACAAGCTGGCAGTAAAGCCTGCAGGGAGTTTGCATCGGTACACAGAACAAAAGAGGAGACATTCCCCCCACCACTTTATTGTCTGTTTATTGAATGTATCTTCAGCTCTGATGGGTCCTTCCTAGCATACAGGCTTAAAATGGAGCCTGCACTTTTTTTCCTTCGTCTCTTCAGGGGCAAATATACTGAGCCATTGATTAGGTTATTTTAGGATGATGGCACGGTACAATTGCTTGCTGTTATTCTGGCAGTCATTTATCAGGAGGCAGTTATGCACGTTTTATAAAGCTCTGCAAAAAACACAGCTACCCGAGAACACTTTTCACAGCACATTTCAGATGTGCCTTTGTGTGCAAGTTGTGTCTCAGTAGCAGCTAAAAAGCCATTTGGATGTGTTGGTTGCTATAGTAATTACTTTCCTTGAGAGCTAAAATAATAGCTTACAGCTCCTGCAGCTCGCTGTTGTGTAGGCTGCCTTGAACCAGAGACACTTCCATTTTGTTTTGGAGGGGGCTGGGGACTATACTCATGTACGCTGAGAGACAGACTTTCCTTCCTATGCTCTCTTGCAGCTAATTTTGAATTTAACCTTTGTAGAGGATGTGTCACAGGTCTAAAGGTTCAAAAATGAAAGCAGCATATGAAATGGGAGGACAGCCTTGAGGCTGAGGTTTCTGATGGGGGTGAAGATTTGGATTTGGTTTCCATTTCTGTTACTGAAAACTGGTAGGAAAGGGACTGAGGGTCATGCTGAGACTGATTTTCAGTGCTGAGGGCCCTACAAAGCAATGGGTGGTGGGGATCACAGGGGTTTCAAAAGTGCCTAAGCAAGTCAAGAAGGAAAGTGACAAGGAGGACAGCTTTGCATCATTCAACATTTTTTTCACTGGTGACAGCAGTGGTGAAATAACTGTTGTATGGACCTGCAGCTCTGGAGGGGGTAAGGGGTCTCACTGTGGACAAAACAGCCTTTGAGAGCAATCCCACAGCTGGCAAACGCCAGCTCCTCCCTCCATCTGCAGGCACAGAACATTTCTGAGTGACATTTTAAATTTCAGCCCTGTGGGCTGTGGGACTTTTGCTTGAAAGGGCACTGCGCAGAAGCATTTCCCAGCAGTAGGAGAAGCCTCATGCTCGTGGCTCTGCATGATCATGAAGGAGGCACCGAATGGCAAGGTCTGCGAGTCATTTTGGGCTCCTGGCCTGATGAGCCAGGGATTTTTGTGCAGCTTGCAGCCAGGTGGGCTGGCACAGCACAGCACTTCTGGTATCTGCCAAGGAAGCAGACGAGAAGCAGGGGCAAGTAGCAAAAGAAATGATCAGATCCTCCTGCATCAAGAAGCAGCTGCAGGGCTGCTGCAGCTCAGATTCATGACTCACAGGGGTTGACCTACATAGGGTTGCACCAGCAACAAGTACCAGTTTGGTTTTGCAGACAGAGACCAGCAAAAGGGGACGAGTATATAAAAAAGGGCTCAGAGAAGGGGGCAGGAGGATCTAGGATGAAAGGAGAGAGGAAAAAAACAGGGAAAGCACTTTGCCTCACAGTGCTGTCCTAGAAAATTTGCTCTCAGATATGTACATGGCTGCATCGGCAACTGGCAGGGAGATGCCAAAAGGAGATAGAAGAACTGCATCGTCTGCTAAAGGCTGTGAACATAAATAGTTCCTGTTTGAGTAACAGCAACATACAAAGACGCAGGGAGGGAGGGGGTTTGGGGAAACCACAGGACAAAACTGGGCCCTCGGATGTGAGCAGGGTGTGCTTGGCTTGCAGACAGCAGGGGATAAGAATTCATTTCACACATGTAGCTGTGCAGATCCCTCCCTCCAAATTTAGGCATAGCATACACACAGGTTTTGTGCCTACACAGCTTTGCTGCTGAAGTGTAATACTTTACCAACAGAGTTAAGGTAGTCCAGCAGGGAGCTACATGAGCATCCCCCTTCTCTCCGGGCAATGCTGGATAAAGCACCCTTTGGCATGCCTGCATGTTTCTATATGAGGCTTGTATCTAATGGCACTGGTACAGCTAAAGCCAGGTGACCTTTTTTATGGAGGGGTAGACCTGGAAAGCCAAGAGTGATGCTGACCTTGCAGTGAACAACAGTCCAGGACTGCTCTGATGACCAAACCACAGCCCCTGTGCTGGCACGTATGCCCCGGAGCTCCATGGAGGCAGGGAGAGCCTGTTCACGCTGGGCATGGGGGGCTCAGCCTGCCCGCCCATCCCTCCAGCCCGGTGCAGACACATCGTGCCCAGCCCACAGCTGACACCAGGCTGGTTGGAAGTCAAGAGGACACGGTTTTGGTGTTCCCAGGCCCTCTTCCCCTCACAGTGTGGATGTAGCGAAGATTACTTGTGTAGTGCCTCTAAGGATAATGCCTAAAGATCACAGAAATCGTAAGGTAAGACAGGATGATAGACTTCTTCAAGGAAACCCCTGAAAAAAATGATACTGGAAATCTGGAAATGCTTCATTGCAAGGACTCACGGTGCTTTATTTTATTTTTTTTTTTTTTTTATGATTAGAGAGACAAACTTTTAATTCACAACAGTCCAATTGTGTGGGCTTCAGCTATGAGAACATTTAAAGTGTCTGTTCTGTGTTAAACTTGTGATGTTTCAATTTTTTCATCTGAGAAATTCCTATGGCCTTTTTATAAAGCTCTTGGGCAAAGTTTTCTGCTACTGTATCAGAAAATTTGGTTGCATTTTTAGATTTTGGTGGATTGTGGTGTACCAAAATTTTAAAATTACTACTGAAGCACTCCAGTAGAAACAATATTTAAGATGCAAAATCCTAAATGCAAGGGGGGAAAAAGGATTTATCTGGCAAGAAGATTTAAGAAACAAAAAAGTAAATTGAAAGGCATACGAAGATAAAATTTCACAATCAATCCAATGTATTGCCTGATTCTACAGATTATCAGCTGTCTTTGAAACATACCACCTGTATTCACTGTGACCAAAACCTGCAGTTTTAGCAGAGTAACAAAATTTGTTTCTTTACCCAAAATGGAGTCAGGTGTGGGAGAACCTTGGCCTTCCTTAAACAGGAAAACTGCAGCCATCATGGGGACTTAAAATCATAATTAAAAACGTGGTCCAAGTATGAGATACAGTCTCAAGTTACCACAAGGCAAACAAAATAATTCAGACTGTCTTTTTTAACCACAAAAATTTTTTTTCTAATTTTTAAGTCATGGTTTGGAGGGAGTAGGACAGGGCTAATTCATGACTTCTGACTTCTAGGATGAGCAGTACTGGTCTAAAGAATGATTAATGAGAGTATTTTTGGACCATTAGATTTTTCTTTGGGTTAATTTGGGAGTAAATTTTGTCATTAATTATTTGACATTTGTAATGAGCTGATAATGACTAAGAACCTGCACTTTAGGAAGCCTTGTTATACTAAAAGCAAAGCTGCAGCTATGTTAAAAACTCGGGGGAAGCTGCAAAAAACTTCCTCTATTGGAGAACTAGTTTGTGCTAGATAATATTCTTGCTGGCATAATTATGATTTCTTCTCAGCAGCAACTCTTCTTCAGCACAGACATTGTAAGATAAAAAAAAATCTTGAAAGTTTGCTCACACATATAATTAAAATGACTTACCTTGCATCAATGTATAGGTAGCCTGTCTAAATGTGTGGCTCAGCTGGACAATGCATGAAGGCTCCTATGGAGTGTGGAAAGATGAAGTGTGTCACCCAAGAAAGTGTATCAAGGACACCCTAAGGACATGCTTCATCAAGTGCAACTTCCTAGCCAAGTCACTGGAGCTCTTAAGAGTCAGCAACGATGCTCCACAGACCTTATTTGTATAAACAGCACCTCCTTGGGCAAGGAGAGTGTGTCAGTAGAAGGAGTAGTTGAGGAGTAGCTCAGGTGGTGAATTGTATTGCAATTGCATAAGAGAAAGCTGGCTGCATATAGATACACACCATGCATTCACTGAGCCTGATTCCTCCACCCCCACCACAACGTTGTCATCTTTGGCTGCCAGCAGCAGCCGCAGCCATTCAATTGGCACACGTTTAGATGCTGTCAGTTAGGGCAAAGCGAAAGCGGGATTTTTTTATTTTTTTTTTTTCATCCTTGTGAAAGCAATTGAAGCAATACTTGGAAACTCATCCACTTTGTTGCAGTCAAAATCCTTCTGCTAATGCCCTGCTCGGGGAGTCTGGGAATGTGGCAAAAGTTAGGGAAATCACAAAAGATTTACGTCAAGGCTATCGCAGCTAACTAGGTGAAATGGTACAAAATATTTTATTCGGCTTTAGCCAGCAGAACATTCTTTGTAATGGGCAAAAATAAGCAGAGACAACATTTTAATGATAATCAATAAAACTAACCCTCATGTACCACATACAGCACGAGGACATTAGTAAGCAGAATTACTTTGAGCTTGCAAAGTGTTTGTGCTGTACAATGTACATTAAACCACTCTAGGAGCCCAAGCAAAGATATCTGTAAGACGTTGGCTCATGCTTTGGGGATGCTTTCCCAGCCAGCACAAGGGTGGGGAAAGCTCTGCGCTGCACCCAGTCTCATCCTGTAGATATTCTTGCTTACCAGTCGGTTCAAAATCCATCACCAATTTGCATTCCTGCCACAGCAAGCAAAGTAGTCCAGTGGCGCTGCTCCATCCTGAATGGAAAGAGACAAAGGAGACCAACATTAGCAATAAAATAGAATAACTTATAGGAAAGCACCTGGCTCTCAGACATTCTCTTACTTAAGACACTGAGCCTTATGCTCCAGTTAAGTTTTCACCATCAAAGAGCACGATGCAAACCACAGAACATCAATTACATTTCTATTTTAGAAATGCATCTCCTTTCTGGTAGCTCTTCTTCGTAGGTGCTTACCAAATGTGATTCTGGGAAAGAACCCCTGCTTCACAAATTGATCACTGCTCATTTTTAGGAACTCTTGCCTAATATAAATCCAGAATTGTGACCCATTCCTCCTTGGGGGATGCAACACTCAGGAACAAAAAACACTTCCAAAGTCTCTGTCTTTAAAATGGAGCAGCTGTCTCAAGACAGTGAGGACAGTCCTGGTGTCTGGATAACTATGCCCACAGATGGCAGTTCAGGTTGTAAGCAAGAGTCAGAGCTGGCTAAGGGCATGATTTGTGTCCACTGGACGGGAAAGCTGTCTGTTTCCTCAGCAGAAGCTGCCCCAGGATTATTTTGTGTGAGCAGCCCTGAGAGCACTGTACTGACAGGTAGCCAGAGCCTCTTACCCTGGCAGGCCATGTTGGTCAGCCCTCTTTTCTCTCCGTACACTAGGATGCCCCAATGTTCTGCTCACCCCTCACGATTCTATGTCTACATTTCCTGAGCCAGGCACGACATGGAAGCTGCCTGAGTTTCTCTCAGAGCACTTTGCTGTGCACCAATGTGCATGCAAATGAACTGCAGGTACACTGCATAGTCCTTGATTTAATGGGACCAGAGATGTGTGTAGCAACTGCAGAACTGACTTTAGGCATGGGCAAAGGTAGTTTTCTAGGACAGCAAAGCAGCCATGGCTCTGCTGCTCATTTCACCTACACCAGAGCCCTGGAGAGATAAGCCAGCCCTGCTGCCAAGAGGGGGTGTGAAATGGCTGCTTTGAAACACAAAGCACCTGTGTGTGGCACATCTATATGGCACTGGAGTTGTCCACCTCCTGTGGAATTGCTGAGAGATCAGCAATCCTTCAGCAAAAGGAAGAAATTTCAGAACTGCTGTTATTTTATGCTACATCCCAGAGGAAGCAAAACCATCCCTGGATGGGGATGTGAAAGTCCCATTACAATGTTTTGAAGAACAAATGGTGTCTGGTACTCATGCAGAGAAAGGTGATCTTAACCAGAGAGAGGAAGTACTGACTAGACAGAAGTCCATCCAAGAAAGAATGCTGGTAACCAAACAAATGATGTTTGATACATTGTTTGATACATTGAAGAACAACCCCATGTATGAGTACAAGTTGGGGACAGACCTGTTGGAGAGCAGCATAGGGGAAACGGACCTGGGGGTCCTAGTGGACAGCAGGATGACCATGAGCCAGCAATGTGCCCTTATGGCCAAGGAGGCCAATGGCATCCTGGGGTGTATTAGAAGGGGTGTGGTTAGCAGGTCAAGAGAGGTTCTCCTCCCCCTCTACTCTGCCCTGGTGAGGCCGCATCTGGAATATTGTGTCCAGTTCTGGGCCCCTCAGTTCAAGAAGGACAGGGAACTGCTAGAGAGAGTCCAGCGCAGAGCCACGAAGATGATTAAGGGAGTGGAACATCTCCCTTATGAGGAGAGGCTGAGGGAGCTGAGTCTCTTTAGCTTGGAGAAGAGGAGACTGAGGGGTGACCTTATTAATGTTTATAAATATGTAAAGGGCAAGTGTCATGAGGATGGAGCCAGGCTCTTCTCAGTGACATCCATTGACAGGACAAGGGGCAACAGGTGCAAGCTGGAACACAGAAGGTTCCACATAAATATGAGGAAAAACTTCTTTACGGTGAGGTGACCGAACACTGGAACAGGCTGCCCAGAGAGGTTGTGGAGTCTCCTTCTCTGGAGACATTCAAAACCCACCTGGACGTGTTCCTGTGTGATATGATATAGATAATCCTGCTCCGGCAGGGGGATTGGACTAGATGATCTTTCGAGGTCCCTTCCAATCCCTAACATTCTGTGATTCTGTGATAAAAGTAAATAAACAACCACCACCACCCGCCACTCACCTCCCGGGGGCCCCATACCTGGGTAAAAGCTGTGACACTGGGACTTTTATCTCTGCTGTGGCTGCACTAGCGCAAACAAGTGTAGTGGCTCTGGTCTGCTGGTGTACCTCAGGTCTGAAAAATACCACAGGATGACCCTTCAGGTTGCCTTTTTATCTTTTTAACAGAGGGAAAACACACATGCTGTAGATTACAAAGAAAAAGGATTAAGGATGCAAAGTCAAAAATATACATAATGGAAAATGCCAAGATGAAAGTCGCAAATGTAGGCTGATTTTGTCCCCTCATGCCTAACTTGTTGTGATAAGGACTTCAATTTTACAGCCATTGATTCATTTGCTCATGGGGTTGTAGCCTCACCTGGTGCACTGGACGGGCTGTGCCCAGCAAGCAAGCAAGTGCTCAGTCTTTGCTTTCCTCCCACTCACTCAGGTAGCCCAGACCGTGTCCAGAGCATGCTCCTCAGCTCTTCCGCTGGTAAAAGAATTACTTGTTTTCTTCTGGGTATTATTTTTCACAACCGTAGGGAAGTGCATCACTGCCATGTGAGGCGAGCAGGTGCTGTAGTCTGCTGCAGAGGTAGAGGACTGATACGTAGACAGCTTTTGGCCAGATGTATTCTTAATGCTTTTAACGGCACCATTTGAAATGCTTAAGGCCTGACTCCACAGATAATGCAATTTTATTTCACACTCAGTTCTGAAAATTAATTCTGAGGTTGTCAGCTCGGGTGTAAGAAAATGAGGAAAAAACAGTGAGTGATTGTAAGCAACCAGTTTAAGTGACTTGCCTAGTATTACATCAGTCTAAGGAGCAAGAAAGCAGCACCATTGCTTTTAAACTCTGTGTGTGTGTGCACGCGCATGTGTGTGCGCACTGACTCTGTATATACAGAAGAGCAGTGGTAATAAACTCAAACACTTGAAAACTTTGTGTCAGGACATCCAAAAGAAAATCTGAGATTTGCTTGTGAGGTTTTATGGACCAGGTACTTGCACTGGCTACAGCTGGGTTGCCCCTGGCATGGCAGCATTTAAGAATCATGTTTTTCAGTTGCAGTCAAAGGGCTTAAAATCTTTTTTCAGATGTACTGACTAGACAGAGGGAAACTTCTCTAAGTTTACTTAGACAATTAAACTTGGAGTTACTTGGAGTCCGATACTTTAAGAAACAATAAATATCACAATATTTGTGATTTGTTTGAAAGTGCTGGTAATAGTGCAAGGCTTGGCAATTCTACTATGTAAGGCACTGATTTTAAGTCCTTACTGGTCAGTGGCTCTGACCTCTACCATAGCTGTTTATCAACCCAGGCACACACCAATATAGGTATTGTCGCTGTTTAAGGCTGGGTGGGTGGTTAAATGGATGGCAGACGCTCTCTGTTAACCTTCTCCTTCTCCAGAGGGGGAAGGAAAAGAGAAAAGGGAGAGAGACTTACGGGTTGGAAAGTTAAAATAGTTTTAATATACAACAATGAAAAAGAGGACAATAAATAATGAACTATATAGAAAACTGCTACTGAGCTCCCCCCGATGATGCCCACATCCCTGCTGACACTGCAGGGCAGGCGCTGGGCAGTCCCGAAGCACACGCAGCAGCAGGCGGGAACTGGGTCCAGGAGCGATGGCAGGAGCGTGTGCAGGGTCCCCCCGGAATATCGGCCATAGGGGAGGAGAGCGCAACCCTTGTGGTCCCTCAGCTTTATACTGAGGATGCCGTGGGTGGGATGGAATACCCCCTTGATCAGTTTGGGTCACCTGTCCTGTCCGTCGGTCCCCACAGGTGCGACACTCTACAGCCCCTTCCTCTGTGGGACAAAGAGACCCAACAGGGACCCTAGTTCCCACGGCAACAGGCCGTGTAGTCCACTTCAGGAAGTAAAATGCTGAAGGGGTAGTTGAGGTTGTTCTGTATGACGTGCCGGCCCGTGCCATCAGGGAATGTGCACTCCAGGTGCTTTGTTCCTGTTCAAACACAAGACAAGTTACCAGGCCACAAAATAACCCCACCAAATGTGTTCTTTGTATTCACTAAATTTTGAAACAGCTTCTCGGCCTAAAGATTAGAACCAACTCATGCTGTGAGCCTCCTTGACCCTGTCACACCATGCCTGTGGCAGGGGGTTGGAACTAGATGATCTTTAAGGTCCCTTCCAACCCAAACCATTCTGTGATTCTGTGATTCTGTGATTCTGTGATTCTGTGATTCTGTGATTCTGTAAAGTAACTTAAACTTAACACAAAAGTCTGTCCTAGTCCAAACCAGGACAGGTATTCAAGCCAATGTCAAATATGCTGAGCAGTCACAGTTTCTCTTGCCAATAACTAGTGTATTGCATGCTTAGTACTTCTGTTTTTTGGCTTCAGAAGCCTTGTAATGAGTACCCAAATGCAGGGGTCTATAAACTGCTGGTGAACGGAAATGAGTAGCAAGTAGCAAGGAGCTGTAAGTGCTGTCCAGCCTAGAGGAGAGCATGGATAAATCCAAATCAAAATAATAAAAAATAAGAACTGAGAAAAATTTTCCAGTTCTGTTTGTCCAGGTATGTTGGTGTTTCCACTGTCCCTCTGCAGCTGAGGTAGTGGTAACTTCCAGCAGGAGTGTGGCCACAGCACTTATTTCTTAAGCTGTGGAGACTAAATTCAAAAAAGGAACAAAAAACCTGCACATTCACGCCTCAGCTGCAGATTACGAACACCGGTGTAACCTTCCTTCACATTGCTGCATGCTAGACTTCACATTCAACATGCATGCTACATGTAACTTTGTGATTCCACTGACTGTCTGTGGGCTCCTGAGTTTTTGGTAAAAGGGGATGAGTCAAAATGATTAATGCAGGAAAGCCACACTAAACAGCACTGTTGGAAGGAAGGCCTTAAGCCTTGACCATGCAAACTCCAGCAACGCAAATCTTCCCAAGAGCTGTCGCCCTCCCCTCCAAGTCAAGACCCCATCTTTGGACAGAACAACTGAGTTTTGGCTGGGCAAGAACTGCAGAATAAAACCCTGTAGCAGCAGGGCCTCCCTCACCACCAACGTATGCTCATGTGAGCCACTGAGGCACCTTACTGGTAGGGCTCAGGAGGTCGTGCTTCTCCTATCCTATCCTGCCGGCATCCCCCTGTGGCATGCCTTCTCTGTCGCACTGCGGCAGAGCAGCTGTGCAGAGCTCTCCATTTATACCGATCTAGTCCTGTGGTGAAATTACTTTTCCTGCAAAAAGGCATTTTCTTGGTTTCAGTCCTTGACTGAGGCTTCTACAGTTGCATGCCCTCAGCTGCAACAGCTTGGGTCAGCAGCAGACACAACACGCCAGAGGGGGAGAACCGTGGCTAACAGCCCTAATGTCGATGTGTTAAGAAATGTGCTGACATTTCCCCCACAAGCTGCATGTCTACTTGTGATTCTCCTCAAGCTCCAGGAAGGTCCCTGGCATTGGTTTCCATTAAACGTGCATGTGAAAACACGCAACCTGGGGATAAGACATAGCTAAGACTAGCAAAGAGCCAGCTTAAGGCTATTAAACAGAAAGGTTTAATACCAGCTGCTGGCAGCTCTCCCGTATAGGATGCTTTGGTACCTTTGGTCTGACCCATTTTTATGTCACTTCTTGTCGACTCAACCGAAAAGGGTGGATCAGGTCTTAGTGTAATATCACCCCTAACACACTCAGCACAGTGATGTGTGGTGGCTAAAGGAATAGTTTTACCTCACATTTCAGAGTTGTATCCAGACCATTTTTAGGTATTACCTTCTTGTTAACATCGCACTATGAATGTCATTACTGGATCAGCTCATGCTAATTATTTTTCCCTTATGGCCAAGTGAACTAAAACCTTTTCCCATTTTTATTCTAGCTGTTACTTGCATTTCCATGGTATCCAAATACACTGATCTTAGCACTGGAAGTGTGATGTGGTAGTATGGTAAGAAACATTCCTTGCTACAATGACTTAATAACTTAATGTAATATAAATTACAGTAAAGGATGTAAGAAACACAAGTCAGGAAAGAAGAGGAGAGAAAATTGTACTGGTAACAACATGTACTTCCAAACTATGTGCATAATTAAGTGGTTTAAATTTCTACTGGGTTTAGAGATTTTTCTTCATGTCATTGTTCTGCTTTTTATGTAATTATGTGGTTGTACTTGACTGCCTGATGGTAAGTAAATAACAATAATTGCTTTTCTTACGGGAAGGTAGGGGACTGAAACCATGACTTCTGTTTATCATCTCCAGGTAATAAAAATTGTATGAAAAGAACTATTTCAGGCAGTATTAGCACCTTTCATCTCTCTCTCTCTTTTATACAAAAGCAGGAGGCCTGACAAGCAACGTAACAGTGAAATCCTTCTGCTGAGTCAGATGCTCAGTTTCAAACTTACGTAACGGGGATGTATTTCCATATTCCCTCCCTCCTTTCGTATGCACAAAGGACAGACAGAAAGAATGACTGCTCCAAGGCTGCTCACAGTAGCTTAGTGTGGAAACCTCAATGTTGCAACTTAAATGTGAAAAATATCTTAATGTCTCCACTGTGGAATAGTTAAATACCACATTAAGTCAGCAAAGCAGGGTCTGCTACCACGTGACATTAGAGTCCATATGCTGCACAGAAGCATGCTGAAACTTTTTCATTTATTGGAACACTCAGTAAATAAGAATTTGGTCAAACAGTAAGTCATTTCCTCATTTTCAGAAAAGTATTTTCAAATACATGGGGGAAAAGAGAATTTAATTATTGCCGAAAATCTAATTATTGCAGCATTTCAATGCCATTTTATGACTATAACTCTGGTATGTTCTGTGATTTCTCAGGCTGCTATTTTTTGCAACAGTATGGTGGAAATGTCTGCTAAAATCCCAGAGCTCTAGCACATAAAACTAATTTACCAGAAACTTCATCTGGCAAGTAAGCATTTATGTCCATAGCAGAAATATCGGTAGTGTATTTAGAAATAAGTCAAACGCCAAGAAAAGTAAGTTTAATGTTCACAGATGGCATGTTCCTCATTGACTATTTGAACATACACCAGATGTACATACATCTTCAGCCCTGTGGACTGTACGCTCTCAAAGTTGTAACAAATTTTTGTTAAAAACGAAAAATAGGTACAAGTATAAGAAATATCGAAAGAAAAACATAAATTAAGAAACAAAGACCAAAGAGAAAACAAGAAGGTGTCAAACACAGCAAGTTAAGTTAAATCAAATGTATGTGTTTGTAGATCAGGTGATTAGACCAGCTACTTGACAGATGCGGATTCAAACCATGTCAGGCAGAATGGGAAACTGAACCTCCTCCCACTTCTTGGAGGAGTGCCTTTACCACTGGGTTTCAGGATAACAGAAAATGTATAAACAGCAAACCATTTGCTTTCTTTTCTAGCTTACAAGTACCATTTCAGGTCGAGAAACATGTTTTGTTTGATACAAGTGTGGGGTTTTGTTTTTTTCCCCCCCTCACCAAAACAAGAAGAAAAGAATAACATTTATTTTGGCTGTCTTCTGAATGACTTCCCTCCCTCTTATTTGGCTGCTCAACTGAAAAAGCAATTACTCGGATAATCCTATATCCATTCTCCGTTGACCTACTTTCAGCAGGGTTCCACTCCACATCCACCTGGGTTTGGCAGCCACAGCAGCAGAAATTAATTCAGCTAGAAAGTCCTGTAAGCCACTTATAACATTGCAAGTCTTCTTTCTGTGCCTCTATCCATGAGGAAGCCTTCTCCTGGACAAACTGGCAAGGTTCAGATTGGATAGGTGGTCTGCAAGATGGGTAGAAAATAGGCTAACAGGCTGCACTTGGAAGGTGGTGATCAATGCTTTTTACTCAGGCTGGCAGCCTGTCACATGTGGGGTCCCCCAGGGACTGACACTGGGCCCCACGCTGTTCATTTTCACAAATGATCTGGATGATGGGATTGAAAGCACCTTCACCAAGTTTGCTGATGACACTAAACTGTCACTGAGCAAGGTGGTGAGGTGGATACGTGAGAAGGGAGAGCTATCATATCGAGAGGCCTGGACAGGCTGGAAGAGTGGGCTAGGAGGAACAGTATTAATTTTAACAAAGATATGTGCAAAGTCCTGTACATGGGACAACCTAAAACAAAGAGCCCAGTACAGGCTGGAACCTGTGTGGCTATGGAGCTGCCTTGCTGAAAGGGACCTGGGGGTCCTGGTGGACAAGTTGAACATGAATCAGCAGTGCGCTGCTGCAGCAATGAAGGCAAATCAGAACCTGGGCTGCATGTGCAGGGGCAGTATTTATTAGCAGGGATAGAGACGTGATCATCACACTCTATTCAGTGCTTGTCAGACCGCATCTGGAGTACTGTGTCCAGTTCTGGTCCCCACATTTCAAGAAAAACATGGACAAAGGGTCCAAAGGAGGGCCACGAAGATGATCAAAGGGCAGAGCAACCTGCCCTATGAGGAAAGACTTAAGGAGTTAGGTCTTACCTCCCTGAAGGAGAGAAGGCTGGGGGGGAGGGGGCAGGCGGAGCTCATCATGTTACTCCAGTACTTAAAGAGTGGCTACAAAGAGGATGGAGCCTCGCTCTTCACAAGGAGGCACATGGAGAAGACAAGGGGCAACATGAATTTTTTTACAGTGAGAACACCCACTCATTGGAACCCAGGGACATGGTAGAGTCCCCACTGCGGGAGGTTTTCGAGATGTGACTGGACAGGGTGCTAGATAATCTCATCTAGGCTCCCTCCCACAAAAGGTTGGACCCGATGATCTTCCCAGCTCCTTTCCAGCCTGGGCTGTTAGATGGTTCTATGATTCTATGCAGACAGGGACGGGCTCCATGAGCCATCTTCAGCATCTCCCTGAAGAAGGAACCCTGAGGAGACCCACCTACTGTTCACACTGCCAGCAATGCAATGCAGCCCTATGAGCACACATTGGCACCGTTAGAAACAGCAGGGCTGGTAACAGAGCCCCGGGGGAACACAGACAACCGTCCAGGAAGATGTCCACGCTCACCCAGCTTGTGGGGAGCATGTTTAGCGCGGTGCTGTTTCTCACCCGGTGAACACCTGACCCCCGTCGGCCCACATGAACGAGCACACGAAGTTCCTCTTCATGCGCCGGGGGCTAAGGGCTCAGGTGTGGAGCTAGCGGCTGTGCGTGAGGAGGCGCCTCGGGAGCGGCCTCACGGCTCCCCGGCGGCTCCGTGACCTTGACAACTCACGGCGGCAGCGCCGCGGCGATCGCAGCTGGGAGACGGGACACACGGGCCTCTGCGGCCCCCGCCGCCTTCATCAGCCGGCGGCGGCGGGAAGGAGACAAAGGCGGTGAGGGCTGCGTGGGGAAGCCGTGGCCGAGGAGGGGGCTCCCAGGGCGGGGGCGCTGGGCCGGGCCGTCGGCGCGGCCGCCCGCCCCCGCCGGCCGTCACACCGCCCGGCCGCCCGCCCCCGCCGGCCGTCACACCGCCCGGCCGCCCGCCCCCGCCGGCCGTCACACCGCCCGGCCGCCCGCCCCCGAGCCCTCGGACATCAAAGAGCGAGGGAGGGAGGGGAGGGAACGGGCGGTGCCGAGGCGGCCTCGAGGCGCGGTGAGGGGCTTGCGCGCCGACCAGTCGCCGTGCCGGCGACGCCCAATGGGCATGCCTGCTGGCCTATCGCCTCGCCGTCTTCGTCCCCCTCCCCGACTCGGAGCCAATCGTGGCGCCAGTGGGCGGTGGGAGGCGTGACCCGCTGCCGGCGCAGGGAGGGGTGTGTGCGGGGGGACGCAGCGCAGAGCACCTTTGGCGTTCGCCGCCGCCAGGCTTCGTCGTCGCCTCCCCCGCCGCTAGCCGGGCCGTCCCTTCCCTCGCACGGCCATGTCGTCGCCTTCGTCTGGAGAGCGGTACGAAGAGGAGGAGGAGGAGGACGGCGCCTACGAGAGCCAGGCCAAGCGGCTGAAGCCCAGCGCCGCTGCCGAGGAAGGCGAGATCGAGTACAGCGGCGCGGAGGAGAGCGAGAGCCGGCGGGACAAGCAGCCCCCGCCGCGCGGAGGGGGCTTCTCGGGCGGGGTGAGGGGCGCGGCGACCGCCGGGGCGGGGGCGCCTCCCGTCAGGATGCCGGCGGGGGGGGAGGGGGCCTGCCAGCCCCCCGCCACCCCCCGCTTGCCGGGCGAGGCTTGTGGCGTTCCCCCTCCTCCGTTTGCCGGGGGAGGGCTCTTCCCGCTGTCTCGGGGAGGGGCGGCCGGGAGGTGGGCTCCCCGCGGGGGTGGGAGCCCCAGCCACGCGGCCTGGCCGAGGCCGGAGCCCGCTGTCCCTCTCCCCCGGGCATGGAGGCGCTTCCGGTGGGGGGACGCTTCTTCCCCCCCTCCCCTTCCCCGTGGTCGGGGGACGGGAAAGGCGGGGAGGGAGCCGGGCTGGGTCCCGTCCTTCCCTCCCTTCGGCCCGCGGCGGGCGTGCTCGGGCTGCGCGGCTAATTGTTTCTCACTGCGGTTGCCTGGGGAAAGGGACTGAGGTTGCAGCCTGCGAGATACACGTGATTGGGATTTTGCGGTCCTGAGATTGTCTCTGCTCCGTGGGCAGCTTGTTGTTTTTTGGGATGTTGCCATCGCAGGTTTCGTGCTTGCCCTGTTGCTGCGTGTAACTATAGAAACGGAGAGCGGGGGAAGAAAGCGAGGCAGAGGGTTTCTTTCATCCTTCTGCTTTACCCTTGTGTCTGGCAGCGTACGGTGGTAAGGCTGATCAGAAATGATTGCCTTCTCTTCGAATTCACTTGTATTTCTACTGTCTCCCTCCCCCACGAACAATGCTAATAAGCATGCTCGTTCACTAAATTTTATGCTATGTACCTTTTATTCTTAATGAATTTATATCTAAGTGTCAAGATAATCCTTGATCCATAAGTTTAAGCTAACAATACTTTTGTGTCTCCTGTTTGATTTCTTAGCTAACATTGTCCAGCTGATTGTAAACATTTTTCTTCTCGATGGTTCTTTCTGTCTCTTACTTGGAAAAGCAAGATCAAGAAAACATTGATTTAATGGCAGACCTTGAAATTTAGAATACCTCTGTTTCATGATTTGTTAAAATGAACTTTGCTTAGCACTATGATAAGTTAATGAGAGAGCATTTGCTGTTACCATCTCTCCATCAGGAGTGGCACCTGCTAAATTAGTACAAAAATTCCCTGATAAACTGCATCGAAGATAGATCTCTGGAGAGAACTATTTTAATTCTGTATTTTTTCGCGACCTCTGTCACAGTCAAGACTTAGCAATGTGCTCTGTCCTAAAGGCCAGTTCTGAATTAAATCCGTATGCTTGCTTAAGTTATCTTGAAACTTTGTCATGTAGGAGAGCTGGACATCACACAGTGTTCAAGCATGAACAAGCTACAGCTCTTGCCTTTCCTCTTTTCTGCAGTATTTTATAAAATCAGCTAGTTCCTGCTTTTTTTTTTTTCTTCATTCTGGGTTCTGGCTCTGATTGTCTTCATGTTGACCTCAGTATCTCAGTTTATTCCAGTTAATATCCCAGTGACACTGCCCTGCCACTTTAGGTGACGAGAGCAGGGAGTATGTCTGTAACTTTACATTTTGGATTTCAAGAATGGCATGTGCTGAGTCTGGTGAGTAAAGAAACTGAAACAAATGTGCAGTGAGTCAAGAACATGAGGATTTTTAGGCAGCTGGTCCATGACTGGAGAAGCAGAAGTTGTCTCGATAATAGAGATCAAACTAGTTTCTTAAGAATAAGCTATAACATCAAGCAGATATGAAAAATGAACGACAGGATGCTTTTGTTAGTGATTTTATGCAGGGCTTTTAATAGCAAAATGCCATCATCTATTCGTTAGAGTTAGTTAATGTGAATTTTAGGTTTTTTTCTCTAATAGATTAAAAAAATATGCAGGAAACTTACTTGTTCTGTGACATATCTTATGTGTGTCTCTCCAGGGGAATGTTCTTAGCTTATAAAAGTTGTATGTGGTTCAGGGAAAAGACATCTAAGAGGAAGGTAGGCTGAGAGGAGGGAAGAAGTGTAAGTATCCTGGGTTGCTCAGAAGAGAGCAGAAAAAGCATAAGTGAAGATGAAGTAGGAGGAATGGGGAATTAGAAGGAAAGTGGGAAAATGGATGACCAAGGTAAAAAGAGTGGTAGGAGTCTGGTAGCCTCACTGTTTTTTTGTTAGTTTGTTTGTTTGGTTTTTTTTTCTTCCCCCCAGTGTTCGTCCTAGAATATCTGTGAACTGTACGCTCGTATGGATTATATGTTCTCTTTATAGAAAAGCTGTTTTGTGGTAGGACCCTGCTAGCAGGTTGGTGGGGGTCTCCCTGCTGGGCTATATTATTGTGGCATTTTCCTGTTCCTCTGGGATTGTTTCATTGGGTTGAATATGAACAAAACAATGGCATCCTGGCCTCTATTAGGAATAGTGTAGCCAGCCGGTCTAGGGAAGTGATCGTCCCTCTGTACTCGGCACTGGTGAGGCCGCATCTTGAGTACTGTGTTCAGTTCTGGGCCCTGCACTTCAAGAAAGATGTTGAGGTGTTGGAGCGAGTCCAGAGGAGGGCGACCAATCTGGTGAAGGGTCTGGAGGGTCTGACCTACGAGGAACGACTGAGGGAGCTGGGGTTGTTTAGCCTGGAGAAGAGGAGGTTCAGAGGTGACCTTATTGCAGTCTACAACTACCTGAAGGGAGGTTGTAGTGAAGTGGGAGTCGGCCTCTTCTCCCGGGCAACTAGCGATAGGACAAGAGGACACAGCCTCAAGCTTCGCCAGGGGAGGTTCAGGTTGGACATTAGGAAGAATTTCTTTTCAGCAAGGGTTATTAGACCTTGGAATGGGCTGCCCAGGGAGGTGGTGGAGTCACCATCTCTGGATGTGTTTAAGAAAAGACTGGACATGGCACTTAGTGCCATGGTCTAGTTGACATGGTGGTGTCAGGGCAACGGTTGGACTCGATGATCCCAGAGGTCTCTTCCAACCTGGTTGATTCTGTGATTCTGTGAATAAGCCCTTCATGCCTGTAAGTTGTCTTTTTTTTTTTTTTTTCCCCTTCCAAATGAGTGCCTAGAAGTCTGTATGTGAGATCCACATGGGGAAAACGAAAATTTATTTTGCTTTTCTTTTTCCTGCTTTCCGCTTGTGTGGACAGTCCTAATAGCCCAGAGGTGTACCCTCTTCCTTATGGCTCATTTCAAGGCTGAGGAGCATGGAGAGCCAGGAACAGACCAGAATGTTGACTGGGGAGGAGTAGGAAGTGGTCTTGCAGAAGTATTCTGTAGGGGAGAATATGATTTGGAACAATGACTTTTACAGAGGCAGTGTTGAGTGGTGGTGAAGCCTTGGCAGAGGAGTCGGGACTGTGGTGTAGCAGAGGATCAGGACACTCGGAGAATGTGAGTTAAGAGCTGTGTTTGAGTGTGTTTGGAGGGCCTTTCAGCTATATCCCCTCCCTTAAATTTCAGTTTCATTAGTACAGGTTGTACAAATACAACATTAATCTTCTGTACTATCTACCTGCCTCACTGTCTCTGACATACCTATTCTTAAATACTTCTGTGAAGTAAGGAAGATCTGTTATCCCCGTTCTTACAGTTGGGGAAGTGAGATGTGGTGTCTAAATACGTAAACAAAACTACAAGCTACCGCAAGGTAAGATAGGGATGTGAACTTGCAGCTTCTCAGCTACTCTGCTGTAACTTCCTATGTGCAGTGTTCTGGCTTTGTGGTAAATGGAAAGCAACTCGCTTTGCTACTCTGTTGCTTCACATCTATCACAGGCAGTTGTGGTAACAGTAGCTAGATAGCAAGAGTTCAGATCGTGACTTACTTTGGAGCGATTGGTTCATGTATGCATTTATTAAATGAGTATATCCTAGAAATCGGTTATGGAGTAAGTCATCCTCCCTCCTTTGTCCTCCGTCAAAAGGAGTAACCATTGCCTTCAGGCTAGTTCTTTCTCCAGCACCTCAGGTTGAATCTTCTGATGATGCTGTGTGTTGTGTGGGGTTTTGGAGTGTTGTTTGGTTTTTTAAAGGGATATTCAGATTGTGCTGAGCAGAGAGGGAAATAGAATAGAATAGAGTATTTCAGTTGGAAGGGACCTACAACGATCATCTAGTCCAACTGCCTGCCCACTTCAGGGCAGATTCAGAATTAGAAGAAGGGACCAGAGTGCAGGTATTCCGTTCTGTGGCAGTTGTAATCATTGAAAGGACACAGTGGTAAAGAGTGCTAGGAAGAAGTATGCATTGAACAAAAGAAACAATACCCCAAATTCCACATCCAAAACAAAACTAAATTGCCAGGTAGCCTTCCAAAATGTGGGGTGTGATTAACCTTAACCCCCTTCTCCTGCCTAGCCCCTACCTCCCCAGCCCTCAAAACCAACAAACCAAAGACAACACAAAAAAAAAATCCAGGATATACAAAACTGGTATATTATTCAAAAAAGAATCCAGGATATACAAAACTGGTATATTATTCTACTGCCGTGGGACCTTAACTTTGTCTTGTTTGCTTGGCTCTTCTGAGACATGGTCTTACTTCCCTGTGTAGTGGAAATACTGTTGTCACTACAACGCTACAGGAATTCCAGGTGGCACAGAGAGAGGTGTCTCCTGTATGTACCTCTGCAGGGAAGAAACAGAACTGCTCAACTCAGGCAGGTGTGATCAGCAGGGATGATGTACAACAGGGCAAACAGCTTTAAGTAATGCCATCATCATGTAGTACAACTAGCAGTTGAAGAGTGTGCACAAAATGCTGTATATCTGTTTATGAAAGCCCTTCCTCATCCCCAGTGGGCAGAGCTGAGATTATTGGGGAATGTGTTGTGTACCTTCACCTTGCCTTTATAGCGTGACAGTTTTAGCTACCCTTGACAACCTGCAAGGCAGTTGGATGAAGATCAGTCTACAGTTAGGCATTAATGAAGTCTGGGGCACTTAGATACCTAATAAGCAACCTTTTGGGGCTTTCTCTCCCCAGTTCTGTCATATTTATAAAAGCAATTTCAGAGCATTTAAGAGGGATGCAGCAAGAGGAAAACGTTGGGAGTGAATAAGATAATCTGAATGGTGAGAAATAAAATAACAGTATATTTAGGTACCTGGGGGAGAGAATATGAAGGAGGAGTGCCATCCTTTTGCAGTAAGAAGAAGAGAGATGGAGGAGGTAAGCAGAGAAATGGTAAAGGAACAGATGGTCCAAAAAAGGTAATACAGACTAATAGAACTAAGATGAATATACTGACTGGAAAGTGTATGGAGAAGGGATAAAAGACACATTTATGTGCAAACTGTTGGTGAAAAGTTCTCCAGTCTGGAATTGGTGAGCAAGAGAGACATCATCCTAGAGTCCATGACGACTTTCTTCCTTTTCAGAATGGCAAGTCATCATTTGCTAGCAAGAAACCAGTGATATATTTAAAATGTTGTCTAGAACTATGTAGGTCACCAAAGAATGTGTGTTAAAATGCTACAGTCGTTCTTTGAAGCTGCTTCTGTTGCAGTCTTATGTATGTGAAGTAACTTGTTTGTGCTTCATCTACTTGGTTATGTCATCACTTCCCTTCGTGCCTCAACTTTCTACAGAAGCTCTGTTTCAATGTTAAGCATTTTTATGTTCCTAGCTTCTTTCTTGAGGGAAACATTTTCTGTCTTTGTTACTAGTCTTGAGCACTTAGAAAGGAAGTCTGTTTCCATTATCTATTTAATAATTGCATTTTCTGTCCAGCTAATGATTCTTCAAGAAATTGTTATTGAGCTCTCAAAAACCCTCAAAAACACCGAAGCCATATATATTAATGGGTACAGCAGTAACGTTAGCTAATGTGTTCTCCTGGCTTCGATGGAGTACAAGTGTCATGTTGGAGTTCTGTGTGGGGCTTTTGTGCCATTGTGGGAGTTGGAGTTACTGAAAGACTCCTTTGTAAGCAGAGAAATACTGGTGGTGGTTAATCTGTATGTGAGCAGATGCTTCGATGTGACCTTTGTCTGTGTGCCAACTGTAACACCTGTAGTTTTCAAGATACGGTGTCTGTGAGATCTTGGTCAAAATCCTGTATTTTTCATCTCTGGGAAGAAATTATGGCAGCAGTTGGATGAGTTGTATATGTTCTGACCTTAGCTGTGGAGATGCTTTACGCTTACAGACATGTTTGATTTTTCATGTGGTCTAGTGGTTTTATTTCTCCTGCTTTTAGAGGAAATCAAAGATCATTCTAGATTTGCTTTATCCTGCAGCTTGGTAGCTGAAAAACTTGTTTGACGGTAATATGTATATCTGCCTTTTGTGAAGA
This sequence comes from Nyctibius grandis, assembly GCF_013368605.1. Classification (NCBI taxonomy): domain Eukaryota; kingdom Metazoa; phylum Chordata; class Aves; order Nyctibiiformes; family Nyctibiidae; genus Nyctibius; species Nyctibius grandis. The sequence goes on from NC_090658.1 coordinate 12,340,446, forward strand.
CTTTTTTGCACCCGAACATATACCTGTAGCAGATGTTCATGTCTTTCACCAATACGCTCTGTGAATGTTAGTTTGCGGCTTCCTGGCTCAGGACTGACTTATGCTCGGTTCTTGTGCTGTTGTTTAGTGCTGCTGGCTGGAAACTTTTGAGTAAAGCAGAGGCCCTCTGATTTGGCCGTTCATAACCTCAGTGGTTTTATCTGTACAAATAAGTTTCTGAAATGCTATGTAGGCAAGTCCTTAATTTCATGCCAAGTAACTGAGATTTCAGTGTTTAGTGGTTTTTTTTGTTTGTTTGTTTGTTTGGGGTTTTTTAATATTCCATATTTCTTGAGCTTCTGCGCAAGTTACTACGGTAGCAGCAGTGTTAGGACTTTTGATTCTTGCTAAATCTCCTACTGTACAATACCCTGCTAAAGGATGCTTTCTGTATGGTGTTACAGGAGAAGGAAATTTGGCTTGGAAAGCCAAGTGTTGCTTCAACTACAAAATAAAATTCGTATTTGCTGATGGTTCCGAGAATAATTCCTGTTGCAGAAGTGCAGACGCCTGTGTATCTGCATATAACTCATCTATAATGGATTTGAAGATGCAACTATAGGAGTCTTCATTTTTGAGAGAGTTTGTACTGTTAGAAAGATTTAGATCTTCAGTAGGCAAGCTTAAATGGACTGCTAATAAATAAAAATACAAAGGGATCTGCATGACAAAGAAACATGAACTGAAACTATAACAGAAGATTGAACTGGGAAAAGGAGGGAGAGAGAAATACTGTTCTGTTATGATCCACTCTGAAAAGCTTGACTTGCTGTGTGGGAGTTCTAATTAAGTAAGGTAGCTCTTTGTAGTGAGTCTTTGCTTCAGTGAGAAAGTCATTGCTTGTATTTGCCATCTGATTAGACAACTATTTTTAGGTGAGATTTCTTGAATGCATTAAAGAAAACAAAAGAAAAGAAAATGCATACCCCTAGCGTAAACTGGGATCTTAATATAGTAACAAGTATGCAGGGCAATGAATAATTGATTTAATAACTTCTGATTGTTCTGTAGACTGTAAATGATCTGTCTTAACACCTTAGAGTACCAGACTTTGCAGGAAAAATTGGTAATTATTGTTAGTTTTCTTTTGAAGGTTTCCTTGGGTGCTTCCTTCAGCTTTGAAAAGTGTGTATGTGGGTAAAGAACATATAAGCTGAAAATAAAAACCTCTGTGTAGTTCTGTTCCTTCTGCAATTGCCTAAGTATTTGCAGTACAAAGTATTAACCTTTTATATGACTACTTTGATCACTGCTACCACTGTAGACCTCAGCTGATTAATTCAGGATATATGATATCTTATGCAAATATCACCAGTGTTATTTTCCCACAATTGTCACAGCTCTTATTCAAAGAAATGTGTTTCCACTTAAAATGCTTTCATACTGCAAAAGAATAAAATGTAAGGTAGGCTTGAAAAATTACACAGCAGATTATTCTAATGTCTGACAAAGTCTGAAGTGCTGGCTTTTGGTTCAGAGTGGTCAAATCCTCGATTTAAAGAAAAAATACATAATTGTTTTGGGAGAGCTGTGTATGGAACACAGGAATTAAACCCACAAGACTCAATTTGTAGTTATCTGGAATGTGTTTTTTCCTTGAATCTGTAGTTCAAACAATAGGGAAGAGAGGAATGTCTGTAGCAGTAGTAGCTATCATTGTGGTTACTTAATTACTGGAGCTGAATGCTCCTTTGTGCTACGAGTGAGAATCTCCCTCTAGTTCCAGAAGATGCTGTACTACTACTTATGAAAAGGTGAAAAATCAACAAGACTTGATCTGTTAGATCAAACACATTGATGTAGTTGCTAAATTTGAATACATCAAGTTTATACTGCTGTTAGACGTATGAAATTTGGGTGCTGGTAATTACAGTATATTTCAGCGTGCCCTTTATTATGTCTAATCTCTCTTTGATTATCTCTCATTATTGGCTTACATAATTTCTTTTTTTTTTTTAACCCAAGTCTTAGAATATATAAGGTAAATTTCAGCCCCACTTCAGGCTTTACATGGAAAGGTCAGCTGATTCCAGCCCGAATTCTTCAGTCAGACTGTATGAAGTCATAGTAGTAGCTCTGAAAAATGTTCATAGTGGGAATTCTGTGTGCTAATGTATGACAGCTGAATCTGTTAATGGTAGTGAACCTGGGAATGAAAAGAGAGGGCATGCCCATATGTACAAAAATCGCGAGTTTTTAAAAACATGTACGAAGAGTGTTCGTAGAAGGGAGGTTGCGTTTATTTCAAGTATAGTACGGAGCTGGCATTATGGGGCACAGCTCCGCGTGCATTAGAGAAATAATCAATTCTCATTCAGTTTACTGATGGCCCTTGTTTGTTCTTGCTTTTTTTATCCCCTCAGCGTGTCTCAAACAAATATTAGCATAAAAAACAGGAAGAGTGTCAGAAATATTCTAGATATTGTGTATGTCCGAGTATTTTTTTTTATGCTTTTAATGAACAGGGTGGAAGATCTCCTGCAATTCAACCAAGTGTTAAATAGGCTATTTTTTATATTAGAAATATGTTGCCTGTGCAAACACATTAATTAAATCTGCAAAGCATTTTATTTTAAGTAGACTTTAGCAACTGAACTTGGCAATCTATTTGGAAAGAAAAGTTAAATTATTTTAAATATGCTTGGATTGTACATTTAGATGGCTGCCTCTGGACCCAATGTAGTGTCTGCCAAATATTTAATTTTAGTTATTGATAGCAGTATTCCTTGTTCTGTGTTGAATTCTAAAATGTCATTCCGTTGCTAGGATGCCGGTGGAAGTCATCACAAAGTTTCTGTTTCTCCTGTCGTCCATGTCCGAGGGCTGTGTGAATCAGTTGTGGAAGCAGATCTTGTGGAAGCTCTTGAAAAGTTTGGAACCATATGGTATGTCAAGCAGTATAAAGTCATGTCTCTGGATAAGTTGGGAGCATTATTTAAAAGTCTGTTGGACCTCTTTAAATACATTATGACAGCCATTTGAAATCCAGAACTTAGTTAATAGTGAAGCATAAAGATTTTCTAGCTGTGTGAACATTCTGTGTTTGTGTACTTGGCAAGTCTGGTCAAGCAGTTACACTGTCTGCATGCCCTAGTGTCTGCTATCAGACTTCAGTAGCATAGCTAGTCCTGGCCTTAATACGAGCTGTAGCTAAACTGAATTGCAGAACAGCACGAGGGTGGTTGTCTTGGTATAAATGAACATACCAAAAATAAGGATGGGTCACAGAGCAGATGGTGCTTTTTCCTGTGGTTTCATATGGGAGGAGTGCTTGTGATATGGTAGGACCTTCAGAATGAGACTGTTATTCAGAGAAAGCCCCTTCAAAATTCATATAGCCTGAAGATTCCCCATCTGTGCACAGAATAGTAAAGGTGAATGGATAGAGCCAGCTTATTCTGAGTTTTCGGTGCTTCTTTTTGGAAACCTGCATTTTTTTCTCAAGTAAATGCATGTATTGAAGTCAAATAGGGTTTTATAAATACTACAATAGTATTTTTCACTGCCCTAATATTAAAATAATTGAATTATACTTCCACCAATATCTTTAAATAAATAAATAAAATGAACTGAGCACAAGCTTGTTCAGGAATACAAGTAGGTACATTTTAGCCGAGTGTTTTGCTTTTCAAAAACTTTTATCAGCTGACAAAGCTTCTTGAGTTTGTCTCTGAATTTGGTTAACTAGAATACTTCTGTTTATTTCCTCTAAGGTCAAAAATAGTGTTTTAAATTTCTTAGCAACAGCAAGTATGTTTAATGTATCAACTTTGAATGTGTTTTATAATTTGCATTTACTTTATCCTTTACCTCATAAATGGCTTTAGCAAGTTTTTTTTTAATATTAATTGTAGTTCTAGTAAGTTAGTAAATGATTAACTGTTTGTTGTATTGGTTGAATGTTTTTATGCATTAAACTTTTTCAGGAAAACAACTGCTTATTACTTATTTATCTTATAGCTGCATTTCTTTGCTTTGTGCAAATGCTTTAGAAATGCGTTGACCAGGTTTGGGAAGCCCGAGCAGGGAGACCTAACCTTCCTTTTATGTCCTTGTTAGGCATTGTTTAGGGAAAAACATATCATATATGACAGTTAAGGGACTTTGGAGTTGTTTTGAGTAAGCATGTAGGAAAACTTACTGTGATGTTTCTCTCAACAGCTATGTCATGATGATGCCGTTTAAGCGCCAGGCTCTGGTGGAGTTTGAAAACGTAGAAAGTGCAAAGAAATGTGTAACGTTTGCAGCAGATGAACCTGTATACATTGCTGGACAGCAAGCCTTTTTCAACTACTCAACAAGTAAGAGGATTACTCGGCCAGGGAATACTGATGACCCGTCTGGTGGAAATAAAGTTCTCCTGTTGTCAATTCAGAATCCTCTCTACCCAATTACGGTGGTATGTTTCTTCTTTTTTTTTTTTTTTTTTTTTTTCTTTTTCTTTGTTTTTCTTTTTTTTTTAATAAAAGGCAGGGAGCAGCAATCTGTTACATTATTTCTATTATGTACTTAGTTGTTAGAATTGCACACTGTTAATTTGAGTCAGCAATTAAGTTCACCTACCAAAGCTTTACACCATCTTCACATAAGTAACACGCATGTTCTGGAAAAAAGGTTTTTCAAGATGATTCAGTCTCGTAGAGGCATTTTACAATATATTTGAAGACTTACGTGGTCAGGATTTTGAAATGTTTAAGTTGCTACATGCTTCGGAAATATTTCCAAATGTGTTGCCACAACATCAGGAATGTCATTTAGCTTTTAGATGCTGAGTGGTGTATGTTTAAATAGCAAGCAATTTTTCCAGTAGGAGGGGTTATTTTATTGCAGTCCTTCATTCTTAAGTATTTCCTTTGTGGAAAGTTGAAACCTTCATCTGTTGATGATCAGCTCCAGTTTGATGGAATCTTCCAAGTCATACTATAAATGCAGTTGCATCCTAAGTTATTGCTATCTATTTATGGCACAAGTGCATGTTTTTTTAATGGTACAGATATTTTTTGCTAGTATTTAAGAATGCATGTTTTCTCATGCATTGAATGCTTATATTTTTCATAGAGATTTTATAGTACACGTTGAATTGCACAGAAATTTCAAGAAAAACTTAAAGTCTGCTTTAAGCAGACATAATACTGTGATACAAGCATAAGTTCCTTTTGTTCTTAGGGAAATATATAGGATAGTATTAATCAAAGTGTTTGGCTTTTGTACTGTATAACTTAATGCAAATATTAAGTTTTGTTTAATGTGCTGTATACTATGTTAGCAAATTGTTTGAAACTTAATATTCCTGAAATTACTTCAAGCAGTCATTTCCACATCATGCTTTTTGCTTCAGTGTATTGTGGATATTGATAGGGTTTTGCCTGGTGATGCATTAGTGGATGATGAGTTTTCTTTCTCCTGTCAGTTTTCTTTATAGAAAAGCATGGCAAAGTATGATGTGCTCTTTCATCAGTGTTTAAAAATATACCTGCTTTGAGCTGTGTTAACAAATCCACTGACTAAGTTAAAGTATTCTTTGCATGTGACTATAATACAGATTTTGGAAACTACATTTCATTCATGCATTTTAAACTTGGCTTGCATAAGCAGCTGAGTTGAACACAGATGCTTGAGGAGACTGGTAGCAGAAGCATCGTTTTGGGCTAGGAAAGTTTAATGGGAATTCTGAGGATGAAGCCTCTAGCACAGTAGCTCCTTTTTGAAAACAAACAAACAACACCCCTCCCCAACCTCTTCTTTCCTGCTGCCCCCAACTGTTTCCCAACTGTTTGTCTGGAGTATACCAATGAGCACTAGAAGCAGACAGGTTTCCAAAATAACTTGCAAGCATCAGAGCTCATTGAAGATAGTGTAGACTAGTAGAGTCATAGCAACCGGGAAGAGCAATTGTACCCATAACAGCTAGGAATGTGATGAGAAAAATAAAAATTTTGCACTTGGCCAACCAGTTAAAGAAACAGTTAATTTAAGAATGCCTCAGGCAAAGTCTGCATTATTAAAAAAACAACCAAAAAAAACCCAAACCCAAAAAAACCACAAAACCCAACACCACCTCTTCAACACTTTTCTCCCCTTAAATTTGAACTACAATTAGACTAAATAGATGAAAAATTGCAACCAGTTTTAAGTGGCAAGTCTGAATAACTGCAATTAACTGCTCCATAGTTCTTAAGAGCTTTTCTTTTAAAACAAGATACAGTTTTTGCAGAGAAGTGGGTCTGCTCAAGGGCATCTTGTGGAAGAAGCTAAATTGTTCTAAAATTTTGCTGCAGCTTATTTCCTCCATTACAATTGTGACCTGCTTCTTCCCTAGCAGAATTTTTTTAGAGGGGTGTGGCAGAGAAGGACAAGAAGGGCAAGTTAACTGTATTTGATTCCTAATTACATTCCACCCCTTTGTGATGGGGGGTTGGTGTTTTGAAAAAAGTTTTGCCTAAGGTGTCATATATAGGTCTTTGAAGTTCTGTTTCCTAGTTTCCTTATCTGTGGGCAGAACTTTGTCAGGGATTTGTCTGTAAGAACAGACAAATTTGTCTATTCAAACAGACCTTCTCAAAGTGACCCCTGCTGCTGCAGTCGTTACTGTCTGTTCAGCTATACTTCTGCTATTGTCTCTTTGTTCTTACTTACCTTCTAAACCTGTACATGCACGAGGAAGGTGTAGTAGGCCTTGGCAATTGAAATGTTTTAAATTTAACTTTTGAGATTAGGTTGCTGCATCTCCTTTTTTATTATATTCTAGTGTGTATATAATGCTAGTGTTAATTTTTTATTTAAAATATCCCACATCACTGTATCTTGTGAATCACTTGATTGATTTGGTAATCTAAAGTAGTTGAATTTAAAAAAAAAATCAAGCTGTGTGTGTGCCTGCTGGTTAGCGACACTGATGGCAGTTTGAGTAGAGTTTACATTTTGAAAGACAACTTTTTTTTGTTAATTAAGTGGCTGTGAACAAATCTTTTGAGAGACAAATTGTCGAAGAAAGTTGTAATCCTGAACATTAGTGTAAGCTGGAGCTGGAACTTTTTCAGGACTCTCTTCTCCCACACAAGAGGAGATGGAGGGCAGCTGTTTGTGTTATTGAGTGTGCATAGAAAATATACCTATAAATGATCTCAAATGTTATTTTTTAGGGGTTCAAGCTACTTGAATCCTTTCTAAAAATGTCTATCCATCTTCTGAAGATCTTAAAGTTGACAATCTCCTCTGCTTAGCTGCTTTAGCTGTGCAGAACACTCACTACAGTGTCTGGAGCAAGGCCCCTGAGCATGGACAATGTTTTTGGTTTGTTGTGGGGTTTTTTGTGTTTGTTTTTTAGTGTTAATATGTCCATATATTAAAGCTTATGGTACTTTATATAAAGCCAGGAGTTACACCACTGCAGCTGTAGCCAGCAATAAGACATCCTCTTTTGCTAGTTTCTTGTTGGGATGTGGGAGTGTGTTTGTTTTGTTTTTAAGAAACCCAGCATGCTCCCCACCCCTTTGCCTCCCAAGTGTACAGCTATTCTGCAGAACATAATAATAAATACTATACCTACTTCTTTTCCCCCCTTCTCCCTCTTGTCCCCCAAACAAACCTGAGGATGTACACTAAGATGTTGGAATGAGCATTTTGCAAGTATTTGGTTTAGATACAAAGAAAGGAAGGGAGAAATAGATTGTGGTAGAGTGTTCTACCGAGATGTCAGTGCCTTTGCCTGCTGGGTTTAGCTATGAAACTGGCTGTCTAGGAAAGCTTCTGTGCTTTCAGCTGTTTGAATGTGATCTAATAGGTGAATTGTTTCAAGAAATTACAGTTCCTGTTTGTTCAGGTTCAAGCCTGAGTCATGGGAATTCTGAGTGTGGGTGTATAATCACTCTAAAATAAACTTATTTTTCTTGTCCATATTCATGCTGGAGACTAGTTTCTGGTACCATGATGTCTGAATTGTTATGTGTAATCCACTGTTGTTTGAGATACTTCTAGCACTACATCATAAGCCTGGCCTGATGTGCAGTAAGATGAGCTTTTCTCCTTACTGTTTGGTTCCCCTGCTGCACTGAAGATGGTCTTGAATTTTATTGGTTCCTTGTAATATAGACAAATGCTGGTGAAAGCAGAGTTAACAATGAGTTTGCATGAATCCAGTGTTTCCTGTCAGAAGTTTTCTCTGCCTTCAGTGGAGAAGCACAGCAACCATTTGTGGTGTCTTTGATCCAGGTGAATACAACTGAAATTCTCCTTTTGATAAGCTGCCTAAGCTTACATCATGGAATACCCCGGGTTACTCTTCTGAAAATGAACATGAACAATTAAAAACAACCTCAGCAGCTAGAGTCTTATGAAATGTGCTATAACTGCAGTGTCAATTTGCCTCTCTCTGCTTTCGTAAAACTACTGCAGTGCATGCTTGAAAGGAAGCACCTTGAGACATGGATGCAATTACTGGGTTTTAAAACAGTTGAAGATACTCGTTAAACTAATACTTGCATGAGTCCTTATAGAACTTTTTTCCTGTTTTTCAGATTTGACTGCCTGTACTATATTAATCCATAAAAATGCTAATCATGAGTGTATAAATTGTATAGGGAAAATTATAAAAGAAAAGTTAACAAGCCTTTTCTTTGCTCTTTGGCATTTAAATGCCAGTGCAAGAAAATGTTCTATGGACCTAAAGTGTTTGAAATTTCACATCTGACTAAAATATTTTTTTCTTCTTCCTTAGGATGTCTTGTATACTGTGTGCAACCCTGTTGGAAAAGTTCAGCGCATTGTTATATTTAAGAGAAATGGAATACAAGCTATGGTTGAATATCCTTTTTGAGTGGGATTTTTTTTTTCCCTGTCAGTTCTTGACTGCAGATGGGATTTAGCATAAGAATGTCAGAAAAATACTGTATAATTTTGAGACCAAATTATTATTTAATTTCTAAGACATGGTAATTTCTAATTTCTATATGTCTATAAGACAAAATAGCACTTACTCATTTCATGTTTATAGGAAAACGACATTGTCAACAATGGTCTTGATAACCATGTTTATAGGTGGCCCTAAGGCTAGTAATTGCAGATGTGAAATATGTCATAGATTTGACAACACATTATACACAAGAGTTTCATGGCTTCTGCCTGTGTTGATACTCAAGAAATGGGTAAGGGATTGCAGAGGTGCAGTTTGACTTCTTCAGACTCTTCTAAAATAGTTCTCATATATACTACTTGTCTTACTATTCTTACTTTAATAAAGCACGAGACTAACTTAGGCCTACTTGACCTGTTTATCATGTGTTGAGGAAATTCCCTGCTCTATTATCCTCCTGTTACTACTGTATTTGTAGCATTAGGTTGTACATTATGTTCAGAGTTGTTAAAAGTGTTACTGCGGTTTGCAAAGTCCAAAGTCTGATATGATTACGCCTTAGTTTATAAAACTCTGATAGCTCTCTTCCAGAAACTCAATTTCTGAGCTGTTATCTGGACAAAATTGTACCAAAATCTCAGAAATTCTTTTGTGATTTCAGATGCTACTGATGTGGCAGGCTTTATTAGTGGGGCACTTCTGTAACATATGACTTAGCTGGTGGCTGCTGCGTTGATGATTTGCCAGGCAAAAAGAATTACCCTAACTTCCATAAAAGCAAACTAATTGCTGTTTATCTATGTAGAAGACTTAATCTGTGTGTCCTAACAGACAGTAGTTTGACTTATTATGATAGTGTGTTGATTTTGTGGTAAGCGATGTTGTCTGAATCAGATGGCTTATACAGTTGGGGGTTGTTCTGCATCTTGTGAAAGATTAGGGAAGTTGTGGGGAGGATCCTGCACGTACTCTGTAACTACCATACTTCTGTCTTTTGAATTAAATTCTGCAATGTGCCTTTTATTAAAAACAAAACCAACCAGCAATTAAAAGACACAAATGTTAGCAAAGTAATGTAGCGGCATAGGTGAACAGTTTGAGGGGGAGAAGAAAAAAGTGAGCTTCAAGACAAGCCTTGTCTGAAAAGTTCAACAATTTGCTCTAATTTCAATGCTAATTGCAGTACCTGTTACTTTTGCAGATGTGCTCCCACAGTTCTAGCCAGTGTCAAACCATTTCTTAGAGGTCTGGGCAGCTTAACTTGTCTCACTCTGAAATTCCACAGTGAACCTACATGACCTTGGAAGAAGTTGGGCTGTAGGAATGTGGTAAAACACAAGAGATATGCTGTTGATAGAGAGTACTTCTGAAATTTCACTAAATTATATCAAAGGATGGTGCAAGGCTCAGGCTTTCTGACACCATATGTTATTGAGTATATGTGAGATCATGGATTGCCATGCAGCAAGGCTCACATCCATTTTTCTGCTAGTCACAGAACTCATCTTGGAGTATGTGGAGGATATGAAATAACCTACATGTTGGAGCCTGGTAGATGCATCTGTCTTGAGCAGTGGATTTAAAGCAATCTGCTTGTCTTTTTTGATGCAAGATGATTATTTGTTCATTCAAAGTATCTCTCTTAGTTCTGTGGTTTTATTTGGCTAACAAGCTAAAAAGGGTGTACTGGGCTAACAAGCTAAAAAGAGTGTACTGTTAGTTCTTTTCTCTGTAAAGTTTTGTGTTTTCCCTACCCACAAGTCTCTAGCTAATGCCAGCTGGGAGAAGGGATGCATTGTCTTCAGTCATGCCTTCTCGACCCCGAGCTCTGATCCCTTCCCAAATGATGCAGCTTGAACTTTCCCTTCAAACTTTCCCTTCAAATATTCTCTAGGCTTGGTGGTAACTTTCTGTGTCCTCTGATGAAAATTACTAAATCCACCAGAATATCTCTTTCCAAAGGACATAAGCTCAGAGCATAAACAAAGCTCGTATCTATGTAATCCATACTGAAGAATTTACTAATTTATGAATGGTCTCATCATGTGCTGCTTACATCTCAAAAACAGATGCTGACCATAAGTTGAACCCATATATACTTATTGGTAATTTTATATTAAAGTCTGTATAGAGTTCTTGTAAGGCATACAATAGTGAAATATCTGCAGGCTACAAAAATAAAGCCATATCAAAAGAAAGGGACGTAAATGAGACACTTCAGGGGGAAAAAAATCCTTAACATGATGTGTATGTTTGAATCAGTGTTTTGTGCCCAGAAGGCGAAGGCTGCACTCAACGGAGCAGATATCTATGCAGGATGCTGCACACTAAAAATTGAATATGCAAGGGTAATGCTTGGACCTTCTCTTTTAATTTTACTAGAAAAAAATATATATAATCCAGACTTAACCTTTTTCACTTTTACTTTATTTGAACAGCCAACTCGACTTAATGTCATTAGAAATGACAACGATAGTTGGGACTACACTAAACCATATCTGGGCCGACGAGGTAGGTTTTCATGTGTTATTGCTGTAGATGTTTGACTGTACTAATGACAATCCTTTATATGTGGTCAGGCTGTATCGCAGTAGTCATTTCAAAGCAAGCCAGTGCTGCTGAAGTCTGTGTTCACAAGCCAGGACATTAACCCTGAGCCCTAGTGCCCCCTACTGCTGTGTGCTTGAGCCACTTAGTTCAACAAGGAGCCCACACCTGCAAGCACCTTCGCAGTTCTCAAGGACTTGCATTTCTCCAAGCAGCTCTCTCTCTTTGGAGGAGAGGAAACCTGGTACAGACTATTCCTTACAAACTACAAACTTGCACACTGCTTCTCCTTCGAAAGGACTCTTTTTTTTTTTTTTTTCTTTCCCCTATGTTGGACGAGGCATTAAGAAGGATAGAGGACTTCAGCAGGCTGACTCTACACTTCATCATGCACCACATCGGCATCAGCAAAAAAAACCAAACAAACAAACACCCTCTGAAAAAACTCAGACTTGCAATTTACCTTGTCTGCATACTGCATGCACCATCACCACAAGTTTTTAAAGGAGGACACTTTCAGTACTTCAGACTTGTAATGGGATGAATAACATGATAGACTGTACCCATTCTGTTCAAGTTTGTATGTATGCTGGTCTTATTTCCCTTAAAATTATAACTGAAAAATTGAGAACGTCCAAAATTAAGAACCTCTCTTGTTGATACTATTGACGTTGTAATCTTTTTATTATTTGCTGTATGTGAGAGTTGCATTCAGTCTTAACAGTGTAATATTGTCTAGTAGTAGGGAAATTTAATCCTTATCTGTAGATAGTTGGAACTGGGCAGTGCAATATCAGATAGGTCCCCTCAGTTATATTTAAGTATTAAAATAGGGAGATTCATAATTGATACAGGCATACTGTCTCTTAAGTACTCAGCTGTAAAAATTACCAGAGCTTAACTCATGTCAGTGGAAACTATGACTATATATGTAAAGACAAACTGCTGTGTAGCCTAATCCTGTAAAGTGTTTATTTTAAAAAAATATTTGTATCTATTGAGTGCAGTGTTCAGTAACTTATGTGCAATAATGTGTGCAATGTAAAGTTAGAAAAGTGAAGACAATGTGTCCAAGATAGAGTATCTAATTATCAAAGGCTATATGAGAATCAGGGCTTTGGCTGTCTCAAGTGATACACACTTTCAAAGTAATTCTGCAGAGACACTGGGCTTGTAAAACTGTTGTACAACTAAAAACTTAGGCCTTGAATTTTCAAAATGAAGTTCTTGTAAAAAGTTAACAAGGGAGCTACAGTACTGGTTGCAGCTTGTAGATTATGACTATTTGTATCAGGATTCAATTTTTTTTCTCAAATTCCTGGGTTAAAAAAGGGATTTTGAAGAAACTAAAGGGCAAGAAAAAAATCTGAAGGTTTGAATTTGAAAAATCTGAAGGATTAATTCGACCCTGATATTTGTGATCATTGCAGTATTTGGAGGCTGACTTGTAAGACTGTGCATCTAATTACGTTACACAATTGTTCTGCAGATAGATATGGCTGTATGAACGAAACATTCCCCAAGCTAGAGAAAACAGTGGAAAATGAAAAGCTTAGGATAGGTACGGCTTGCTCTTTCCCAAAAACTCTCACTCTACTATTTTGTTTTCTTTTTGTTACTTTGACAGCCTGTCTCTATTTTCATACATCGCCCTACTACACATAAGAGGAAAGGAATTAGACTTGTATTTTTTTTTATATATATATATCGTGCTACATTGTATATAGCATGATTTTTATTTTGCTGTAGCCCACATCCATTTATCTAGAAAATGGGAATACAAATTGTCGAATGAACAGTGAAACATACTTGAGAAAGCAGGCATCTAGAGCAATGTTGCCCATGAAGTAATCCAGGACCTTTTTTTTTTTTTTGAGAGATTGAGAGTGAGTGAGTTTTCGTATTTGTGCTTCAACTTACTATTGCAAGCAGCATTGTTTGGCTTTTGAACTTAATGTGACCCAAACTGTAGGGATCTGACTGCAGCAAATAAGATCTTAGCCCAAAGGAATTTCATTCTGAGGACAGGCAGGCTGATAAATCCTTTCCGAATTTCACCCCACCACCACCCCACCCCAAATCTTAGGAAGGAAATGCATTTTGCTAATAATTTTTTTTAAAGAACTGTTTTTAGTTCTTTATGATAACAAATTACGGACTTCCCCGTAGTATTTTGTCACTTAAGTAAACTTCCTAACAAGTGCCTACTGCTATGAACCCACATTGCATTAGATTGAACTGAAAAAGCACCTGACTTCTAGTGTTCTACTTGCTTTTAGCCAGAAAGTTCAAACTGTAGTTTGGAGCATTTCTTTTGGTGGTAATACTAGCATAGGCAGGGACTCAAGGACCTGATTTAAAAACAACAAACCCCGAACTTAAACTAGGTTATAAAGAGTCTTTCCTTTCAGAATTATTTTTAACACAGATCAGTTCTCATGTTTCAGTGCCTGTTTGCACAAGTACTTGTACTGGCACAATTGAAGGACTTTGTTCAAGGAAGGAACAAGTATGGGTCAAGGAGAGAGCAGTGAGCTCCACCATCACGAGGAGGAAATATTTGTCAAACTGTGTTCTCCCAGAATTCTTTATTTGAAGAATATGGTCCTTTACTATATTACTCTCTGCAGTTTCAAGGGGTTTAGCTCCACAGACTGGAATTATAAACTTGATTTTTATGAAAGATGATTACTGCATACAGTTTAAATGCTCAAAATACTTGATATCACTGCCCATTTGCTTTCTAGAGCCAAGAACCAGAGCTGTTACCCTGAAAAGGAAATGGAAAAACAAAACTTGACAAAAGTAATCTTTCTTCTATATATTTGAAGGAATTCAGCACTGTTCTCTCTTCAGACTTTATTGCCAACGTAAATACCTAACTTAGAACCTGTCCTCAAAATCCTGAGCAGAAAGGGCACGTGTTTTCATCTCCCACTGTTGTGTTGTCTAATGCGAATAGTTCCTGTTTTTCAGGGGAAATACCTCCAGATGCATTGTGCTGGAGGTGCCATTTTCAGCAGTCATACTTAAATTTCCTGGGAACTGTTGTAAACTGATAAATGTCTTGCCCCATCTTTTCAACGTGGCTTTTCTAATTGTGAGAAATTGGTTGTTGCTTACTACAAAGAAATCTGGAAGTTTAGATTTGCTTTGTCAGGTAGCATGGATCTGATTAGAGAATACAGTTTTGGCTGTGATGCACTGCTTTCCTCCAGTAATGTAGACCCCTTGCTTAACTTTATATCCTAGAAAACTGGGTTTTCTTAAAGGATTGACAGTTGTTTAAGTGCATTATTCAGTGATGTTTTTCTTCAGTTGAACTGTTACGTGCTCCTGCTGATATAATAATGTACAATCCTTTCAGCACGCCCATAAATCAGTAGGTGTTCTGTAAATATATATGTACACATATGTAATGCTCTCTGTTTACTGATTATGAAACCATGTAATACAGGTTGTTGTTGGCTTATGCTGAAACTTCTTGAAAGAAGCCCACTTTGAAAATGTGTTGCTGTTGAAGCTAATATTATGATTCAGGTACTGTCTTTCAAAAGTACTGCATTTCAAATTTGTTTTAAGAGACACATAGGTAAATCCTACTGTATGGTGTTATCTATACTAATGTGTGGTGTCTGTTTAGGAAAACTATCGGGTATTTCCATAAACTTTAAATGTCTGCATTTCCTCATTTGCCACTGCCCCCAATCAACCTAAGTGCAATTTGTTATACAGATGGCAGTCTTTTAATTTTGGTGTCCAAGGGCTACAGCTTGTGGTTTTAGATGTATAATGAATGAGAAATCATTTATAAAATTAACAAGGACTCAAATTACTTTTTTTGCTTCTTAACTAGAAGCTTTATGTCTTAACTGGAGAAATCAAGTGCATAGCTGTGCATACTAAACTGTTTTCTTTCCCTTCCCACGTGTTAGACAGAGGGAAGGGCCGCCAGAGGCAAGCTATTTTGGGAGAGCACCCATCATCATTTAGACATGATGGTTATGGTAAGTAACAGAGGATGACAGGTGTTCGTGGTTTCTTACATATTATGTGGAATTCTAAATATTCAGTCCGTGCCTAACTGTGAACCCCTACAGCATGAGTAGTTCACCATTGTTCTGTATGTGTGGTGCTGTCAGTCTGTGTTCTGAAAATGCTAGTGATTCACTGAAATCTATGTGTGTTTGTTGCCTTGCCTCTTCCTTTCATGGAGAGCATCCGGCTCTACAAATTTATTCCTTGGAAGAATGTTTCCTTTCGGTTGCCATCACCCTAGCAATGGATGGAAAATGGCATCTGTGCTGGGAAGGCAGTTCTCTTCTAGAAAATGGCAACGTAGCTTGATCAATGGTTTGATGCAACACAGAGCTCTCTGTTCTTGCATGCAAAGCTGTGAATTGTGGGCTTTGTGTTTCTTCTAATTTAGCTAATTCTGAAAAGGTATAGCTATGTGACTGTATAAGAATGGTGTTTTGGAACTAGTGCTATGAAGTGCTGCAGTTGTTACCGGTGCTATCTGTAAATGAAGATCTGCTGTCACTTTCGTGTGTTGCACCAAGACCTCAGGGTTGAGAAACTAATGTCCCCAGTTAGATGTGACTTTTTTAGTTATTTACTCCCTTAACTGTCAGATGCAATGTGATTTGTCTTGCCTCTTTCTTTGTAAATTTATTTATGATATTTTACACTGTAGGTTGACCTTCTGCGTACTCTTTCCAAAAGTTCTTCAAATCTACAAAATTTCCAAGTTCCACCTTGTGTTCACTGATGTTCTTTTTTCATTCTTCTGATATACTCTTCTACTTTAAGTAACGTGGCTGTCTTCTCCTGTACCACTGTCTCCCTCTCATTACTGCTTTTTGATGGGGGGAAAAAAAAAGGACAAAAGGTTCCTTTTATGCTTGGCTTCTGCAAATTTCACATTATTTTTGTCTCGGAAGAACAGGGATCCTCTCCTTGGTCTGTAATACTGATGTTTTCTATAAACAGAAGTATTGCATGCTAGTAATGTCTCTTCATTTAAAAAAAAAAAAAAAAGTTGTTTATTTCAATGAAACTTGTCACTTTACCTGTAGTGGAAAATAGGACAGCTTCATTTTGCATTAGTGCAGGGGTTTAAGTAGTTCTGTTTCTTCCAAATGAGCTGTTTGTAGAAAGGCAGTCTCCTGACTTAATCTCTTGTCTCTGGAAAAGAGCTGTCTCATCTCCTCTCCTGACCTCTGGCTAAAAGTTTGCTCCTTTTGGTTTGTTTTCCCTACTTTGTAATATTCTTTCTTGGTGTCACGTAGCTCTATAAGTAGGCATGGCAATATTGCTGAAGGTTTATTTTAAATATTTCTTCTGTTAGGTTTATGTTCAAATATTTTGTATGGTGGAGGGACTACTTTTATAAATACTGAAATACCTTTTTTCCCTTGTGTATAAAAACAGTACAATAAAACAGCTCCTTCCTTCTTGTCTGGTAGTGTAAGAAGAGACTTGGAACATTAAAGAGAAAAGAAGAGGGTTTTTCTGTTGGGGGGGGGGGCGGGGGTGTGTGTGTGTGTTTTTTTTGGGGGGTCTTTTTAATTGGAAAAAGAACTAATGGAAACTGCTGTAACGTTGTTCCCCCCCTCTTTTAAATATGCATTACATATGTGGGCTTTAATGCATGATTAAGTAATGAAACTTGTTTCAAACAATATTGAAAGCATGGTCTTTTATCTCCTTAGGGACACACGGTCCTTTGTTGCCCTTGCCTAGCCGGTACCGAATGGGATCTCGGGACACTCCAGAACTTGTTGCTTATCCGTTGCCCCAGGCATCCTCCTCTTACATGCATGGTGGAAATCCTTCTGGGTCAGTTGTCATGGTTAGTGGGTTGCATCAGCTAAAGATGAACTGTTCAAGGGTCTTCAACCTGTTCTGCCTGTATGGAAACATTGAGAAGGTAAGGCATAGTTTACTAGAAACTTGGAAACTACTATAGTCATTTTAATAGTTTTGGAAAAAGCCTGGCTGAGATGATCTAAAAATATTTCCTAATAACTTACAAAATTCTTGGTTGTGTTGTTTGTTGCAGTGTCATTTTTTTCCTTTATCTCTGTTAGGTGAAATTTATGAAGACCATTCCAGGCACAGCACTGGTTGAAATGGGTGATGAGTATGCTGTGGAAAGAGCTGTCACACATCTCAACAACGTCAAGTTATTTGGAAAGAGACTTAATGTCTGGTAAATATGTTTTATCAGATTAATAGTCTACCTGTGGGCAGATGGAATGAGGTTGAAAACAGACAATATCCCATTGTTTTGTTATCATTGTTGGAGTTATGATTTCCAATTTGCAACTATTATTGATTTATTTATTGCTATTTATAATTTTATTTATTATTGTTTTATTTATATTAATAAAGCATATGGAGATCACATGGGTGGGCTGTTAATAAACTGTATTGCCTAGTGTATTTTGTCCATCCTTTCTACATTTTTTTAAGGAAGATGTCAAATCCAACCCATCTTGTTCTTCTATTTCAAATTGTTGCAAAGAAATGTCAGCTCTGTTCTGGTTAGATCAATAATTTGTGTGCAAAGTATGCACTTCTTAATTATCTAAGAAACTTTCTCCCTCTCCCTCTCCCTCTCCCTCTCCCTCTCCCTCTCCCTCTCCCTCTCCCTCTCCCTCTCCCTCTCCCTCTCCCTCTCCCTCTCCCTCTCCCTCTCTCTCTCCCTCCCACCCCCCGCCCTTAAATCCCAGTGTTTCCAAGCAGCATTCAGTAGTTCCAAGCCAGATATTTGAACTGGAGGATGGCACGAGTAGTTACAAGGATTTTGCGATGAGCAAGAATAATCGCTTCACCAGTGCTGGCCAAGCATCTAAGAACATCATCCAACCACCCTCTTGTGTGCTGCATTATTATAACGTTCCCCTGTGTGTAACTGAAGAAACATTTGTAAAGGTAGGCAGTTGAAATTACTGTGACATATAGTACTTTGGGGCTCTATCCTAGCTTTACACTGTGATACTTTTAAAAAGAAATGACTGGGATAGTTACAGCATAGGAACTGGAAGGGAACTATTTTTTAAGATAGGTTTGTAGCCTCTCTATATAGAAGCTGCTGTACTTTCACAATTCTGGCATTAATCTCTCCATTTTTTTTTTAATTTTCTTTTTACGTGAGAAACAAGATCTTGGAAATAAACTTGAGGAGCTTAACGTGTTTTTTGGGGAGGAAGGGGAAAAGACTCACACAAAGCCAAATACAGGGAAAGTTAGGACTGCAATTTGCAAAAGATTTACTGACTCCCTGAGATGGTGACTCTGACTGCTAGGATTTTTCAGAATGGAGAAGCACGCACCTGGAACAATTTGGACAGTTGAGTCCTAAAATGAACTCTGTATACTTAAAGCATTAAATACTGGGCCTCTCAAGTGGAGACTTGATGGTCTCCAGGTCATTAAGAAAAACTGATGACAGTTCAGTGAGTTCTTTTTCAGTTCAATGAAAATATTTGTTCTCAAGCTCTGTCTGAAAGTTAACTCTGGTTCATGAGTGGTGTGCTTGTATGTACAACTTCTGAGCTCCTGTATCGAAGTGCGAACATCAAAAAGAAGTACTTGTTTTTATGTAAATATGTTGTTTGAGATAGTAGTGATATCAGTACTCTAATGATTTTTTTTATGCCTGTAAAATCATATTTATCATGGGACAGCACAGATATAGGAGCCTTGTTTTGCATATTGTAGAATGGTATTCTAAAGAGTTACCAATCTAAACATATTTTTTAAATAATAATTTGCTTTAAATTCTTTGAAGCCAGCTTAAAGAGTCAGTATTTTCCTTTCTGTGTGTCTCTTCCAGGAACTTGGAATTTTTGCTAATGTGTTTATATGCATTTTTACTGGACTTTTACCTCTTATTTTATTTTTGTGACAGTTATGTGAGGATCATGAAGTTCTCAGCTTTATTAAATACAAAGTGTTTGATCCAAAACGTAAGTAAACTTTGACCTGTTTGGGGAGTTATTTGAACCCCAGTTTTGATAAGAGCATACACTGTCAGGAGACGTTACCGATCCCCTCATTCCCTTTTTTATTTCTCATTTTGACAGCTTCTGCCAAAACACTGTCTGGTCTGTTGGAATGGGAATGTAAGACAGATGCAGTGGAAGCTCTCACTGTACTTAATCACTACCAGATAAGAGTCCCAAGTAAGTCTATTTCACTGATCTTACTGCTATAATTTTTTTTCTTGTTTTCTTTCATGTTGATACTGCCTTTGTAAAAGGTGAGGCTTCAGCAGCTCAGTCTGCAGCTAAAAACTGCATCGTTCTTACTATGTTTCATATATATACACATATATGCCGTACTATATATATTACAGTATATAATCTCTAGTTTAGGTTTCATTAGTTTCTATCTAAATGGCACTCTTAGTTTTTGAGTCAAGCTATAGAACTCAAAATACGCTTTGCAGCTTTGAAGTTACTGAAAGATGGAAAAAAAGAAAATTGGTTTGGGATAAAAAGAAGGCAAACAGGAAAAGCGTTAAAATCCGCTGTCATCAAAATCAAACCTAACGGATAATGTCTTACTGAAGCTTTTTGTATTTTTCACAATAAATGCAGAGATATCTGCAATATCTTTGGGCAGAAAATTAAGTTACACAGCTTACTGCTCTGAATTAACTGCTCCTGTAGTGGGTTCTCTTTCAAATCAGAAATCGTGAGGCCAAGCTGAGTTTAGCTCCAAACTAGTAAGAATGGAGGGGCAGTTCACCTGCTAAACAAGTACACAGTAGGTCAGATCTGCACTGAACAATTAAGATAATTACTGGATTAAATGGAATTTTTCCGGGTGTTCACAGACACAACTTTCTATCCAGCCCAGTGTCTAATATTATTGTAAACTACCTTCTCCAAACTATTTTGAATTTGTCTCACTGTCGAGTGTTAACAGTTTACATCTTTCTTATTCCCCCGCACCTTTGTCCACCTTCTCAATAATGGACTGAGATTACTTCAGGGGCAGAATATTTTTTAATATATTATTGATAACATACTGTTCACAATTTCAGATTTATCTCAGTTTGGAGAGGTGATAACAGCAGAAGAACTTACTCTTTCAACATGAAAAAGGCAAACCCTAATGTATAATCAAATATAGCTATCAAAGAAAAAGACAGTATTTTAAAACAAGGACTGCTGGTTAAGACTCACTGTAATAAGATTGTCTGAGGTTGGCTGAACCAGGAGGACTATCTTGCATTACCTGAGAGGCAAATGTGTGCTGCCATCTGTGGGTCTTGGCAGCCTTTCCAAACAGAGGGGGCTTGTTCTGTCCTCTGCTTTCTGGAGAGGTCAGAAGAGCGTGCTGGACATCCTGCCGTTCTTCTCTCAAACACATATAAATACTGTCCAGTGCCACTCTGTCTCTGATAGAAATGTCACATTTTAAGTCTTGACTTCCTTAAATATCTATGCCTTTTTTCTTTGAAATTGCCTGTTAAATACTGCTTTTATAACCAATTCAGCTAGGAAGAGAGGCAGTGAAAATGGTAAAGTCATTCTTGTGTATAGTACAACATTTGGAATTCTATCTACATTCCCTTGTGACTAGATCAATCACTCTTGTTACGTCTAAAAAGTGCTGGTAGACTATCAATAACACCTCCTTACAGGTCATCTGGTGTCTGTGGGCCACTGGCGGGGTTAGGTGGGGAGTTGTGAGCCTTAAATCTACAGATTGGTAAATTTGTCGGATTATGCAAGGTGATCTTGATCAGCAGGAGACCTATGCTCACTAAAACGCCCTGAGTATGTTATATGTTGTCTCCTGACAGACGGCTCCAACCCTTACACCTTGAAGCTTTGCTTCTCCACTTCATCCCATTTATAGAGAAGAGGACAGCATGTTAAGAGCTACGTTCACCTTGATTTGCAAGTTTAAAACTACACTTCGTTCAAAAAGCTCTAAAGTGGTTGTTCTAATGTTGCCTTGTTTCAACTTAATTCTAATATCTTTTATCTTGTTTTATAATAAATGGATGTTCCTTCATAAATACAAAACAGATTTTTTCTTTTTGCCTCTGAGAAGTACATGTTGTAAGCTTACTACGAAGTTTGTATTTTGTTAGTGTAGTATCTTCAAATGTCTAAAGAAGCACCACTAGTATAAACAAGATTGTTTTCTTCCAAAAATGAAATATATTTGCATTTTCGATAATGTTAAAGATTAGCAAGTATTTTTCCATTTGTAGTCTTAATTGGCGCATAGAACTATTACATCAGAATTTTAAATGTAGAACTTGTTTTTCAGTATGTTAAGTAGTGAAGTATGTTGCAATACTAAAAAGTTTGTATTTATAAAATGCTTTAACCAGGTTAATGTAGCACATACCGACTTTTTAGTAGTATAGACTTGATTTATAGTTCAAACAAAGTTAACATAGAAAATTATCAAGTATGTACATGTGTATGGTGTGAATTCATACTTATTTAAAGTGGTGGGGGTTTTTTTAAAAAAAACTGTTTTCCATTTGCATTAGCATGATGCCATCTATAGCTAGTCCCACCGTAGGGGCCTTTTAAAAATTAAAATTGCAAGCCTCTATCAATGTGTTCATCCTCATTTTCCATAATTTAAATTTAAATCTTTGGTGTTTAACATATTTTTTTTTTTAAATAGCGGTTATGACATACTACGTGGTAAAAGTTGCATATGTGAGAAGATTGATCGCAATGGAAACCAAGGTGATAAAAATAGTTAAAAAGCAAGCCTCACCATACTCTCTCATATCTGGATAGTTAATTTGGTGTTTTCTTTTGTCTGATTTATATACATCTCTTATGACCATGAAAGAATTCATAGGGTGAATAGGCTTGGCAAGCCTAATCACTTAAACTGAGGGTAATCTAGGTGGGACTCAGATAATGTAACTAATTACATGATGTGAAATTAATGAGGTGAGAAATCTTTCACTTTGGGGAAGATGATTTGTTTTGTTCCAGTACTTTGAAACCTCTGTTCTCTCTTCTAGAACTGGAGTTGCGTCTTACTTGGTCTAATAAACCCCCAGAAATGGGAATCAAAGCAGGGAAGTAAGGGAGCTGTCGTCCTAGGCTCTGTGTTTGTTCCTCTTTCTGAATTTGCAGCAAATTTGTGCAGTGTACTTGTCCTTGAGAGATTACGTTGCAGTATGTTTACAGACTGTGGGCATTGCATTTGTCTTTAAATACAGACTGGATTTTCCCCATTCTTAATTTCAAGGCAAATACACCTTTTCATACAAGGGAAAATGTGTCAGCTGTCCTTCAGGTTTTCTCATCAACAGTGATTCATTTTTGCCCTGTTTACCTCCATTTTGTTCATGCTTCAGGTAATGAGTATTTCGGGTATTGAAATTAGGCTTCTAATATGTGTGAACTGGGAACTGAAGGACAGCTGCTCTTTGACAGTTCTTTCTGCACAGAGTTTGGAATAATACTAGCCTCCTGTCTGGTAGGTGGCAAACTGACTTGCATTTTAGGGGCACTGCTAATACTCTTTCAGCCTCAGTGCTTTTCCCTCAGAAATTGCTTCTGGAGAGCTCTAGCGTAGAAGGCTATGTGCCATTATCTTGCTACTTGCCAACAGAAATGCTGGGTACTAGTGAAATGTTCTGTGCTGCCTAGTGTTTCAAATGTAAAAGATCTCTCCCAATCATTCATTTCTCTTCCATCAACTTCAGTGTGCTGTAGAAACCTATTTCTTCTGTCATAACTTGCATTGTTATTTGTATTAATGTAGTTTCAGAAGTCAAGTTGTTTGTAGTTGAGCATTAAAAATAGTATGTTATCTGTTGATTCAGTTTGGGATGTAGGAGGAGTGACCCTTAAAGCATTCAAGTTTTACCAAAAAAAAAAAAAAACCCACAAACAACCAAAAAAAAAAAACCAACCAAACAAAAAAAAAAACCAAAAAGCACTTTAATTTTTCAGTGTCTTCAGTGGATCACAGCATTCAGTGCCTAAAATGTTCAGGTGAAAGGCAGATCAAGCAGAGGACAGACTAGTTCTAGGTGTATCTGAGAGGACTTGATACCAGCTGGAAGTCCCAAATGCAAAATGAGTAGCCTCCTGAGGGAGGAATGAGGCTGGTCTCCTCCCACAAATGAGGTCTGTGTTCGCCTATAATCTTGCTCTTTAGAATAGGGCCAAAACAGTGGGGCAGGTGAAGAGTTAGTTGCTCCAAGGGGAGTGAAGTTTGTCTATCATTTGGCAGCAGTATTACTGTACTTGTTAGATGAAAATGAAATCATTAATGTGTCTCAATGCAGTTTTTTCTGTCTTTTTTGCATAAGCCATACAAGGAAAATAGTGAACATTGCTATGCACATTCCCTGCTTGTAAGTAGCTGGCATTCACACTGTAATATCTTCATGTCTGTTCTACCATTTTTTTTTTTAAGAAAAATTTATTTTTTCTAATTGATCACCTTTCATTGGAGGTAAATGATATATTGAGGTGGAGATCTGTTTGTCTTCTCTCATGATACTCTAATCCTTGTGTATATTTATTTTTCCTTATATGCAAGAAGTGGGAATAGTTGCTTTTTGACTTTCTATACCACCACAGCATGACAGAGTGTATCGCTAGGGTTATATAAGAAAAGATTTAAAAGAAACCATTCAGGAATGGTTTGGTGTGCCCTGCTTTATGAAATGAATGATACAACTTAATGTGGTGTCACTGGGTGTGTCTTTTAGTAAGGGATAATGTTTGGGGTAAGCTGGCTTGTAACTGGCTGAAACCCTCTTTGCCGTAACTAAATGCAACTTGCTCTTTTTCCTGCTGTCTGTTTTCTTGTGAACTTGTTTGAATATTACAATGGCTTAGCAGGAGACATTCAGTCTCTTCTGTTAAATAACACGTTGAAGTCTGGGAACATGAATACGTATGCTCATTTTTTTTTTCCACTTCTGGGATGTGTTTAAACATCTTTGGGATTTTTTTGTGTCCTCTGGAAAATACCTTGTATTCTCACATCTGTAGGTGCTAGTGGGTTTTTTAGCCATTCCAGGTTTTTATGTCTACCCAAGTCTATTGGTTTATTCCCTTCTGGCAGTTACAGAGGTGGTAATAATCTCAAAAATAATCTTGTTTGCATTGGCATGGCTTTGGCCAGAAATAGTGTGCAAGAGGGCATGGGAAAATAAAACACTAGTTAAGGGCTCAGCTTCCTGTGAAGAGTTCTTAAAGCACAAAATACCATTGTTCTGATTTTGACCTTAAACTAGATGCAGCTGTGCTGCGGTTGAGAGCCTCCCACCTTCACATATCTGGTGTATAAAAGGTAACTTAGGAGTCCTGCTGCAAAACTTGCCTTGCAGTGATTGCATATATCAGTTTGCATGTTTGATGCTATGACCTAGCAATGCTCTAGCATGTTGTCGTAGAGGAGCTGATAGTGCTCTCGGAATATGTGGCAAAAGTAGCCTTAAGTAAACAAACCTTGTTGATTTGGGTCCCCTGGTAGCAACAGTCCCAAAGAAAGGGAAAAGTGTAAAAGGAAAAACAGTCTGGTGCTCCACAGAGTGCTTCCCATGTGTTGGTTAGCTGCTGGTACTGTGGTGCTGTCCTACATCAGAGGTTGTGTTGCTCTAAGACTGGTGAGAAAGGCCTCACTGAGTAATAGCACGAGAGAATTGTGTTGTGTGACCTGATTTGGTGTGAAATTTGAGAGTGAAGGGAGAATCCTATCTAAGCAAGGGACAAGTGGTGCTGCAAGACCTCTGGAAGGAAGGCACTAAGGAACAAGGGGTGAGCACAGTTCACTAGACCTGCATTTCTCTCCCGGACGGTGGGGCTGACAACAAGGGTGAAAGGTGGGCATTAAACTGCAGCTGGATGAAGTGGTCTGATACATGGGATCTCACCTAAGGCCATCATATCTTAGAAGTGAGGTGGTTTTCACTTCATGTCTTCTAGCTTGTGCTGGTTTTGTTCTTAATTGTTAAGAGAACATGTTTTAAATTAATCTAGGCTCTTCCCAGCCTACCTTTTGCTTCCATAAGGAATGGTCTGGGACTGGACTGAAATGTGAAAAACGTTAATAGTATTCACCAGGGAAGTCTGAGTTGAGAAATACTTGGTGTCATTCTTCATCTGTAAAACAAGGGTTTTCAATTTTTTTTTCTCACCTGTTAAACCTTACGCGTGCTAAGTGAGTAGTAAGACAGTATCTTCTCAGTTGCACTGTTAAAACTGACACTTATGGAGAGGGGTGATCAGAGGATGAGGCCTTCTACAGACAGATAGATGTAGCCTCACGTTCACAGGCCCTGGTCCTCATGGGGGACTTCAACCACCCCGATATCTGTTGGAAGGACAACACAGCTGGGCACAAGCAATCCAGGAGGTTCCTGGAACGCGTGGATGACAACTTCTTTATCCAGTGATGGAGGAGCTGACGAGGAGAGGTGCCATGCTAGACCTTGTTCTCACCAACAAGGAGGGGCTGGTGGGGGACATGAAGCTCAAGGGCAGCCTTGGCTGCAGCGACCATGAAATGGTGGAGTTCAAGATCCATAGGGCAGCAAGGAGGGCATGCAGCCAGCTCACCACCCTGGACTTCAGGAGAGCAGACCTTGGCCTCTTCAGGGACCTGCTTGGGAGAGTCCCTTGGGGTAAAGTCCTGGAGGGAAGAGGGGCCCAAGAAAGCTGGTCAGTATTCAAGGATCACCTCCTCCAGACTCGGGAGCAATGCATCCCAACAAAGAGGAAGGCAGGCAAAAACACCAGGAGGCCTGCATGGATGAACAAGGAGCTTCTGGATAAACTCAGGCACAAGAAGGAAGCCTACCAGAGAGTGGAAGCAAGGGCAGGTAGCCTGGGAGGAATACAGGGAAATTGTCCGAGCAGCCAGGGACCAGGTTAGGAAAGCTAAAGCCCTGATAGAATTAAATCTGGCCAGGGATGTCAAGGACAACAGGAAATGCTTCTATAGGTATGTCAGTGATAAAAGGAAGACTAGGGAAAATGTGGGCCCTCTCTGGAAGGAAACGGGAGACCTAGTTACCCGGGATATGGAGAAGGCTGAGGTACTCAACAACTTTTTTGCCTCAGTCCTCAACAAAAAGTGCTGTAGCCTCACCACCCAAGTCACAGAAGGCAGAGGCAGGGACTGGAAGGATGAAGAACCACCCACTGTAGGAGAAGATCAGGTTTGAGACCATCTAAAGAACCTGAAGGTGCACAAGTCCATGGGACCTGATAAGGTGCATCCACAGGTCCTGAGGGAACTTGACGGATGAAGTTGCTGCGCCGCTATGCGTCATTTTTGAGAAGTCATGGCAGTCTGGTGAAGTTCCCACTGACTGGAAAAGGGGAAACATAACCCCCATCTTCAAGAAGGGAAAAAAAGGAAGACCCGGGGAACTACAGACCAGTCAGTCTTACCTCTGTGCCTGGCAAGATCATGGAGCAGGTCCTCCTGGAAACTATACTGAGGCACATGGAAATCAAGGAGGTGATTGGTGACAGCCAACATGGCTTCACTAAGGGCAAATCATGCCTGACAAGTCTGGTGGCCTTCTACAACGGGGTTACAGTGCTGGTGGATAGGGGAAGAGCAACTGATGTCATCTACCTGGACTTGTGCAAAGCATTTGATGCTGTCCCGCATGACATCCTTGTCTCTAAATTGGAGAGACATGGACTTGACGGATGGACCATGCGGTGGATAAAGAATTGGCTGGATGGTCGCGCTCAAAGAGTTATGGTCAATGGCTCGATGTCCAAGTGGAGACCAGTGACGAGTGGTGTTCCTCAGGGGTCGGTATTGGGACCGGTCCTGTTTAACATCTTTGTCGGCGACGTGGACAGTGGGATCGAGTGCGCCCTCAGCAAGTTTGCCGACAACACCAAGCTGTGTGGTGTGGTGACACGCTGGAGGGAAGGGATGCCATCCAGAGGGACCTTGACAGGCTTGAGAGCTGGGCCTGTGTGAACTGCATGAAGTTCAACAAGGCCAAGTGCAAGGTCCTGCATGTGGGTCGGGGCAATCCCAAGCACAAATACAGGCTGGGCGGAGAATGGATTGAGAGCAGCCCTGAGGAGAAGGACTTGGGGGTGATGATTGACAAGAAGCTCAACATGAGCTGGCAATGTGTGCTTGCAGCCCTGAAGGCCAACTATATCCTGAGCTGCATCAAAAGAAGCGTGGCCAGCACGTCAAGGGAGGTGATTCTGCCCCTCTGCTCTGCTCTTGTGAGACCCCACCTGGAGTTCTGCGTCCAGCTCTGGGGCCCCCAACATAAGAAGGACATGGAGCTGTTGGAGCGAGTCCAGAGGAGGCCACGAAGATGATCAGAGGGCTGGAGCACCTCTCCTATGAAGACAGGCTGAGAGAGTTGGGGCTGTTCAGCCTGGAGAAGAGAAGGCTCTGGGGAGACCTTATAGCAGCCTTCCAGTACCTGAACGGGGCCTACAGGAAAGCGGGAGAGGGACTTTTTACAAGGGAAAGTAGTGACAGGACGAGGGGGAATGGTTTTAAACTGAAAGAGGGTAGATTTAGATTAGATATTAGGAAGAAATTCTATACTGTGAGGGTGGTGAGACACTGGCGCAAGTTGCCCAGAGAAGTTGTGGCTGCCCCCTCCCTGGCAGTGTTTAGGGCCAGATTGGATGAGGCTTTGAGCAAGCTGGTCTAGTGGAAAGGTGTCCCTGCCTGTGGCAGGGGTGTTGGAACTAGTTGATCTTTAAGGTCCCTTCCAACTGAAACCATTCTATGATTCTGTGTGCTCACAGGATAATGTGATGTTTCTAGCATGCCATTTGGGTTCCTTACAAAAGCTGGCGGGGGCATAGTCTGAGATGAAAATAAGCTGAAACAAATAGCTGTTCAGGGTTTGGGATGATGAGGCCCCCAAGTTGTACTGTTAAAGCATCTGATTTGATAAAGGGTGAAGAGCTTCCATTTCTAGACAGTTATATCAAGTTAAAAGAACAAAATATTTGTGTTAAGTCTCCTAATGCGTAATACTCTTTCCCTGTTAAGAATAGAGTTCTTTCTCCAAGGATTGTAATTCCCACAGGATGTGGAGGAACCTAATGCAGCCAGATTACTTGTGCTGTGCTTTGGCCATGGCCCTCTAAAGGAAATAACCTCAGTCCCTTTTCTTGTGTTCAAAAAGCTTTGGTATCTGTCCTGTGCCAAGCCTTCCCGTTTTGGCCTTTCACAGCCAGCTCCCTGGGCTAGAGCCACGCATTAATTCAGATAGGTTCTCTGCTCTTCTTCTTGACTGTTGCAGCTGCTGATGTGAGGTCTTAATTTCTGGCATGATTTATTTAATTTTTTCCTTCTCTGATATTCATGGAGCAGCTGCAGACTGAGTGGGTCTTCATGCAAGGGAGTGAGTATTCCTGAAGGAATGTGCCAGGGAGCCAGCAGCTATTAAAAAGGCAAGACAATTAACCCTCTTTTCCAAAGCATCCAGGATCCAGGAATAAAAATTAGTGCTGGCAGGGACAGTATAGCAGTATTCAGAACAAAACACTGAAATGGGCTTGTAGCATGGGGGATGGCTGAGGTTGGCAGTTGCTGCAGAATACAGGATGTAATTACTCAATTTCATGTAAGCCATTACCTGCTTGTTTATTTTCTCTTGCCACCTTCTTTCCATTTGTGGTCTCATCCTTCTTCAAGCTAGTAAGAAAATTAAATTGCAGATGTTTGTGCTTCACTCAAATTTAAGTGGTTAGTAGTCAAATAAGCCCCCAGAAGTTATTAGTTGGAGTGCTTGCTTACTAAAACTCTCCTCTCCTGAATTTTCTGTCACTTAGGCTGTTAATACAGCAGCTTTTGGATATTTCAGGAAGCACAGTTTGTATTAGTTGATGCTTGCTCTGTCATCGAAGTGCAAACCTTTGGCTGTTTTAAACTTAATGGCACGGATGCAGGGATTTGCATATAATATAGATTATGCTTCTATTTTCTCTTCTGTTAACCACAGCACTGGAACTGCTAAATCAGATTAAATCAGTGGGCTTTAGATAAGCATCCCGTTGAAAGGCTTCAGAAGAGTGTCTAAGAAATAGCCTAGTCAGCCAGTGACCTGGGTAATCTTTGTTGTATTGCATGGCTTCTCTCTGAAACATGGTAACCTAAAACTTCACTAGTTTAGGGTGGGAATCCCACTCACTGAGCTTTTAGTTCTCACTTATCTATCTTCTTGGGGGGTGCTTTAAATCCAAAACAAACTCCTGAGTTCTGAGGATAGAGCTCAAACTGGAATATTTTAGTTATAGTTAAATTATGTTCCTCTTGCACAATAATTCTGTGGAGGTTTTTCATCTTTTTATTGCTATATAGACAAAGACTTGGTTGTGCCTTTTTAAGGATCCCCTTTGTGCCTCTAACTCTTCCTTTTTGTGTTCTTTTAACATGAAGCAATGAGAACTAACCACAGGATTTCAGATTACGACTATGCTATTGACTTATTTCAAAGCATTTCAGAGTAACATGCTCTCTAGTCTTGCTTTTTTTCAGCTATAGCTTTCATCTAATAATAAAGAAAACACTACCCTAATAGTCTAAAGGACAAGTTTCTCTCCATGAAGAGAAATAAGGTGATAATATTTCCCCATGTCTTTCAGGATACAGATCCCAACTTCACAGTTAAGTGTGACCCTGCTCTTGGTTTCTCCAGCATAGGCTATAACACGCCATTTATAGTTGAGTGGTGCTTCAACCTGTCCCTGCCATTACCTTCAGTGTCTGCATCTTTGATGACCCTGTCATTGCAAAAAAAAGAAATGGAGCTCTTCCTTTTTATCTCCCAAAGCTTCCAAACAAAGCTTGTTCATCTGTCTCTTCTGCACATTTTGAAACTTCCTAAGAAATAGAGCAGGGATATTTGGGGATGCAGGAACTGCAGAAGCTAACTGTACTCTTTTAGACTGGCAGGAAGGAATGAGTGGTAGCTCCTGTCCTGAGACTGCTGGCACAACCTCTATATCTTATTGCTGAAAACAGACTCAGCTTTCCAGGAACTCTGCTTTGTAGACCTTTCTGGAGAATGCCCAGCAAAGGATAAACCTCCTTTCGTACTGAGGACAGAGCATTTCAGAAACCATGATGGCATGATTTCATCTATGGTATGTGTGTGGGGTCAGACTTCATGTTCCAAGTGGACAGTTGGTTCTTTCTTGTACCATGCTGCCATCCCAACAGCCTTAGCAGGAGACCTACCTTCAATAAGCTGCTCATAGCTGACCAGTGTTTGAGAGGGGCTAGTCTTTAAACTGCTTTAGAGGCTGTCACTTCCCATGTGAAGCTGCCCTTAAGCCATTTTGCAAGCATTTATACTGCTTCTATCTTTTACTCCTTCTGAGGTGCTGATATTCCCTGTTTCCCCAGTCACTGTGTGACTGCCTGTACCCTGTATTGGCCTGGTTCCTGTTAAAGACCATGAAGATCAGTGTTCTCAACAGTGTCATCTTCTTCTGTGCCTGCTTTGAGTTGTGTATGAGGTTTGAGCTTAGGTCTGCCAGCTGGGAGGCTAGCTCCTGAACCAAGGAGAGTGGGAGTCTGCCTTGACGCAGCAAAGTGCTAAAAACAAATTGCCCAGAGCTCCTAATTTCACTAATAGCTCAGAAACTTATCGGCACTTGTCCTTGCAGCTTGGTGAGGAGTCTGTTTACCGTTTGCAAAACACAATGCTGATAACACTGAACCAGCTTTGTAACTAGGGCTATGCAACAAGCTGATAATCACTGTGTTTTGCTTTGTGTCCTTTGCAAGTAGAGACCAAGTTTCACTGCTGAGATCTGAGGGAAACCGGCGGGTGGAGAGGCTGACGCTGTGTTCACCTGCAAGATACTGTTCTTATCTGCTGTGTTAAGAGGGAGCTGACCAAAGGAACAAGAGAAACATGAACACACCTTTGGCTCCTGGTTGTGCCAGCAGTACAGAACCACCACAGATATCTCTGCTGCTGGCCTGTAAAGCAGAGAAGCTTTCAGAGCAAGGCTGGTTGAGTTTTTATAGACAGGTGTCTGGTAGACTGCTGTAAAATGGTATTTTTTCATGCTATTTAGGTAGCTTTGGGCTTGGTACCTGACTTACACATGATGAATGCACGAGGCCCAAGATCTTTCACTTCCCTGTTGTTTTCTTGCCAGTTCTTCCTGGTTTGCTAGTGAAGTGGTGAAATGGAGCAGCTTGCCCCTGCAGCGTGCCCGTGCAGCTTACTTGACCTTGGGGATTGCGTTGGTCCTCATAGGCACAGCCAGTGTGCCTGTGCTTGTCCTCACACAAGTCTGTGCTTTGCAGGGGGAATGTCACTGGACTGGTTGTTGCATTGCGTGGAGGCGAGGCTCTGTGAATAACCTGCCTGTGCATGGGTTTTGCCTGCTGGGCTGCATGGGGCCAGGAGATACTGGTTTCTGCCAGGAATCTGGTGAGGGTGAGGACAGTGAAGCATAGGGCAGCTATTGCCACAAAGGCATTTTTCAACTACTTTGCTACAGACCTTTCACAACAGACTTCTGCCTCTCCTCCCTCTCCTTGTTCCTTTCAGGGCCTTTGTTTCTGCCTATAAAAAAATGATACAATATTTAATAATTGGATGCAAAAATGGCTTTAGACTGTGTGTAGTCCTGCATTCCCTTTGTGCCAGGCACAGCCTGGCTGATGCAATCCTGGGTTGCCCTGTTTATCTGAAATACAAAAGGCTGCTGTGGAGGAATGGTCAGGATCCTGAGTGGCTCCTGTTCAGGACCAAGCACCTGCAGCTCTGCTGCTGTCAGGCTTCTGCAGCATTTTAACTGATTTGCCTCTCTGGACCAGATACCTGATCATCTGAAATGCTTTCTGGCACCTACTCCTCAACTTATTTGTTCTGTCAATTGAAGCAGGAAACTTACTATCTCAAAGTAGCAGGCATAGATTTTATTTAATTTTTTTTTTAATTATGATTTCCTCTGTGTCTGCAGCTCTCGCCTTCCCTCTCTCCCCGTGGTGGGCTGAGATAGCAGGGAGGGAGCTCCCTGGTGAGCCTGTCCTGACTAGCAGCAAAGGTGGGCCCCCACTTCCCAGGGCTAAGGGTCACTTGCTGCAAGGTGAATGGCTGACACTTGTCTTCTTGCTGGTGTGTTCATGTGGCACTGAAGGCCAGCTGCAGCGAGGAGAGCATTGCATTCAGAAGTGCTCGGTGTGGGCCTGAGCTTCGGCAATGACTGGTCTTGGGGTGGAATTCACTGAAATGAAGACAGTCTGACCTGGAGATTGTCAGGCAAATAGTGGACAATGACTTCAGCCTGCAAGGAGCAGTCCTTGGTAAGCATCCACCTGGGTGCATAGCTGGATGCTGTCTCTGAATTACTTCCTGCCTCCAATGTCCTCCAAGGCCTGGCAAATGAATCGGATGTGTTTATTTTTCCTGGCTGCCTGCAGTGTCAGCCTCTGCTGCACCGCACCCGACCAAGGCTAGACTAGCCACAATTTCCACCGGTGTAAAACAGGACCTTCTCTGCACAGGGGATAGCATGAGGTTAATCTGAATTATGTAAAAGTGCTGCTATAAAGTGGATTGGTGAAACTGCATTAAGCCCCTTTGTGGGAAAAATTCCAGACTGAAGGAAGCAAAGTCAGCGCTCTGAGAAGGCACGTGAGTGGGTGTGCGATGCCTGTTGGCAAATACCCTTGAAACACCAAACTCAGTTTAACTTTCTTGAGTATCCCTGAATATCCTACTGCTGTTGTAACAAGCTAAATTTTCTCCTAGAAAAAGCTGCAGAACAAATATGGACAAGTCCCCTTTTAGTGCCCTTAGAAATGCATCAGAAGAACAATTTTAGCCTAGTAATAAAGTTGCTGTGTCTGTGTGTTGCTCAAACTGCTCTTGTAGTGGCCATGAGAATCCTCCTGTGTTATCACTCCCCCTCTCTTCCTAACTGTGCACATGCTGCATCTCCTCAGCCTCTGTTGCTCAAGGAATTGCAAATAAAATGCCCCTTTTGGCTCCTGCTACATTTGTGCCAATCTCAACTTGGCTTGTGCTGCAGTGTGTTGGGACTTGTACAGCCTTTCCCACTTGCCCTTGGGGCTTTTCACTGCACCAGTTGCAGCCTAGATTCTCCCCTGCGATGTCTCTTGGCTTGTGCACAAGCCCCTCTGGGGCTGTGGATGGAAGATGCACAAAACAACCTGTGGGTTCCCAGGGGGAGCAAACAGCCCCAGATTGTGTCACCTGGGAGGCAGCAGGCTTCCTCCTGCCAGGTAGAAAATCAGGGACAACTTGATCAGCTGTACTTCTGGAGCATGTGACCAGAATTAGGACACAGAAGCCACTACTTTTGTTTCTGTTAGTGGCTCTGGCTGGACACACCGGGCTTTGGGTCCCTCTAGTGCTTCACAGGGGGCAGGAACTGGGGGGGGGGGGGGGCAATGAGTCCTGCTGTTTCCTCCCCCAGGTCTATGCTGGGGGCTCCCTGGGGCAGTGCTGGCAGGGAGAGCTGAGCAGTGCCTGCCCTGCTGGCAGAGGACAGCAGGTGGCAGCAAGAAATTCAGGTCCCTTTGCTCTGAGTTCAGTGCCAGGGACCCTGAGTGTTGACTTCTCCCTGGCACTTCACCTGGGGGCAGGAGTTTGTAGTCCAAGGCCAGCTGCTGAATTGGGGATGGTGAAATCTTACACAAACTCTGTCTTAAGTAGGCTTTACACTGCTTTTGATTTGTGCTCATAGGCTGTTTGAGATCATAGAATCATAGAATTGTTTAGGTTGGAAAGGACCTTTAAGATCATCAAGTCCAACCATCAACCTAGCACTGCCAATCCACCACTAAACCATGTCCCTAAGCGCCATGTGTATGTGTCTTTTAACTACCTCCAGGGATGGTGACTCAACCACTTCCCTGGACAGCCTGTTCCAATGCTTGACAACCCTTTCAGTGAAGGAATTTTTCCTGATATCCAATCTAAACCTCCCCTGGCACAACTTGAGGCTATTTCCTCTAGTCCTATCGCTTGTTACTTGGGAGAAGAGACACCCACCTCATTACAACCTTCTTTCAGGTAGTTGTAGAGAGCAATAAGGTCTCCCCTGAGCTTCCTTTTCTCCAGACTAACCAGCCCCAGTTCCCTCAGCAGCTCCTCATACCATCTGTGCTCTAGACCCTTCACCAGCTTCATTGCCCTTCTTTGAACTCCTTGGACCTCTTCTTTGGTCACGGGATGCTCTCCTGCAGCATCTGCGCTGTATCACCAGCAGGGACGTACAAAGCTAGACGTGAAAAAGGACTCCCCGGTGCTTGAGTTTGGACTCTTACTCACCAGGAGAGCCGCTCCAGCTCGTGCGGGGCAATTTGCTGAGACATCTGTGAGTGAGGAGAGAGACTGTGTAGAGTGTGCCAAGGGCAACAAGCACATATGTGGCTGAACAAAGCTCTGCTTTGGAGAGGGCAGTGTATAAGGTTGTTTCTGCAGAAACCCATCCTTGCCTTGGGAATCCTCTCTGAGTTACCCAGAAACATCCAAGTTTGAAAACTAAATGTCTGAATCTCTCCTGCAGTCTTGCCAGCTCTGGAGTGTGAGCTAAGACATCTCTGCAACCCCTCTCCTAAGAGCAGCATTGCAAACAAGCTCCACTGGATAACCCAGAAACGTGGATTTGATTCCGCTTGTGTAAGCAATTTATCAGGCAAGGAGGAGGGTATTTCATCCCTCTTCCTTGAGGAAGCTGATGTGCTTCCAAATATGCGCAAATGCCCTTGATACTTCAATGATAATGCATAAATGCCAGCCTGGCTTAAGAAGAACAGATCTCGCAAGACAAATGGGATTGCTTCCACTGGGGACAGAATGGAAAAGGATCCAACAACCAAAGGCGTGAGCAGTGCCTGCAATGGCCCAGGACCTCTGAGGAGTATTTGTTAAATGCAAAGAGAAGCATGAGAATACTGGTGTCACAGTGGCACAAGCAGAGCCCAGAGATATCAGGGTCCCCCATGGGGCAAGATATCTGCCTCAAAGGGCTCACAAAAGGGATGCAGGGAGCCTTCAGGTTTATCTGGAGGGAGCGGTACTGGGTCTCATTCCCTTTCCTCCTGGTTTTCCTCCAGGCTCTGCCTGTCCCACTGATCATGGCGGGGGCACCTGGGAAATAATGGCAGAGGTGGAGTTGTGTCTTACCTCCCTGGCTCCTGTGCTGGCTGTTAGATTGTCCCACTCCCGAGCCATGTCCTGTGGGCTCTGTCTGGAGCTCACTCCCATGCAGGGAGCAGCAAGCTCTGCCTGCCTGCCTGATGAGCTCTCTGGTGGCTTTTTTCAAGGAGGAAGGAGGCCTGTATCATAACGATGGGCTGCAGAAGGAAGACGGGTGAGGGAGAAGCATTAATACTGGTGGAGACTGCCTTGGGCCAGAGCAGGAGTCTGGCAAAGGCTTAGTCCCACCAGCCACGTGCTGTCAAGCTCTGGCTGTTCTCTGGATTCCCTAGTGTTATCTTCACTCCTGGCAATGAACGGGGCCAGCTTCAAACTTGGAGCCAGATCGCTTATACCCAAAAGAAAACAGTTGTTTTGATACCAAATAAACCATGTTGGTTATTGTGGGGAAATTTCCACCTGCTTTTTGTTTTCCATCCTCATTACCTGTAGCAAAAATTGGCTTTAAACTGGGTTTCAGAACAGGAATGGTGCATCAGTTGTACCGCAGCTGCATAGTGCAGTGAGTAATTGAGCCTGTTGGAAAGCTGTTTGTTTGCCCTCCCTCCTTGGCTTCAGCTGGGGCTTGCTTCTGCTCTGCTTTCCTTCTGGATTTGCTCTTTTTTGGTTTTCCTTTTGTCCGTGCTCCCTTCTTTCAGGCCAGGGCATGTATTTTCCAAGGGTCAGCCCAGAGCCAGAGGTCACAGTGTCTTCAGTGTTTACCCTTGGCCATGTATTTTGTAACTCTCAGGGGAAAAGAACCAAGCTCAGACTGGCATTTCTAGCAACCCTCTGCCTCTGGGCCATGGGAACCTCTCGCTCTGTGTCTCTTGCACAAGGTGTCTGGCTGCTCCGGGGCTGCTCCCGACACTGTCTCGCTGGGGACAGGAGTAAACTGAAAGTGCAGGGCAGCTGCCAGCATCCCCACTCCCCAGGCAGTTGTGCCAGCCAGAGAACACCGTGACATTTGTCCTGCTGGCCTGGGTGAGACACGGGGCTTGGGGTCTCAACCTTTTCTGTGCCAGGACACCTCCAGTGACTTGGTGAACACCCCCTGCCATGCCTTGTGGGAGGCTGTCCTTAAGGGTTAAAGCATTGCTGGATTGGTGTGATCAGATGGCAAAAGCAACTATGAGCTCCTGCCCTTTGAGCAGGGTAGAAATTCGTGCTCTGAGGCAGCCGGAGGAGCAGCCTGGTAAACACAGTCACGTGAATATGTAATAAGGGAGTGCTTGCACCCGGACACACTCCTTGGGCAAACCCTTTGCCCAGAGCTGTTAAATACCCTGCTGTATGGTGAGCGTGCTGCCATCCCTAACCCCCAGCCTCCTGCGCTCACATCGTGACCCCAAGCTGCCTCCCTTGGGGGGTTGCTGCCAGCTCTCGTTTGCTATGGAGCCAAAGTGCAAAGGCATCTCTTGCATCACACTGGAGGGGGCGACGGCCAGACAGAGGCTGTCCCTGCGAGCGGGACTACTGCAGGCCCCAGGAGCGCTATCAGGTGCTGTGGCACTGGCTTACTCACTTGCGGGGAAACCAGGCATAGCCATGGCAGCTTCAGGCACAGTGAGTGCATTCCTGTAGTGTTACTGTGTTCAAACTGTGTCTTCACTTAGCTTGGCTCTTTCAGAAGCTGATCCGAGCCAGAGACCTTGCTGCCTGGCTGGAGCAGAGCTCTCGCACCCCAGGGTGGCTCAGCATCCCCAGCCCACCCGCCAGCAGCAGCAGCACGCCAGGGTACAGCCCAAGCCTGCTTTGTGCTGCAAAGCACCAGGTGTGCACGCGAGGCTTTTAAGATCCAAGGACCAGCTCCGAAGTGATTCCCCATTGCCTATAAATGAAGCAAACTAGCTTTGCAAAATCAAAATATTCCTAGCGAGCCAAAGCTCCTTCCTTCAGCTGAGATTTGACTGGCCCAAGGGGAGGGCAGTTTGCCTTTGAAACAGCCAAAATGTTTTCTGCATTAAAGGCCCAGCTCACCTGTCTGTGAAAGCACTGACAGCTTGTGCCACCTATTTATAAGGCAGCTTTGGAGTTAATTGTTTATGTAACCTATTAAAAATACATTAATTTATCGTTTTATTCTTTTCTTCACTGCCAAAGCAATCGGTAAGACCTGGTTTTGGGTGAGCTCTAATTGATAGCTGGTTGCTGCTGCAGAGGGGTCAGGCATGGTGGCAGCTCATGGACTCAGCATCCCTCTGTGCTGCTTGCTGGGCATTGCAGGAGCATCCCTGTGCCTCACTGCGTATCCTCTCCCAGTGCTGGCACACCCAGACCTCAGGCTCTGTAATGCAGCACCCTGCTCCTCAGAGAGCATCACACCCCTTTAGCCTCCTGGTTAATGGTTAGACTTAATTACATTTCAGCAGCTGGCTCCCCAGCCCAGCTATGGAAAGAGTCACAGATTTTAAATATTGGATTTTCTGATCTTGACCTTTGAATCTATTTTTGCTGTGCCTGTTGGTAAACTGTGCGCTCCTGAGCTTAGGCTGCTGCAAAATCCTCTATGGACTGCTGCATCCCTGAGCAGGTACGTCTTTGTAAGTAGTACAAGAGCAGCGTTTGATGTAAGTTGGCATGTATGGCTGAAGGCAGGAGGCTGATTTCAGCTCAGTTTGGTGTAGAATTGCCACCCAATTTATTATAGATTCATAAAAGTGCTGGTGGGAAGGGGCCTGCGGAGGTCCCTGATCCAGCCAACCCTTGGAGCAAGAATGTTGCCAGCACCGGATCAGAGCAGCTGGGGCTCTGCAGAGCTAAGGCCAAAAACCTTCCAAGGATGGAGACCCCTCCTCTCTGTGTACATGTCCTGGGGCTGCACCACCCTTCCAGGGAAGGAGTTTTTCCTAATGCCCTACCTGAAACTGCCAATCTCTGCCTCTTGCTTCATGTTATATTGACTTGACCTACTGGAAAGACTTTGATTCCATCCTCCCTATTTTTGCCCTCCAAGTCCCTGTAGACTTTTGCTAAATTGCCCCAACCTCCTCTCCTTCCCAGCTAACCAAGCCAGCCATCTCCACCTCTCCCTGTAGGCAGTGTCTCCTGACCTCAACCAGCCTGGTGGCCCTGCTGGGTCCTCTCCAGCTTCGCAGCAGATCCATGCTCATCCTGGAGGGCCCGTTCACAGCCACTGAGACCTGCTGAAGGGGGATGCTTACAGCCAGGGCAGGCTGAAGTCAAGCTCAGAAACAAGCTCCTTCTTCCGTCTGCTCGAATAAGGCTTCAGGAGAACCTGGTTTTGATTGATTTCTGAATTAGATGAGTCTGAACCAGCTGCAAGTGCCCAGCAGTGATAAGCAAGGCCTGCCCAATCCTTGCAACATTGCAGCATCCTTTTGACCACTGAGGGCTATAGGGCACTGCCCTGAACTGTCTCCTCAGCCACATGAAGGAGCATCTTCCTAGGAGCTACACAGTTTGGGGACATGTCCAGTAGAAGGCTGATGTGTCCCCAGCCCCAGACGATATGGGCTCTCCAGAGCAGCAGGTAACTCTCCACTGCCTCCTGGGCACTGCCCACCCCTCCAAGGGGCTCAGCTGCTCCCAGACCCCAGAGACTGTGACTGGGCTCCAGGGGAGCTGTTGGAGCTGGCTTGCCTTGCCCAAGGCCAGCTCATCCGTCTTCACCTTGCCAGCATAGCTCATCCTGACACGGAGAGGCAAATGTAGTGCTTTATTTAAATGGGTAACAGGGAGCAGGGGGGCTTTGTGGGGTCCGCCTGGGCATTTCAGCAGAGTCTGGGCTCCATACTTGAGCCCTTGCTGGGGCATTAGGCCCCCTCCTCTTCTCCCTTCTGTGGGACTGGGATGTGCTGGGCAGCTCATTCCTGCCCAGAGCTACCCAGTCCCCACTGTTCACTCCTTTCTGAAGGATGGTGTCAGATGCCCAAGGCTGCTCCTCTGAGGTCTGAAAGATTAGACTGGAAGTTTTCTGGGTGGGAGATGTCCCAGGGCTGAGATCAGGGACAGAAATGTAACGTCTGCCCTGCTCTGTTACACTATCCGCTGTTAAATAATCACTTGGGGTCACTGCGCCTGCCAGGTGGCTGCGGCTGGTGGTGGGGCTGCCTGGAAAACAGGCTGTGGTTTGCAGAACCACTGTCCCCCGGACAAGAAGAAGGAAAAACAGTTACATGCTTTCAGGCAGTCCCACACTCGGACCCTTCCCAGCCTTGGGGTTCCTCGTTGTAAGGTGCTTTTTGGTGATGGAGGCACCAGCCTCGCAAGGGTACAACCTATTTGTAAAGCCAGCAGTCTGATGTTTGCAGTGGGGAGGTGGCTTTGGCCACTGTGAGAAAGGGCTGGGGTTTATCTGTGGGATGCTGTGGCTCGATGGGCGCAAGCAGGGACCGGTGCCTGTCGCTGGGATGCCGGGTCTCCATCAGGTCTGGACAAGGTGCAGCCGTCAGCTCCCGCTGCACCTTGCCCAGACCTGATGGAGAACCAGGCATATATCCAGGATAGCTCTGTGTCCTCCAGCCTCACGGCTGCTCTCTGCATTTCATAAAGCTGCAGTGGAGCAAAAGCTGGGAGCTACGTGCAGCGGCTGCCAGCATGTAGGCGTCGGGACAGTGCCACAGTCCCCAGGTACTAATTTCGGGTGGTGCTGCCCATCTGGGACTGACACCCATTTAACAGCACTGTATTAATGGTTTCAAAGGTGCTGCAGAACAAAGTAGCCGAAACGGGCATGTGGAGGACATCGGGAAACTGTGAATGGGTAGCGATGATCCATGCTGACTGCAAATGAGCAGTCACTTGAGGGAGCTGGATGATTTGTCCTAGGAAATAGAAACCACGCTGGTGGGGAAAGCTTCCAAAAGCTCCCAAAGCAAGGCTGGGAAGCAGCCACACTGCACTCAGAGCCCAAGCCTCACTGCCCTGCGGTTACCATCCTTGAGCACGCATTTACAGCTAGTTAGCCTATTTTTGCTGCATAATTTCTTCCTAATAAGGGTTTTTGGCAGGTGGCTGTGCTGCCCTGAGGGTGAGGGAGAGCAGTTCAATACAAGCAACAAACTGGTGTGGGGCAGGGCAAGTTCCTGTTGCGTTCAACTCAGAGGGTGGGTGGGATATAGAAACACTGGGGGACTGCTGGATGGCGCTGGGGGACAAATGGACGGCACTGAGGAAGCTTGAGTTAACTGTCACTTGTGTTTTCCTCCCCAGAACACTGCGCTGGCAGAGCAGGGCATCAGCGTGGCCCTGTGATGGTGGAGGAAAGATGCTCCGGGCTTCTTGGTTTTGCTCTGCATCTCCCCGCACAGAGGTCAGGGTACCGCAAGCAGCGGGGCCGTGCCAAGAACCAGCCTGGCAGCCAGAGGCCAGTGCCGGTGTGGGAGTGCCGGGGACCTGGGATTATGAGAAGCATCTTGTGCACCTGTCACACGTCCTTCATCCAGAGTGACAGCCATGTGGCAGCCCTGGTGCCCCTCTCCTCCCAAAAGGCTGCTCCGGGACAGCGGGGACCCCAAGCTGCCCTTGCACCATCCCCAGAGAGCCCTGAATGGGACTGGTGGGGCTGGGGTGGGACACCGGCTCTGCCAGATCACTTGCACACACGCACAGCTCACCTGCCCCAGACAGCAAGCTGCCCTGCTCTTCCCATAAAGCCAGTCGCTCAACCCCCACACACTGCAGAGCCGTGGCACCCAGTGGGGTTGCCTGTCCCTGCCGGCAGGCTCTTCGGTGCCTGGCTTCCTGTGATCCGGGGAGGCATTCTAGCTTAATGCAGCTATTTTGTTATTTAATCCTACTTGATTTTCCTTAACACCTTTCCAAATGTTTTAAGCTATCCTTTGTGGTGTTCATCCACTGTTTAATCTGAGATCAAATGATTGTATCTTAATCCCTGGGTCTCAGATGAATTTGCCTTTGGTTTGGGCAGCTAACCCTTCAGCCCTCTGCTACAGCCAAGCTGCATTTATCCAGAGCAGGCAGAATCAGGAAAAGAATAAAATGCCTTCTCCCTCTCCTTCTCTCGCTATTTCTCTCTTTCTCACAAGTTAATGTTACTTGAGTTGAACAAAATAGGTCATATCCTCCTGATTAATATTTTCAAATAATTTTATGCTTGTCCTTGTGAGGAGCCACTGGAGCCTTATTTTGTCAAACTACCTAAATGTGATCAAAGCCAGGGCAATACTGTGCTTTTTGTGGCTGACTGGGTGCACAGAGCGAGCTGACATGGAGTGAGTGTGCAGGACAACACCCGAATCCATTGCACAGTCTTCCTGGAGGACCCAGCCATACTCTCAATGAGCAGCCCCCAGCAGCAACCTGGCACTGTGCTTTTCCCAAAGGACACGTGCACTTCACTTTGGTGGCATTGGAGTGTCCGCCTTTATTTTGATGCACTTGCCTGGCCCATGAGAGTGCGTTTCTCAGCTGGGCAAGGGAGAGCTGCAGTTGCTGAAACTCCCCTGGAGCCACTGGAGCAGCACAGCCCACTGCAGTTCCTGAGGGCACTGGGATGAATGTGGGGATCCCATCCACAAAAGCCTTGCTGCCTCTTGAGCAAGCCCGGGAGCAGGGCTGGGGCTGGCAGGTACCAGCCCCCATGACTGTGCCTTCCCCACACTCTTCTCTGTCACACAGAGAGGTTTTGGGGCAGGAGAACATCTGAATCGTACTGGCACAAATCTGAAGATGACAGGACACTGATCTTAGCCCCATCGTCTGGGTGCTGCTAAAACTTGGCTTCTCGTTTCACTGTGATTGCCCGTGGCTACGCTGCAGGCCCCCTGCTCAGACGCATACGAAGAGGCTTGGAGAAAAAGTAAACGCCATTTTTCTACAGCGTGTTCTAGATTTTATTGAGAGTAGATTAAATCTAATTAAATTCACACATTAATCCAACCAAATTAAATGGCACATTCTGCTTTGTGTCCTTAACTTGGCCCAGAGGCCAGGCTGAACCTGGAAATGCAGATGGCGGAACTGGTCCAGTCCTTCATGTTTAGACCCACTCCCGGGCTTTGATTTGATGCCAGAGATTGCATCCAGACAGTTTCATCAGTGTGTTAAGGATCATGCCCCAGATCCAGACCTGGTTCAGAGGAGAGCGGTAGCAGTCATCCTGGCTCTGGAGGGTGCTGCTGCCCTCTCATAAGCCAGCAGTGCTGGTGGGAGAAGCTCAGGTCCCCATCTGACCTGGGGTTTCCTGTAGGTGCTGCTGTCAGTGGGTCT
This sequence comes from Nyctibius grandis, assembly GCF_013368605.1. NCBI lineage: Eukaryota > Metazoa > Chordata > Aves > Nyctibiiformes > Nyctibiidae > Nyctibius > Nyctibius grandis. Next base: position 12,383,240 of record NC_090658.1, read on the forward strand.
CATGCCAACTCCTGCCGACAGCTACCATGTCTCTGAGGTACCTGATTCCTTGGTGAGGCAGCCCATGCTAGTCCAAAACGTCTCCTGAGCTGGGCAGGGAGGGCTATGACTGCATAGCTAGACTGCATCCAAACGGACCCGCCCTGATGGACCGATGTGCTGATACAGCCTCATCCACGGGTGTGTGGGGGACCCTGTGTTGGAGGGGGTTTGCCTTCCAGGAAAGGACAATGAGAGCTGCAGCTCAGCTTCTCTGGTGCTGAGGGAATTCACAGCAGAATCCCTCTTTTAAGCACAACTCATGTCTATGCAGCTAGTCTGGACTTGCATGGGAAGAAACCATGTGAAACTCTGGGAATAAACCACCTGCCTCCTTGCAAGGACCTGTAAATCTCACCCAGCAGAGCCGGAGTCATGTAAGTGCAAAGGATGTAAATAAACTCCGCTGTGTAATTAGCACCCTTTGTATGCCAGGGCAATCATACTCAACCCCACATGCAACCAGGAGCCAGGTCTGCCTGCACAGGGCTCAGTGCAAAATACCCTCCCCAGATGTAAAGCTGCACTGCTTCACTCAGTATCACACAGTGATGCTTTGCCCTGTAGAAGAGGAGCTGGCTCACAATATGAAAGGTCAGTTACGCTGCAAGGACAAATATCCTATTCTAAAAGCTATAGCCAGTGCTGAGGAGTGTTTCCTAGCAAATACCCACAGCACACTAAACAATCAATCAGTCTTATTTTATTACATCAAAGAATAAAATGTCTACACAGCATTTTTCCAAGTGAGACTCTGAACTGACACTGATGCCTCTGTGATGGTGGAATACTTTCTCTCATCCCAAATTGTGTCTGGTAGCCTGATCTCTGCATGCTGCACCATGCAGAAAAAGCACTAGTAGGGTGGACTGAAGCATGGTATCACCAGTAGCATGGGCACCACTGGGGACAACTTCTTCCATGAGCCAAGTGCCTTGCTGTTTGCACTAGTAAAGCAGACGCAGCTCTGTGCCTTGGAGGGAGCCTGGTGTGATTATCTCTGCAAGACATTTGATGGGCATCACAGTGACAGCTGGAGCAATTCCTCTTTTTCTAGGACAAGAGGTTTGGGAGTTAGAGTCTGGGGGTGTGGAAAAGTTCTTTCTCTGTGGTAGCCTTGATGGCCTATGGAGCCATCGGGAAATGCCACCAAGGGGACCCAAGCCCCAGAGGTGCTTAGAGATGCCCAGGTCTGGTGAGAAAAAGCAGTTTAAAGCCTGTGTGGAAATGCATTTCACCATACTGGCATTTAACATGTGCATGCATACTCCCCAGTAGCAGAGCTGGTCTCATTTTTAGAGAGGCAGGTCAAAAATCACCACAGAGCAGGCAGTAGGTAGGCAGACATGTCCTCCAGGTGAGGCTGGAGGCAGCGTGCTGGCTATAGACAGAGCCATCTCTGCAGTGGGGTAACTCTGGGATTTGCAGGTGTATTGGCACTCTAAGCAGCACTGCAGCCTCCACAGGGGTCAGTATCTAGCCCAGGCTTTATAAGTAGGCTCATCTTGTGCTCTTGCATAACAGTGAGATGGATATCGCACTGGGTTTATACAGACCCAAATGATAGGAGTCCATTTGAGCAAACACTTGCACATAAAAGCTTCAGCTGGCTACAGAGCTTCATTTCCAGGAGCAGAAGAAAACTACTTCACCATTTAATCCTTTGAAGACTTCAATCACCCTGATAAGGGAAGACAGGGCAGGATGAGGGAGAAGGCTCCCATTCACACCTGTGAGACTGCCACCTCCATGGGCAGGCTGCATACCACCACCCCAGAGAGCCTAACACATACCACACAGGCAAGTGTGGCTCCACAGTCTGCCCACTGCCCTTCCCCCGGCTGTGCCGCAGCCCCTCGATTTAAACCCTTAATCCTGGGGAGATTGTGCAATAGCTCCTTCAGGCTGAGAATGGATTATGCCCATTTCAATGGTATTTGGCACTTGGGCTGCACTGGGAGAGGCCAGTAAACTGGCCCAGCCCCTCCTGTGAAAGCACCTGCAGGCGATTCCTGCAGCTGGTGCCTAGCAACATGCTCTGAGCTGCTCTGACAACAGCTAAAATTCAATGTTATTTCATCCTGCCTCCCCAGAGAGGCAGCTCTTGAGTCATCACCAAGGGAGAATAGGATGTGTCTCCCACTTGGCTTGCTATAAATGAATGGTATGTGAGGGGTTGCTCTCTGTCACTTGAGCATGTGTGCTGCTGCGAGCTAAAAAGGCATCTTCTCTCTGGCGTGTGGGACAGCTACAAGTTCAGGAGATTTGGTAAACTGGTTTTTCTCCTCCTTCCCAACTTGCTTTCTGCTCTCAACAGCCTCTCTGCTTCCTTGGAGCGCTCTGCAGGGAAGCCTGCAGGAGAACCAGGTTTGGATTTATGCTGAGTTCCAGCTTGGCTTTGCTTGGGCGAGCCCCACGTCATGCAAACACACACAGGTAGCTCAAGATCAGGGCTGCACTGGGCACTCTCTAGTGACACGGGGCAACTTTTAGATCACCTGCGTGGCAGATGAAGGCACCCCTGAATCTGAGGGAGATGCTCATGAGGAATGGCGAACATCAGGAAAAATGCATAGGAAACCAAGCGTCCCTGTTTATGGGGCTGAGATCCTTGCAGAGGTGGTGGGGCAAACACCACCTAGCCCCGGCATGACCAAGCAGCATGTTTCTGCATGTGGGCAGAGCACAGGAATTGGTGATGGGAAGAGGAAGTCAATGGGAGGATCCAGCTGCGGAGAGGGCAGGGGCTCGGTGGGCAGCACAGCCTCAGAGGCCTGCTGGCACTGTGCAGAGGGGAGGAGGGCTCCAGCGGGAAGAGGTGGGAAGCTGTGAGTAGGTGAAGTCCATGAATAGTAGGGCCATGGTGCCGCAGCCTGGGAGCTTCTCAGAGAAAAGTGAGACGAGGTGCCTTGCAGGGCTTTTCCAAACTTGGGGAGGGCACATGTTTGCCTCCAGTAGCAAGCCTCAGATCCGGGCAGATTTCCCAGTGGGAGACTGTTAGGAAATCTCAGGCTTGCCTGAGTGACGCAGCTCCCTCGGTGGTGTCTGGTGGGAGGGCAGCTGACCACCATCTGCCCTGGCTGTTCCCAGTGCTAGCACTGGTTCTCTGCTGCAGGGCTGACCCCTCCTTGCCTCCCCAGTCTTCTCCCTTGGGAAGCCCTTGGTGGCCCTAGGGACTGCAGCCGAGGGGTCAGAGGTGCCTTATTGCTGCGGACAGTGGGGGCTGTGAGAAGAAGCATCTTTATCTCACGGCTGTCTGTCCTCAGCTCCCAGCTGCCTGCAGCACTGTGTAGCCTGGAGGGAAGGCTGAGACTCGCCTTGTGACTAGTTTGGACTCAACAGCCTGAAAAAGCAGATGAGGAAAGACGTCGGTAAGTGCGTCACTGCCAACAGAGACCTCTTCAGCTCATCCCAGGACCCTCAGCCCTTCAGGATGGGAGAGTGTTCTCCTCCCCAGCCCAGGAGTGGTGTTCAGCATGCTTCAGGTGGGTGTTTGGCTTACGGATTTGTTATCATGCAGGTCACCTTAAACAAACCCAGCAGCATTGCACAGGTTAGCTGACAGGGATAGAAAAGCATTTTATACAGAAAGGCATAAAGAACCTGAGTCTGATCTGGCCTTTTCTAGTGTCCAGTGGATGCCTCTGCCTGCATGGGTCAGGAAGTGTCCTGTACCCTGCCGTGCTGTCTGAAGGCCAGGAGACATTGTGGTGGATCTGTTTCCCTTCCAGCTGCAGGAGGGGACAGGTCTCCCATCAGAGCAGCTCAGCAGCCCCTTCCTTGGGCAGAGCGGGCTCATTGCACTGATGACACTGGTTGTGTTGACTGGCCCAAAGTGGGTTTGGGACAAGCTTGGTACAGCGGAGTTTTTCAAACCAGCATGGCCAAATCCAGGAGAAGATGCTGTCTGTAGCACGAAACTGTGCCTTTGCTGGCTGAGGGGACTACTGGCCCAACCTGCACTTGCGGGTTAGACATGTCCTTCTGCTCCAGCGGTCCCTTCCCACCACAGCCTGCCAGTGGTTTGCGCAATTGCTCCCAAGCTCCTTTCAGGCCAAACCCACGGCTAGCTTAAGCAGTTTCAGTGCTAACTCCTTGCATAGCCTGGCTCAGAGGAATGTGGCACACAGCTGGGAGTGTGGTGGAGATGGGGACCTTTGCAGCCAGGAGATGACATGTTGATAGCAAAATCCTCAGGTCAGAAAACGTCTCCTTACTTCCTGCAAACATAAAAGGACAGAATTACAGAACTGAGGTTGAGCTTTCTGACCTCCAAGTTCTTGACTTCTGTTCTCACATTACAGCAGCAGCAAATCCTGTTGCATGGAGCAGAAATCTATCTGTCTGTACATGCACTATTTCAAACTCTTCTCTGCGTAAACTGTTCCAGACTTGGTCAGAAACAAGGCTGTTTACTAACAACAGAACTGGGAAACTTCTTTAGCATTGTGGTTTTTTTCCCACGTTTTTTAGTTTTCACATTGAGATGCTGAAGCTTAAGTCTGTCAGCTAACAGCGTTTCTAGCTTTCAGTGTGTTTTACTTCAAGGTATTTCCCTTTGCCTGATTTCCCGTGTATCTCTGAAATACCTCTGTATGTAGAGTGTGCTCTGCCTTCTTTCTGATGACAAGAAAGGTTTTCCTCTTGACTTGGGATGAGGTTAGAAGGACAGGCAATGGCACACTCATTTTCCCCAAATAAGTAGAGGGTATTAAACTGCAAAAGGCCAATAGCAATGTTTTTTTCTAGCATTCATACCAATGCTTCTGTACAAAGGGGTTGAATCCTGCTTCCATTTATGCTAATGTAAATCTAGAATAATAAAGTTCCTGACAGTTTTACAGCATTGCATATTTTATTATTAGAAGTGGCATAACTAGAATTGAATATATGGTATTAGTTTGATCATTGTATCCTTCTGCAGTTCTCGCTTGCTGTGATTACAGCATCTTTTAGCCATTTTAATGTGTTTTAGACATTAAACTCTCTGAGGCAAGGACAGCCACTGTAAGCACAGCAGCAAGTGTAATGGACACCAATGTCAGGAAGACCCTGTGCTACCTCAGTAGTAAAGGACCAAAAGCAGGGTTTGGAGGTTTGGAAACTTCCATGTGCCACAACAGCCCATTGATTTTTGCTTTCAAGATCTCTTCCGAGCTTTCCCTCCACCTCTGTTTGGGCAGAATCAAACTCTGCTCATTTTTTTAGATTCCTGTCACTCAAAACTTGCATCTCCAGGACCAAATAAATTAGCATAGCTCAAGACTTGGAGAAAAATGGTTTCTACAGAGAACGTTACCACGGTGAGGTGGTTTTTTGCAAAGCTGTTGTTCACTTCACATGCTGATTTATCAGACAAATGTGTTGTCATAACAAGTGACAAAGTCACACCGACCAATTTGATTATGAAGGTTTACATGACCTTTAGCAATAGGAAACCTCACAGACCTAAAACCTTTGTTCTGTAAAGGCAGCTAGGTTTAACAGTTGACCTTTTAAAAATATGCAGTAAGGTCAATTTGGATTTAGAGGAACAAGACTCTTACAAAACCCAGAAACAGCAGGAGTGCTTGGTCCTTTTGGAACATGTGTGGCTTGTTCTGATTCAGAGCTGTCCTTTTGTGTGTTTCCAGACCAAATGCAGCAGCAGTGCCATAGCAAGCAAGAACCCAAGGGTAAGGAGCTGGCGTTACTGCCGGAAATGCAGAGCGCTTGGGTTGCTTTCCTGGCTGTCCCTGTGGCCCAACAGAGGTGGAAAAGGGAAGCAAAGGCCTAGCAGGGCAACGGCACAGAGCAAGTAGAGGCGGACGCCACCAGGTAGCCTTAAGGGATGGGCCTGGAGGCACACTGGTGGCTGGCTGGCTAGTGTTCTACGAGCAAGCTGTTCTGGGAGCAGTGGGCTGGTGACGAGTGAGGAATCCCCGAGGGATGCTCACCGTGAGGTGTTTCGTGCGGCCTTGGGGCTTCCTCACTCACCAAGCCATCTTCATCCCTTTGACCCCAACACCCTGCTGCTCTCACCCCATGCACTGGAGCCCTGCACGCTCCATGCCATTTTGACAATGGGGTGCAGGGCCGGGAGGAGGGCACCCCACCGCTCAGCCAGGGGGCTGGGCTGGGCAGCAGGGCCCGGTTTGGCGGGGCGTGTGATGTTTGTGTCTCTCCCGCAGCTGCGAGAGGCCCCACACCACGTGAGACTTCGCCTCCCCGCTCAGGGGGAGGGGAGGCTTCCTCCCCGTGCAGGCGGGGGACGCCAGCTCCTCTCCCCGCTGCCCGGGGCCGTGCACCACCCGCCTACCCACTGTCCGCTCACACGGCGCCGACGCGACAACCGGCCGCCGGCGGGGTAACCGCGCATGCGCGGTCCCCAGGGGGCGGCACGGCGCGGGCTGCGCGTGCGCCGCCCCGCCCGTCCCCGGGCGGGCAGCCGGGGGCGCGAGGACCCGCCCTGCCCGCGCCCCGCGCGCGCTACTGCCGGCGGGCGATAAAGGTCTCGCGGCGGAGTTCTGACGTCACAGCGAGTTAATTTTAAACCCGGACAAGATGGCGGCAAGGGACGCGGCGCGGCGCGCGGGTCCGGCCCGCCAACGGCCCGACCCGGCAGGTAACGCGCCCCACTCTCCCCGGGCGGGCGGCGGCCGCGGGCCGGCGGCGGGGCTGCCTGTGGTGCTGCCCGCGGTGCTGCCCGCGGGAGGCGCGCGCTGGGCGGCGGGACCTGTCGGCGGGCGGCGCCGGGGGAGGCCCCGGTGTCTCCCCCCTCCTCAAAATGGCGGGGTGGCCGCCGGCCCCGACGCCTGTTCTGGAGCGGCAGCGGGGGAGCCGGCGCGGCGGCCCCTCCTCTTGGCCCCGCCGCTCGCTCCCGAGCGGGGGTCACCCCGTGCTCCCTGGGCGGCCAGGGCCTCCCGCTGTGCGGACAGCGGCCCGTACCGTACCGTGAGGGCGGCCCAGCGGCCGGTGACCTTATTCCCCGCTGCGGCGTGGCCGGGCTGCCCGTGTGTACATCACGTGAGGAGCGGGGGGTGCGGGACGGAATGCGGCCGGTGCCACCCGGCGGGGCCCCTGGGCCGCGGGGCGCTCGCCTGGCACGCTCCCGGGACCGGAGCGAGGCAGCGCGGAGGGCCCCTGCTTTCTCGGAGCCGCGGCCGCCTGCAAAGGGAGCAGCACCCAGCTCGGGGGAGGAGGTGGCTGGTCCATGTTAGCCCGTCCCCCGTATGGACCCGGTGCGCTTCCACCGTCAGTTCTGTTCTGGCTTGTAATATATCCTCTGGTAGTGATGGGACATGGCTCTGGCTTGGTGCTCAGCCTCGGCGGTGCTGGAGTCTGCGCAGTATGTTTTTTTTTTTTAATACGGTTATTTCTCAAGAATAAAAAGCTGAGAACTTGTAACCCTCTCTCCGCCGTACTCTGTGTGAGCAGGGACCTGGGACTTGTGAGGACTGTGGTGACTCAAACACTTAAGTTGAATCGCATGAGGTTTTTAGCACTGTACTAGAACACTGAACTATTTTAACATCTTTGTTGTGTAACTCGCACTTAACTTGGAAGCAGAACGATTGGACTGGGTGCGACTAAACAAAATCTAGCAGATGCCATGTGCCGCTATTGGTTTCAATTGCTTCATTTGCAAGCCAACTAGAGACTGGGAAATCTAATCGCACTATAAACTGGCAGGTGTGGAGTGGCTACTCTGCTGGCTTTTTTTATAGGGAGGAAAAGGCAATGCTTCTGAGTGTATGCAAATGTTTGATTGTATTTGGCAGCATTATGATTTGAATAATTTAAAAGAGTCCAGAGATTGAAATTGAGGATATGATACTGCCCTACTGCTTGGGTACTGCTCTCTTCCTCCCAGCACTGCTGAATTTTCTTTGATGGTTCTCTGTGTTTTCACCACTATGTAGTTTAATAATCTCAAAGCATTAGATTATTGCGTAATTTTCTGAGGGTCATAAAAGCGCCAGCACACCTGTAATAAATGGCCTTTAAGGTAGCTGTGTCATCATTAGTGGTGGAAACATGCACATGTCACCGAGTTGCTTGTGTACTTCAGGCATGGAACAACTTAATAGGGTCTGCATGTACAACTATGGATGATCTGTGTCTGCCTGCAGAAGAGCTTTCTGTACACTGAAATAAAGCAAGAGTGGTAGTTTGAAATAGTTATAAGAAGAGAAATGTAACAGGAGAGGCCTGTAACTCCTCCTGTAGCATTACTAAGTGTTACTTAACAGACGTCGTGTTCTAGCTTACCCTCAAGTCACTAATGGTGTTACAGTTCCTCCTCAAATAATACCAATAGCTCTGTGGTGTTTCAACTAGAATTCTTTTGAAAGCAGGGAGTGGGGTTGAGGAAGGCCATATTCTTTCCTTTTCATGTTCACCTGCCTGCAACTTAAAGACGTTTCTGGAATAGTTCTAGCACAGAACAGTTTTACTTGAACTATCATAAAAGCATTCCTTTAAATATGACAGTCAGCCTATCCTAGTTTAGGAGGCCAGGCAGCTCTTGTTTGTGTTGGATGGACAGGAATGCTTGAGCCAGGCCTTGCTGGAGTGCTGATACTTCTCAGGAACCTTGTGCCAACTGCAGTCCCTGTGTTTTGGTTAAATATCAGTGGTTAATGTTTGCTTACTGACTGTACTAACTGGAGCGAGATACTGTGAAAGATGAGGGGTTGTTTTCTCTTCTTGTCCTAATAAGAATAGGGACACTAGCTCAGGCTGGCTAGACTGGATAAGAGCGAGTCTGTTGGAGGGGAGGAGGGCTGGGGATTTTCCTCCGATGAAAGAGAAGACCACTTATCTCCTGATAGCAGTGTCTTTGAGTTTTGCCCAACTGCAAAAACAAATATAATAAGCAGACAGAAATGCAGGTAAATTAAATTCTGTGTTCTTTTTGTTTTGGTCATGAACCGCAGTGGTGTTAGTCTCCATGCAACCTGGATCACGGGTTTCACTTCAGCACTATGATAAAACTAGTTTTAGCTTTGTGCCTGTTGTTAGTAGACTGTTGTACATCTTAGCACAGTCTGTAAAAGTTTCTAACTGTTCCATGGACATTCATAAGGAAAGCTGCCAAGTTTCACTGAAATATAACTTCTCCGTGTAAGGTGGAGTTTGAAGTTGCTTTTTGTTACTGCGCTGCAGTCATGAGCAGACCCTGTCCTGGGGATGATTTTTGATATCCAGGCATGGCAATCTTTGTGAAGTTTTAAACTTCAAAATCAGACTGAATTGTTTCCTTGTTTTTTACTGTTGCTGCATACTGTGCCCACAATGTGATCTGCAAGCTGCCAGTTTGAGTGCAGTTTTCCAACTTTTTGCTAAATCCTGTATTAGCTTCTCTAACTTACTATACCAATCATTAGTATTTTAAGGTTTTGTCCTTAATCTCAACTATCTAAGGTGAACAAGGCACAAAAATATTTTCTAAGCTTCTGCGTAGGCAGGCCTGCTGTATTTGTCAGCTGTAAACAACTGGAAGTTTTCAGAAGTACTTACATACATAGGATCTTAAGACTTTACTCTTACTGGAGAATGACTGGGTCTCTTTCTCAAAAACATTTTCAGCAACCTGAACTTCTTGAGATGTCCTGAAGGAAAGATGGAAGTAGCATTCCTTGTTTTTGGAAGGTTCTTGACATGAAGAATATTATCACATCCTATAGCTGATTTTGAGGTCATACTGCTGTGTAGGGAGTTGATTTACATGAATACATTTGTGAGGTTGGGATTTGTATCTGAAACACCAGGGCAAACAGACGAGCACGTTTGAAAAATATGTGAAAACATCACTCAGTTGATGTCTGCTATTTCAGTTAGCTGCAAAGAAACAATGTGAAATGTGACTGATGTGAAATGAGTGATGTCTATTGGGACAAGGATTATAATCAAGTAATTCCTAGCAGCAAATTAATATGTAATACGGACTGATGTTCTGAGAGCATTGGTAGCGAACTTGTCTGACCTTTAACTTCTGTTTATTTCTGAAAGGAATTAATGTATTTTGTGTAGTGTTCATTTCCAGGAAAGCAAAATTTTATGTGCTTGCTAAGCATGCTTTTTGAAACACATTCAATGTAATAGTCGGAGGAACTCAGAAGGCATTTAAATTCGGAAGTTGATCATCTGCCCACTTAAGAAACCTGGAATGAAATCTGAGGAATTTGAAGATCTGTCTTTCCTCCCCCACTGTTAATCCTCATTTGACTGAATTTATCTCCTGAGACTTGAAGGTAACGCCCATTGTGTTCTGTAGCTGTACAAACAAGTTACTGGGAGATGATCTAGGGTATAGATTAATGCTAGGCAAGTAACTACCTGTTGGTGTTTTGCTAAAGTTCTCACTCTACAGCAAAGCAAGGAACTTACCCCTCCCTCTTTGCGTTTGGGAGGGAGCGTACATACACCATTATAGTACCATAGCTGATAAATTCACTTAATGTATTACCTCCGTAGCAGGTTGTTCATGCTCTTACATATCCTAAGGCTATCTAGTTAGTTTGCCTGGAGTCTATCACTGAGAATTCCAGCTGCTCCATGGGGATATTACTCCATGAGGTAACAAGACTAGTTTGTATCTCATTCTAGTGTGACAATACTACATCTTTGTGCTCAGTATGATCTGTGAAGCTAAGTAAGGCTATTCTCCCTTTTACGTTAACTGAACAGAAAAAATAGCTATGCTTATTTTATAATGGTTAGTAGCTGGCTCCTCTTTAAGGTTGGAAAAACTTAAAGCAGAATGTTTGACACCAAAGATGGCATTACTGAGCCATATAGCATCCAAGGCAGTCTGACAAAAGTTACCTGAGTGAACACAGGTAAGCTGGGTATTGGAATTCCTGTTTGATGCCAGCTTGATGAACTCATGAGCAGGGCTAATAGGAAATCAAATATAATGTGAAAGAGAAGTCCATTTGGGCCTCTGCAGAAATTATTTATGAAAGACCAGTTTCTTTTAAAAGAATCGCCCTGCTTTTCTGTATCCTGGAGGAATAGATAAGAGAACTGTCAAAGCTGTAAGGCTGCAGAAAGTGCCTTTTGGGAAAGGACTCGGCTTACATCTCAGTTACTGAGCCTCTATTTACGGCTTGTGTACAGTATGAGGGATATTCTGATATGTTTTTGCTAGGAGGGGAGATGTCTTGTCTAATACTTTTTTCTTGTTCTAGATGTATTTCCAGCTTTATTTTCAGTGCAGACAACGAGCATATGACTGATTGTATTTTCAGCCCTACATACCAATGATTTCTGCATGGCAAGGTGGGGTTTGTGTGCTACTGCAAGTGTTAGCAGGTTTCTCTTAAAAGACTGGAATAGAAGCCAAAATTTAGAAGGCAGCAGAGCTGATGACTTGAACTAATAAAATATTGCACAGATTACAGACATGGAGTGTAGAAGTAATTTCCAGTAGATTGATATTTGAGAGTAGAACTTAATTTGCTGTTATGCAGTTGTTGTTCAAGTGAGATCAGAATCAGGTTCCAGTCTGTAGTTGATGTCAAATCATAATACATTTTTCACCATTGCCTTAGAGACAGTCATGTTAAATTTACAAGTTCTTATTGGTCTCAGTAAAATATTTGAAGTGTCTTTTGAGCAGTGTGCTGTATAATGATTCCATGACAGCAAGGTGTGGTGTTTTTTTTTGGGTTTTTTTTTTTTACTTGGATTGAAAATTGTAGAAACCTGTTGGAGAACATGTGTCAAATGCTTGTACTGACACGTTAGGACTACTTCTTGTATGTTGTGTGTGCTTGGAAAAGTTGTTCTCACCTCTTATCTTCTCAAACAGGGTGGTACTGCTGAGTGGAAGAATAAGTGCAGTTATTTTAACTGTCTCTGTAAGTCCAATCCTATGATACTACTGGCTGCAAACTTGCACGTTATGTCTCATTCCCCTCCCCTCCTCAGCCCCTTCTGCATTTTCAGCTCCTCAGGTAAATGTAACAAATGATCTTCTGGCTTTGACTTGTGGCTGCTCATTTGTCTTAGTCTGTGTAGTGTGTTCTACTTGGGAAACCTCAAACAATTGGGGAATGAAAGATACCATCTGCCAATCCTCTGCCTAATATGGAAATCATCACAGTACTGATTTCAGGGGAGGAACAGTCACTCGAAGTGCATGAACTGCTAGGCATGGAGGCAAGAAGCTTGGCTTCCTTTAATGTATTGCTTAGACATAGAATAGTAGTGAAAATGACTGCTATAGAAAATTAATTAAGGTTCTTGATATAACCAAATCACTTTCTTAAAACAAGAAGTCATCTTGCTTTTAAGAGAAGTAATTTCTTAAATACTTTGTAATTCTGAACTAATACTAAGGAATTGTTCTTGTTAATGACAGCAGCGTGATTGTAAACATGACCTTAAAGCTCCCCTCAAGGCAGTTGTCACTTATCTTCCAAGCAACAAAGTCTTAAGCTTGTCATGGGGGTCCTTCAAGGGAAGGAATGCAGTACAAAATAATTAAAAGGAGATCTTTCTAAATGCAAGTATGTCAGACTTCTTAGTACAGAAATTGTTTGGAAAAGTGCAGTAAGTAATGCTTTTGGGGCTTGGGGCACAGAACTGGGGTATTTTCTAGATCTAATAGTAATGTAGAAGTAAGTAGTTATTGAAAACTTACCACATGTTATGCTTTGAGATTTAAAAGGCAAAAAGAATATTTCAAAATAAAACAGTGGTGGTGGGAGCATTAAGAAGTGCAGCTTCTGCTATTGAGCTTAATTTTTTCAATGGAAAAATGAACATGCTGTGCACTATGAACATTTAGACAGCAGATGTGATTAAAGACTTGTGGAACCTTCAGATGCTACTAGGAATCCTGCTTGTTTGAGAAGACCCTTAAAATGCAATCTAGTGCTTTTAAAGAGGTTGGAAGTTGGCTCGTGATAGGCTGAATATTATTCTTAGAGTCTCAGTCGAAGTACTAAGACATATCACTGTTTCTTTAATCAAATATTAAACTGAGCTGTTCTGTAGTCTAAACTGTTGTTGACTTCTTATTTCTGTAGTGCATTAGAACTGACTAGGTGAAGCTTTTGTGAGCTTCAAAGAGCAGCACACTGCTATCTCTGGGCTCATCTTCTAAACCTAGACTTCTCTCCCCAGTGTTTGTCGTCTATAGACTGTAAGGAAAGACTTCTTGGATCCACAGAATGAACAATAAATGTGATCTACAAAGACTAAACGGTTGGAGGGGGATGTTAAACATACAGTCTTCAGACAGCTGTATTTCCCTCTTCCTTCTCTACCCAAGTGAAAGATGGATATTAAACCATTTGTAGTCTCAACATATGGTATGGTGTGCTGTCCTATAGAAAAGCAGTTAGATTGGCTAGGTGTATTCAGACTAGTATGAGAACTTGATGTAAAGAAAAGTAGTAGCCACCTCCCCTTCTGTATTTGTTCCTTTCGGGAGGACGGTGTGGCTTGCCTTACCTCTGGGATTACTCTCTTCTTTTTCCCCTCAATGTCTCTTCTTTTTCCCCTCAATGTCTCTTCTTTTTCCCCTCAATGTCTCTTCTTTTTCCCCTCAATGTCTCTTCTTTTTCCCCTCAATGTCTCTTCTTTTTCCCCTCAATGTCTCTTCTTTTTCCCCTCAATGTCTCTTCTTTTTCCCCTCAATGTCTCTTCTTTTTCCCCTCAATGTTGTACTCACTACTAGGCTTGACTGGCCAGCAGCCATTAGCATGCACGTAACAACATTTGCTGTCCCAGGAAAATGCTGATTTAAAAACCAAAAATGCTCCTGTTGTTAAGACTTCTGTTTTGCTTACTTAGCAGTGTCTGAGGTTTCTGTGGTAACAAGTGTCGTGAATGATGTTAAAGCAGCTTAGGTAAGTAGGTAAGTCTTGAGCACTTTGATCTGATACAAAGGTGCTTCTTGCGTGGAACTGAGCTACTAAAGTCTAAGCGTTTTACAGCGTCCTTGTGACAACTTAATTGGTGATTTTTGAAATCAAAATTATTCTAATCTACTCCTTAGTAGAGGCAACTCTTGGCAGGTACAGTATATTCAGTAGGAATGTTGAAGGGAATGCTCCTCTAGTGCAGGAAGGACTATGCCAAGCTCAAGGTCTTCCCACCAGTTACACATCCTAGCCTGTGTTATTGACAGAACTGAAACTAGCGTTTAGCTTCCTTTGCAAAGGAAGGAAACCTTGTTGTTAAGTGAAGGTTAACAAATGTGTTGGCTAGCCCAGCCTAAATCTGAACTCTTTCAGATCTAGACAAATCCTTGGCAACACACAGTCTGATCCAGTTACAGCCCAGTTGTCTGCCCATCTTTGCAGTATTATCACATATCACTAAGTCAGTCTCCACACGGACACGCTTCTTAGCTGTACTTATGAGTTCTGAGAGTCTGGAGAAGTGTTCCAGCTTAAGTAGGTTGTAGTCATAAAGCTGAACTTTTCTTTTGGCACCAGTGCCCAGTCAAGCAGCTTGCACCTCCCCCTCAGTTGTGCTGGTGCAGCTGTTTCAGAGGCTGTAGAGTGCACAGCACATCACCTTGTGTTTGTTCAAGATAAGTTGGTGCCTGGACCTGGGACAGTGGTGCCAACACAGAGGGCAGCAGTCCTGTACTGTTCCCAAGTACAGCTGAACCGACCCTGTGCCCTGCAGATGAAGCTGCATAGCTCTGCTTTTTGTTTGTCTTCAGCTCTAGTGTTCATTGGATGCTTCTTGAGGTGATACAGTTTGTAGAAAACTGTTTGTATTGGATGGCTTTTTCTGCTGGTTTGGTTTGTTTAGCTGACTTGACTCTCTCAGCTGCGTAGGATATGTGGCAAAATTAGCAGGAAAGGCAGTGTGGTGCTGGAATGGGAAGGAGTGGGAGAGCCCTTGTGTGAGTGGGTGGTTAAGACTCAGCTGTGCTTCTGAAACAGGCTTGAAGAGGCAACAGGGGAGAGAGGAGGAGGCAGTTACCGGCACTGTCCTGTTGGCAGAATAAATGTACTTGGAGCTGTTGCCTTAGCAAGGGACTTTGTGCAGCGACAGCAATGATGCCTGCCAGAGGCTCCGGAGTTGTGGAGACTAGGAGCGGGGCTCTGAAGTGTATGGACATGGTTACGTGCTGTATCAATTATTATGGATTAATTGCAGGAAAGTGGTATGGCAGCCCAGGCCTCTTTCTCTGAGTGCTTAGCAACAGGAACTGTGATGAAAACTACTTTTGTCATAGCTGTGTGAGAAAAATCTCTTCCTCCAGTGGAGATAAATCACATTTTGCAGGTGTTCACTTTGGTTTTTTTTGTTTCAAAGCTCCCTAACAGTGACTTGTGTGGGGTGCTTTTCCTGTTTTGATTCACATTGTTGATTTGGGCATTAATTGTGTTGGCACACCTTGTGTTTCCCCCTGTCATGCTTCCTTTTCATCTGGTGGGTGTGTTAGTGACGCTGTCAGGTTAAGAACAGTTGAGAAGGGAGAGGGAGGAGGAATTGAAATTCTTCATGAAGGTGTCTGCAGGTAGTTACTGTATCAGTTTTGCTAGCTACGTGATATAGAGAAGGAAGTTTCTTAAGGTAAACCCAGTCTCTCCCTGTACTACTCTTCATTCTTTGAAATGAAATGTAGAACTTCTTATTAAAACAGAATTATGGAGTTCAGTGCTGGAAGAGCTGGATGGGAGGCTCTCTTAGATGCAGGAACGTAAAGGGAAGTTGGAAGCTGAGTGTAAACTGGAGGTTGGGCTAAAAGACCACTTTTGCTTAGAAGCTTCAGATTGTTAGAAGCGTGGTTTGATCAAGAAGGAAAAATGAAAGCCTATTTGGCTCGCTTGGTTTCCTTAAACCTCTTGGTGTTCCTGACTGACAGCTTGTTTATCCTGGAAATGAGTATGAAAACTGGCCCTTTGGCACACCTCCCTGTACAGCAAAAGTGAGCACTTGCTTTGCTTGCTGCTCAGCTCCTCTGTGGCCATGGTACAGATGCAGCTGGGTGACTAAACCTATTCTGGCTGCTCATCTAAAGATCAAACATGGAGTAATTGCAGTTGGCATCTCTCACCTTATTCTTTTCTGTCTGTCCTTCTCACTCAAAATTTTGGTTTAGGTTAGCTGATCGTTGTTTAAATTATCAGCTGCTGACATGAGGAATACATACAAAGTACATAAAATGTAGTCATGGCCTGAACCAATTAGAAAATACTGTCTGAATCTTCTTGGGTAAGCATCAAGCTTAAATAAAATCACCCTGAAGTACAAGCAGAAGTCTACCTAGTTTAAAATCTGTGTGGCCTGCAAGGATCCAGTTAGCCTGTAGTGTTCACAGAGAGCTTTTACTTGCCATTTCCAGAGTCTGTGGTGAACTAGGGCATTGTCAGATCTGGTGTATTCTCATTCTCAAGAACCTGGGGGATGGGTAAGACGGGAGAAAAGGCAGGAAGAGGCCTTTTAGTGCTTTCATCTGCCTTAGTATTCTGAAGCAGCGTTCTTTGAGGGGGCTGGAAAAATACTGGTAAACCTTACTGTGGGTAGAGATCCTGTTAGGTGCTTCAGTGAGTGTGCTAATAATAGCTGTGGTTTTTAGGCAGAGTGGAAGAAGGATGGGAAGCATGCTTTGTCACTATCCCTACCTTCCAATTTTTTCATTGTAGCTGTGGAGAAACATCTTAAGTTCATGATGTGCTTTCAGAAAAGCAATCCTTTCATACATATATAGATTTTTATTTTTGCTACTTACTAGATTGTGTCAGGGTTTGTACTGCTTCTGTCTTACTCTCTGCTTATTAGTGTTCTCTTACTTGTGTGCATTTGCTGTTCAGTATCTTTATAGATGATCTAGACGTAGGGGTTGAGTGCACCCTCAGTAAATTTGCAGATGACACCAAGCTGGGTGGGAGTGTCCATCTGCTGGAGGGTAGGAAGGCCCTACAGAGGGATCTGGACAGGTTAGGTAGATGGGCCGAGACCAACGGCATGAGGTTCAACAAGAACAAGTGCCGGGTCTTGCACTTTGGCCACAACAACCCCATGCAGTGCTACAGGCTGGGGGAAGAGTGGTTAGAAAGCGGCCCGGCGGAAAGAGACCTGGGGGTGCTGGTCAACAGCCGGCTAAACATGAGCCAGCAGTGTGCCCAGGTGGCCAAGAAGGCCAATGGCATCCTGGCCTTTATTAGGAATAGTGTAGCCAGCTGGTCTAGGGAAGTGATCGTCCCTCTGTACTCAGCACTGGTGAGGTCGCACCTTGAATCCTGTGTCCAGTTTTGGGCCCCGCACTTCAAGAAAGATGTTGAGGTGTTGGAGCGAGTCCAGAGGAGGGCGACCAAGCTGGTGAAGGGTCTGGAGGGTCTGACCTATGAGGAACAGCTGAGGGAGCTGGGGTTGTTTAGCCTGGAGAAGAGGAGGCTCAGAGGTGACCTTATTGCAGTCTACAACTACCTGAAGGGAGGTTGTAGCGGAGTGGGTTGGCCTCTTCTCCGAGGCAACTAGCAAGAGGACATAGCCTCAGGCTTTGCCAGGGGAGGTTCAGGTTAGACATTAGGAAGCATTTCTTCTCAGAAAGGGTCATTAGACCTTGGAAGGGGCTGCCCAGAGAGGTGGTGGAGTCACCATCTCTGGATGTGTTTAAGAAAAGACTGGACATGGCACTTAGTGCCATGGTCTAGTTGACATGGTGGTGTCAAGGCAATGATTGGACTCGATGATCCCAGAGGTCTCTTACAACCTGATTGATTCTGTGATTCTGTGTTCTAGTTGAAGATGTCCCTGCTCATTGCAGGGGAGGTTGGACTAGATGACTTTTAAAGATCCCTTCCAACCCAAACTATTCTATGAAATAGCTGAATTTGAGGGTTGACTCTTTTTCTGCACCTCTTCATTATAATGAAGTCTCCCTTTACGTTTTCTGTCCCCTTAAATGGAGAATGCAAAATACCAGCTTATCAGTATTTTGTATAGCTATGGGAGAGCTGTTTGTTCATGGATGCATGCATGCAGACCATTCAACAGAGAAGTGATTTAAAGCACTTACGAGTAGACAGGCCTATTGTTTGATTAGTTATGACGCTTCATAGGTATCTAGGTCATCAGAATATATTCTTTTTCCCCTTCCCTGGCAGAAATGTAGCTTCAGGTACTTCTTGCTTCTGCTCACTGTTTATGTAACAGTTCTAGATCTGTCCCTTAACATCTCATTGCCCTGAAGGAACAGAGAGTGTTAAATGTGTCTTCCCCTCTCCCCTGCTCCTCTGTCAGTCTTGGATATCCAAACAAGTCTTTGGAATTTAGCTCATCAGTCCTATTTATAGCTGAAATATTCAAAACATTTAATTATTTCTGGCCTTAAAATGAGCTACTTGGCAGGATTTGCTCGTCAGCAATAGGAAAGCAGTGATGCGTTAAAGGTCTGTGGAATCCCCGTAGCTTTCGTGTGGGTCTTGCTGTGAGTTTATTGCATGGAGTAGGACTGCTGGAGAAATTTTGTGAGTTAAATCTAGTGATTTTTTTTTTTTCTTTGTTTTCCAGTAGATGTACCAGATTTTTTACCTGGTCCAAATAAGGTTTGAAGGTTAACCTATTTTTTTTCCTATGCTCTGGAACTCAGTTCACACATGCCTACACTTTTGTCAGTTCACTACACCAAAACAAGCAACATTTAAACAGTTTGTCTCCTTTCTAAGGAAAATTTCCTAGGTGAAGCTCAGAGAATGCATTACATTTAAATGTGGTGCAGCAATTTCCTCATGATAACTTATTTTAAGCTTTTGGTTCAAGCTGTGAACTCCCTCAGGCTGTGGAGGTAGAATAAGATTTCAAGCCAGATGGTTTGAGGTTAGTGTGGCCCACTTCAGCTTGCTTTACCATTCAGGTATGCAGGGGAACCAATTGTGCATTTGTATTGAACTATGAGGGAGAGACTTAGATCGCTTTTGTATGGACTCAAACATTTGGTGTCTATAGGAAGGAAAGAGTTCAGGGATGCTGAGAGCTGAAGTATCTAGGGGTACTGGAAGTTTTTTATTTAAAGTTGGGCTTCTAGCAAAGTGCAGGTTTCTGTACAAACAAGATACTAAGACTACCAGCTTGAAGACGTACAGAGTGAAGTCTGTAACTCCTTGTGTCAGAGCAAATAGAAGGAGTACTGATGAGAGCCATCTCCACTAATGAAAGTGACTTCTTTAGACTTTGTTTGTAATCCAAGTCTTAAAGCCACTAAAAAGCAAATAGGATTTAAATTTATTTTAATGTTGTCCTGCACCTGTGTGCAGTTGTCTGTGTCCAACCCACTGTCCAGAGAAGCAATTACTAGTTGTAATTCAGTGCTTGTTGATCAAAAACCTGTATGTATCTAAAACCAACTGAGTTTAGCAATTAGTGTGTGGGTTTTTTTTTTATGAAAGAGTGTGAATGATGTGCGTAATGAGCTCAAGCTGTATTTGGGTTGAAACTTAAAGGTAACTATGTTGGTACTTTATTTCAATTAATGTGCTTAAAGGGAGGACTTGCATTTAAAGCAGGCTGTCTCTTATATTCATAGCACACAGATTGAGCCGAATGTTCTCACTCCCATGTTCTTACACTGCAGAACAAATAGGTCATCAGCTGCTAGCTGTGTGCTTAGGAGAAGCAGGAATTAACTTTTCATTTTACCACATACTTTAAGAAATTGGTTATTCAGTTGAGTTTGTTCAGTTGAAATATTGTCCGTACATACACAAGAAGCTACTGTTCTCAAAATCTGGCTTAGCATTTCAACAAATGGTGCTTGTTCTGGATACTTAGCTGGTGAGTGTCAATAGTAGTCCTGCAGTAGTTGTTGCTGAGTGGAGTGAAGAGTTTATAGGGAAACTGGCTAGTAGTGTGTTCTCTTGGCTGTATTTGCTTCCATTCAAGTCTGTCTCCTTCTGTGTCTTGCTGTACAGTATTGCTTTCTTGTATCTCCTAGCCTGTTTGACCTGGGTTACAAAGTGATTATGCACAGTCAGAACTGTGCATTAGCTCACGTGCTCTAATTGAATGATTCAGGTTGAAAGAAGCCAAAATGGAGTAGGGAGTGATTAACGAACAGCCATAGTAATAGGCCTAAGTGGATAGTAGCCTTTAGGGGCAAGTCCACTTTGATAATCTTTTTGCATCAGCTCCAGCCAGAGTGGTAGATATGACTGTAATCTGGAATATGTTAGTTTGGTAGTATAGAAGCTTCAAAGGTCAGATGAACGTCTTGAAAAAAGAAAAATGTAGCTATGTCTTTCTGGGCCTGCAACACTGTGCTACAAGCTGTAGTGCCATGTGCTTTGACAGATGAGAGCTTTTCTGCATGTGGTCCAGTCTTCTGTGCACATGGGGATTTCTGTGCACAAAAGCCTGAGGTCCAGTCTTCTGTGCACATGGGGATTTCTAGCATTGGAGACCAACCTCATGAGTGAGTTGGATGAATCTACCAGCCTGTCTTTAGTACTCTGTCAGGAGGCAGCGTTGCCTGGCAGTGCAAGGAGCCATCAGCCATGCCTCTGAAACAACTACTTCCTGAGTGTGAATATATGGGGTCGATGTGCTGGGTCTGTAACCCCATTACTGGGGTGGAACTGGACTTCTCAAAGTGTTAAGAGACACTATAAAAAACAAACAACAAAAAAACCGGCAAAACACCAAAAGTCTGTTGCTTTGATTGCCTCTGTAGCACTATTGAATGTGTTGTTGTGGAGACCTATATAGGGAGGCTGCCATGAGCTTTACAAGTCCAAATTACTCTCCAGTTGGCTAGAAACACTTTAGTGTAGGAGTGGTCATTCTGTGAACGTCACCTCTTCTAAAGTTAGTCCTCATCCATTCGTATACTTGATTTGCTGGGACTGGACTATTGCAAGAACCTAGAGCAGTTTGTGATCCTAAGACTGGTCTTTAGAACAAATCCATTCTGAGTTTCAAGTAGTATACTATGGCCATGCTGGGGTAGGTGAGGAAAGTGGGGAGAGGGGAGTAAGGAGTAGGGCTTCATGTTCTGAATTTCTTTAACTCCTGGCCTGACTTGACAGTGCTATCAGCACGCTTATTTTATGGACTACTTACAGAACTTACTACAGTGCTTCTGCAGCTTTTGTGGAAAAGTGCACTGTGAAGTGGGACTTCCTTTTGAGAGACTGCTCTGAAAGTAGTTCTTGGAAGTGGAATGTGATCCTTCTGCCCAGGACGCCGAAGCCTTCTAGAAAGGCTTCCAAAGTACTCCAGTGCTGCCTAAGACAGTGACTAGACAGAGTAACAGGGTAAGCAGCCAGAAGGACCAAAAAGGTGGCGACATCTACACAGGAGCATGTGACAGGTTTAGCATATGCTGATTATGCTGCTGGGATGAGCAGTAGCACTTGTTCTACAGTTGACATGCTTAATTTGTGCAATGGCTGTCCTGGTAATTGCGAACTAGTTCAAAATCTCTTGATGGGAAGGGTGTTCTCTGCAACTCAGGCATGTAGTTATCAAACCAGTTCTGGATGGATCAAGTTTCCTTCACAGCTGTCAACACTGTAGTTCTCCACCCTCTAAAGTGCTTGATTTATGGCAATGATGGTCTCTTCTGTAGGCAGGTTAGGAGCTTTCAGATATATTAGGCTGGCTAGTCAAAAAAAAAAAAAAAAACACCTCACAAAAAAACCCCAACAAACCAACCCAAACTAAACAGAAAACCCAACTTGATGCTCTGTATTTGACTTTCCAATGTCTGCTCGTAAGTGTAAGTGAAATCTAATAGGAATTGAATAGGGCCTAAGGTGAACCTTCTCTCCTGTCCCCTCTGAGCTAAGTGAGCTCCAGGGGTGCAGAATACTATTAACAAGATGTTGTGAGCTTTTAATGGGCATATTGTGTGTAAGCTCTTGATAGTGCTATCTACTTGTGATAGGGAGAATGGGCTTGTTTAGAAATAACTAGTGATAAAAGACCACTCATTTGTTCAGAAAGCTTCTTGGCTTGAAGAGGCTTTGGGTGGCTATGCTCTGCACTGGCAGAAGGATGCTGCTCCAACTCGTGCTTTGAAGTCTGCTAAGGTTCTGATGACTTCTAGGTAGGAAAATACGGTTGATGTCAGGCTCCAAGGGAATGAAGAGAAGTTGCAGATGTTGCTTCAGACTATTTTACAGTCTACCTTGCTTTACAAAACTAATACCTTACTTCAGCTTAAGTATGTGTTTAAATAAAATAATAGGAGGCTGTTTTAAGTAATCAAGTTAAACTTGTTGCCTGGGGAATGCGTAGAAGCAGAGGCTTCAGTACATTGTGTGAATATCTGTTTGCTAAAACACAGATGTCTCCTCTTGGAGCTATCTAATATTAATGCTTTTATCAACAGAATTATTCCCTTTATGTTTCTAGGCTGTGACACTGAAGGCTTGCTTTCTGACTGTCAGTATCTTCGTACCTCACCTAGGCTATTCTCCCAAGTTTTCTGGCCTACAAAGGATGCTACCTGTATGGGGCAAAACCTGTTTTGTAAACTCTTTCAAAAAAGAGGGCTTGTTTAATTTCTGGGAGTACAAAAGCTTTAGGCCAAAGGTGAGAGTTTTTCTTCTGAAGTGGTGACCAATATTGTGTCTATGTAGTTTGTATAGTTTGGTGTCCTGTTGATAGCTTTTCGTTTCAAAGTTACTCCTTCCAGTTGTCAGGCCTGCTGGTGCAATTGAATTTTTTGGTCTGCTTTGTCAACCAGTTTGAGTTAGGGCAATGCCAGGGGCTGTTTTGCACACCCACTTGGATAATGTTGGAGTTCAGTTCTAGCTGCTTAGGATTTAAGCATTCAAGTTTACTTCCTCTTCAAACCAAGTACTACACTAGCTTAATATAGTCAAACCAATTCTTTTTAAGGTGTAGTGCCACAGGCCTTTGGGGCAGCACAGATTCGATGTTTGGAAATGGCAATGTCCTCTCTGACTTGCAATGAAGTGAAATGTTGTCAGAACCGCCTAAAGAGACAGCCACTGGAAAAACTCCAGGGTCACCACGTTACCAGTTTTTCAAGTTCATGGTTATAACTCAAATGTCTCATTACATCCACAAAACAGTACGTTGGAGCACTGTTCATAAGTCTTTTGCTGAGGATGGTATCTAGGATGCAAAGTCTGGCAGGTCCTGTGGGTATTGGCAGGGTCTCTGCCATGAATGAATTAAACTGTAGTGCGTTCCACGGTGCGTCATGACACATCCTGCAAGAGAGCACTGCTTCTGGGCTGCTTCCACAGGAAGCATGGGAGCCATGTATAACATACCTGCGTGCAGTGCGTCAAGTAACTGTGGATGGCTGCTTCTTTGTCTTTGTTAAAGTAATGTTTGGAAATGCAAATGTGACTAGCAGTCCAAGGTACTTAGATTCATACAGTGATGTTCCCAGATAAGTAACTGCTAGGAAGGTGCCTCAATCAGATTTGTGCACATGGAGTTCCGACAGAATATGGCAAAACGTAAATCTGGAGTTGGAGGCAACTCTGTAAGCACAAAACTGCTTCCAGATGCTTGCGAGGGAAAGTGGAATCAAGCCAGTGGTGGAGTTTGTTTCTGCTGTGGAACAAACTTCAATGTTGTGGTACTTGAACAAGAGAAGAGAGTTCACGTTGGACAGGTCAGTTTGTTTCATTTTTCTTTTAGGCCTCTAACCCAATAACTCCTGAATTCTGGAAGTCAGGAAAATAGGATATTGGTACTATTGTGCTGTATGTCTGAAGGGCCATGTTACCTTAATTTATCATTCTTTAGTAACTTAAATCTCAGACGAGTTATAGTTCTTCGAACTACTGGTTGATCCTGAAAGAGTATTGATCCTTAAATTGTGTGTAAAATATTCTCTTAGCTCCTTTTGAAAGAGTTGGTACTTACTTTTATTAAATCTTGCTTAATAATCTCACAGAGTATGAAGCCATAAACTACTTCAATGTTTTTTGTTTTGCTTATCCCAGAAGTGTTAGGTCTTGCATGTGCTCAGGAGTTTATCCTCTTGCAAGCAGTGAGTAGGCACTCTGAAGTCTGTGCTGTATTGAGAGTTGAAACAGGTGTAATGTGTGGGCATTAGAGAGGAATTTAGTCATCTGGTGATATATGTAATCTTCAGGTTACACACTAGATCAGTGGTCTTGCTTGTACATGTTGGCAAGGAAAACTGATAGAAAACATTGATTTTTTTTTTTTTGTTTGTTTCGTTTTCCTCCTTAGTATAAGAAGGTGGTGATCTAAAAATGGCATTTTAGTCTTCTTTGGAACCTATTTTAAAGTAACTTTTTTTCTAGATAAGAGAGAAAAGGCCCTTGATTTTTAATGGAAGTTATACTTAAGAAGCCTTTAAAAGGGGTTTTGATGCTGAAAACTAGTTTTCTTTTGTGATTTCTTAAAACATAAAGAATGTTGAAGATGTGAAATGCAGACTATACGCAAAGCTGAAAATGGACAGGGAACTGCTGTTGATCTCGTCGTCTGCATGTGTGCGTTCCCAAGAACATCACTCTTGCTGGGAATGAAAGCTCGGCTCAAGGCTTCACTTCAAAGAAATGTCTAGTGCCTTAAGCTCCGCATTACTAATGTATTGTAACCTGTCAATTTGCAGGTAAGCATTATGAGGAGGAAGAAGAGGAGGATGCCCTACCTGACTCAGATGCCCTGCCAGACTCAGATGACGAGGTGGATTTGGATAAGCCACGCCCTATACAGATTGTTCTTGCTCATGAAGATGACCATAACTTTGAATTAGATGAAGAAGCATTGGAAAAAATCTTGCTTCAGGAACACATCAAAGATCTTAACATAGTAGTCGTGTCTGTAGCAGGAGCTTTCCGCAAAGGAAAATCTTTTCTGCTGGACTTCATGCTTAGATACATGTATAACAGGGTGAGTAATTTGGATTTTCCCTGCAGGAGAAAAGTAGTTTGGTATTTTAGTCATTTAGATTTGTATTTGTTGACTTGAGCGCAAATAAAGCAGGTGAAATTCTTATTACTTCTTGGGGGTGGGAAGCCAGCTACTATGTTTCTACTCTGTGAAGAAGTATATCTAAGTGACAGTTTTTCAATATAATTTTTCCTGCAGTTATCAAGGGAGCTTTTTGGTGTCCTGATGTAAGTGGGCTTGAGAAAAACTTGAATGAGGGAGCATGGTGGCCTTCTAGTTTAGCTTTCGGGAAGGGCTCATCCAAGTGGTGGCTTGGAGAAGTCTTGCTTTGACTTGATATCCTGGAATCATATCGTAGTACTAGCTTACCCACTGTTGCAAAAAGAGTCTTATCAGGTAGCTATTGGAGGACTAAATCTGCTTAAATCTGAGATGGTAAAAGAGAGAGAGTCTCCTGTTTGCTGCTTGGAATGTGTCTCTGAACATAATCCAGGAACTCTTAAAATCCTTTTAAGTCATTGGTTAATGAATACCTGATCCAAAATTTAATTTCTTCTCTTAGTTTGTATCTTTCTTGTGTTGTCTTGTGTCTACTATACTTCGAACTCTTGGCTGATACGGAGAGGAGGGGGTAGGCCCTCCTGTGAACATACACATCTGCCTGTCACAGGTTGTGGTGTGTTTCTTTTAATCTGCATAGTGAATGTTGACAATTCAGTGTTTTGTTGCTTTTTGAAGCTCTTAAAACCAGAACTGATTCCTTTTTTCGTCACTGTTCTTCAGGATTGGAATTCATGGTAGCAGAAACTAACCATGACTGCATCTTTTTTACCTCTGTGCTAACTGGCTTGAGAAGAAATTGAGATGAACCCTGCAGTTAGAGGAAATATGGGAATATTGCAGAGAAGCTGCTGGTAGTTGGCAGATTAAGACTTTCTTTCACTCCCAGTAGGGCCTGCTATTGAATTCCTCATACTGATTTGCCAAGAGCTCTGTAAAAAACACACTGAGGATGTGGTAGGAGGAATACGGAGTAGCAAGCTGATGCTCCCAACTTCTTAAGACTCTTTTAACCTAGGGAGGAATAAATGTTTCATTGATATAGCTGTTCAGTGGGTGGCCATTTCTGTGTGTACATATACCCTTTCTAGTGTCCTGTTTGTATTAAAAACAAAACAAACCCCAAACAAACCATAAACAAAAAACCTGAACTCCCAAGAAGTATAGCAATCTGAGCTAGATGGTGGCTGGGTAGAGGTAGTGCTAGTTCCTTCTAAAAATAGAAGGAGTGGGCTTTAAGCAAATACTCCAACTTTCAGATTGTGAAATAAAACAAAAGTTCATAAAGCAAAATGTATTGAAACACTGTTTCAGCCTTGTGTGATATCATGCCTCTCTGTTCCCTTTGTTGTGCAGTCACTTTCCAGTTTTCTATAGGTGTCCTTCAAAATACTATTTGTTTCACTTAAACTGAAGATGAAGGCAAACTTGGCCATCTACTGTAACAATTCTCTCTTACCAAAAGCGGAGAGGTCTTGCTCTCCATGTGCTGCTTCTGGCCAGGCATTTGCATTCTGAAGCTGTATTGCTTGCAAGCCCTTAGCTGAGCTGGTCCAACTCAATGATACATCAGAAGACACTGCACTTTGATGAATTGTTTTCCTGCCAGCTCAGTGATGTGAACTGGCTTAGGGAAAGAGTCTGACAAGCATCAGAGCTGCTGCAAACTGATTGATGGGAGTTGGGAATGAGAGAAGATAAGTGCAATGCCTCTTCTTGTCAGCACTGCTGAATTGTATCAATTTAAATGGTATCCTCTATGCTTATGCAAAATTCAGTACAGGAGAGGAGGCCTTGGTATAGTTTTATAGCACTTCTCAGTCTGATTGCTCCATCTTCAGTCAGGCTCAATTACAAGTCTGTATTTTCTGTGAACTAGATATTGGATCTTGCACAAAATACTAAAGCATCTGCATTCAGTTCATATACTAATCAAGCAATTTTGGGATATCATCCACTGTGGGTATTAACATGTGTGATGAAGAACTTGCCAGGATACCTCAGAATCCCATTTTCTTGTCTTAAACCAAGAACTGGAGGTCACGTGAAAAGTTACCATTATAAAAATCTCACTTGTGCCAGTTGAAGTCACAGGTAGGATTTTGGCATGGCTGAGCTTGGTCCCTAATCTCATTTCAAGCACTGATACTTAGTGTTATGATTACTCATTTGAAAGGGAACAGAATAATCTGCCACAAAACAGCAGCGGTTGTGTACTCAGCAAGCTGCTGCAAGGATCCTGTGATCTTTGTTGCAGTTTAAGCCGTATTAAGAGTTGGGTGCAGTAGCACTAGTAAATTTAGATTTAAAAGCTTTTTTTTACAGGGGTATGATCTTCTTAGCTTGTATTAATCTGCCATAGTGTACTAATGGCACTATGCAAATAAAGCTGCATTGGTCCTTAGTGTGGAGTATGTTTAGAGAGATTATTTTTTTTAGGTGACTGATACATAATTGTGGTGCAACATCTAGCTTGATTTCATGTAGGAACAAAGTCTTTTTTTCCACCTCCCATCTCTTGAGTATCTTTCAAGCTAACTTGATGGATGGAGACTGTTAAAATACTGAGTGTTAACTAAGGAAAGACAGAGGTAACAGCTAGGAGTGCTTCAAACTGATGCAGAGTTCAGTCAGAGACAGGGTTAAGTGCACCATCTACAAGATGAAGCAGCTTCAGCTCAAGTTGTGCCTGTTAAGATACCAAAGTCTCCTGTGACATGAGTCATGTATGAAATCAAATATGGTCATATGTAGTGCTCATTGAGGGACTTGTCAAAAGATTTGTGTAGTTTTGGTCTGAACTGCTACAAATAAGGATAATTTCTGAACCAAACTGGGAAAAAGTATTCTTGTGTAAATGACAAATGGAAGATATTGTTGAATAATGTAACAGATTCTTTTGAAAAAGTGAAAAGCTACAGTCCATTGACATGTACCTGTGAAATACAATTTAGCATTGCAAAACTGTATCCTGAAGTGTACTGAAGCCCAAAGCAGGCCTGGAGCGTTGATTTCTAGAGTGGTCAGTGGATGCATAAGCATCTTCTGGGATAAAAAAACTCCAAGGGAAAGCTGTTCAGGTTTTACTTAGACTCTCTGGTAGAGGTGTATGAGCATGACAAAAAAAACCCACCACCCACAAAAAAACCCCAAACTAAACAAAAAACCCCAAACAAACCCCTCAAAAAGCCCCCAAAACAACAACAACAACAAACCACCAAACAACCTACCTGTAAATAGCTGTGGTTCTCTTAACTTGGATATCTGTGTTGATTTTTCTGATTTTTATCTGCTCATCTCATTTGCTTTTGCCGCGTCTGATCCAAATAGCAGAGCTGAATGATGTGCACTTAGCATTTGTGAGAATGCTGGTGCAAAACTGCTTGATTGCCTCTCCCTCTTAGTATGGTTTGCTCTGCATGCTGCTAGGAATGAGGAATGTGTGCAGGTTTTTTTTCCATCCCTGTTCAGAAATAAGCAGTTTCACTTATTTGTAGTAAATATTTCTGTTCCGTACAGCCCCTGCGTGCTCATGCTGTTTTCTGAGATGTGCAGAGATGTGTCTTGAGCTATTTTCTGAAAACTGCCAGTGCAGACTCAGCAAGGTAGAGACCATAGCCTAGTGAATTGAGAAGTCTCCCCTTTGACCTTCTCAAAGAGCACACTTTCCTGGCTGGTAATCTTCTCTGGGCAGTCAGAGGCAAATTCATTAAACGTCTCTCTCTGTTCTGCCAGCAATCTGTGTTCTAGTGTGTGAAATGAAGGTTTTTCTGTGAGCCCTCTCATCAGTTAAACTATTGTCTGACTACCACTTCTCTCTTGTAGGGCTTCAGTGTAATAAACCTATCACAGTGAAACTTCCTCAGGGTGCCTGTTCATGCTCCTTACTTGCCCAGTACATAAACTACATTTCTGGGTTAAATGTGCTCATATAGTGGCTGGGTTCTTCTGCATGAGCCACTGCTCTGTGTTGCCTGTCCTTGAGAACCGAAGACCTCGTTACAGTACTGTCAGCCAGAAACATTAACTGGAAACTGTGCTTGACTCTCTGATAGCCCTTCCCAAGTGGGCAATGTGCCAGTAGAATTTTAATATGGATGGATTGACTGACATGTATCAAGCTCTCAACCTGACCTTTTCTCTTGAATCCTAATCACTTAGGGAGAAGTATTTTGTAACTGTGACAAGTATAGATTGTAGTTCTGGTTCTTGCCTATTCTCTTTGTTTCTGCAAGCTGGTGTTGCAAGTCTTGTGCTGGCCTCCATTAGTGAAGGGGCTTAGATGCTTAGCTAGTTTCAGCAGTTGACCTGTTTGTTAGGGGGAAGGGAAAGGATTAAGTCAACATCAGGGTTTTTGTTCCTTGCAGAGGTATAGCTGTTCTTGTAGTTAAAATATATGCTGTTTACAACTGTGTTTGAGTTCTGTCAATCATGAGAGAAGAGCATGAGTGCACAGTGCAATCGATGGACAAAACTGAGCTGTTCTCATTAGCTGTGATGCTTGAGACTTGAAAGCTGTGCACATACACTCTTCAGTGGCTGAAGAGTTGTGCAGCTGCTGAAATACAGTAGACTTGAACAACATTTCTTTGTTGGTGATCCTTGAAACACAGCAGAGTAGCATTGTGTTTTAGTATTTTGTTTAGTGTTGTCAGTCGGCTCTGAGGAAAATAAGAGAACAATGTGGAAGTCTGCTAAAACATAGCATGTTAAAAAAAAATATCCTCCTTGGTTTTAAATAAGTTTCTCCTCTTGTTTTGTAGACTTCTCCTTGCTGGATAGGTGGAAACACTGAGCCATTGACTGGGTTTACATGGAGAGGTGGATGTGAACGGGAAACCACTGGCATTCAGATTTGGAGTGAAGTGTTTGTAATTGATAAACCCAATGGAACAAAGGTAAGTGCTTGACTTAAATAGGTGTATGTAAGGATTTTTGCCTCTGTGTGTATACCTTTAATGCCATGGGTTTCATGGAGGCAGTTCAAACATCAGTTGCTTTCCTTTGCATTCAGTAGCTGCATAACATATTTGGAAACCTTATATCAGTGCAAGTATGAATTTTCCTGCTGGGTTGTAAGATTCAATCTCCCAACTATAGTCCCATTTTGAGAGTACTTTGTTTTGGCGAAGTCTAATCTGTCCACGCTGATGGGTAGGTTATCCTGCGGATGTTGTAAAACTGTAATGGCTATAAATACCAGGTATAGACAAATGCTGTGATAAGAACAGCTCTGTAACAAACACTGTTGTTTGAGAGGTGAGAATGTGTTCTAGCTTGTAGCTGTGTTCTAGTGAAACGTAATGCATGGCTATAAGTACTGGAAAGAGCTTCAGTGTCTGAAAGCTGGTCCTTCCATGTAGCTAAATAGGTAGTCCATAAAAAAAGGACTAAGTCTAACAGTGGGATAAAAGGCAGTAACTCTATTCTAATTGAAGCTGGTGCATCTTTTTTAACTCTTAAGTCAGTTTAATGACAAAGTTTGTTGTAGGTGTTTACCTTCATGCTGATGTTGTTAGTAAGTATTTACTCCATAATACTGGTGGTATATCTTGAGCTATTCATGTTCTCCTGAACCATAAGCTCTTGGTTATTTAACTTTTATACCCTTCCCATTTGCAAAGGAAACATCTGATGGCCAATTAGTATGGGACACTGATCTTAAACAGGTAGTGGCTTAGGGGCATGCTGGAAGTTTTGTCAAATTTCATAGCTAATGAAACAGCTCTCTGGCTAAAAAACAGTTAAGTTGCGAGGATCTGTTTGTTTGTTCTCTGGGGACAAATCACTCACTTGTTCTTGCTTATCAGTCATCTCTAACTGAAAGAGAAGGGAATTGTAGTAGATCCCAAAGATGGGAATTGGACAGATACTTTTATCGTTAAGATCACTTCATTCCTTGTCATTTCATCAGTCGGTATCAATTATCTCGTTTTCTCCTGAAAATTATTATTTTAAAATAGGTATATCTCTAAAAGTAACCATCTCACTCAGCTCTAATGATCTGTGCTGGATTGTCAGCTGAGACTCAAGTTCTTCCAGTGAATAAGGGCTGTCTGTTACTCTGCACTGTACTCCCACTGGGCTGAGGGGGGCTATTTCTGTGGGAGAGTGTAACTAGTGCAGTCAGGCCAACGACTTAAGGCTGATAACATGGCCCTCTAGTTGTTGCTTACTCAGCTGTAGGTGTGTATAGGCAGGGAGCTGACTGAGGTTTAATAGGTAGGTGTAGGGGCAGAGACTTCCTCTACTTGAAATAGAATTCATCCCAATGGACTGGAGTTTGAAAATGTTAACAATTTGGTTAACTATTGCTGCTCTTTAAAACTCTCTAGGTTGCTGTACTACTCATGGATACCCAAGGTGCCTTTGATAGCCAATCCACTATCAAAGACTGTGCAACGGTTTTTGCTCTGAGCACCATGACAAGTTCTGTCCAGGTGAGAATACCTGTGCTGGCAAATAACGGCAGCTATAGGAACCCTCTATCCTGAACATGCAAAGAGTATCTCTCTAGCTGTGCTTTTCAAGTTCACCTGCATATCTTCCTCCAACTATCATTTAAACTTTCATACTTAACATCTTATTTTCGATGTAGTACGGTACATAAGTTTCACTGTGGAGTTAAAGTTATCCAAGGACAAGCTGACTGAACTGGAGAATCCCAAAAAAATGTCAAAATAGCAACCGCTTCTGTACAGATGTGTTACAGAGTCTTTTTTTAAGACTTTAGATACAGTTTGGGGTGAAGTTACACTGTGATCAGCTAAACTTAAAATTGCTGCTACTGTTAAACTCCTGACAATTCTCTTGGGCTATGCCCAGAACTACTTTTAAGCTTGTGCCTTAAATGTGTCAAAAGTGAGCAGGTTTTTGAGGGATGACAAGTGACATTCTTCAGGCGTGCTACGACACGAAAATAACAGGAGCATGTAGAACACTACTTCTGCCCTGTGGGATTGGTTTTGGTGGTGGTTTTTTGTTTGGCTTTTTTTTGGTTTTGTTTTGTTCCTGTGGTTAGGATAAGTTGTGGGTTATTGATGCATCTTTGAGTTTACTGCTGATCAGTATTTGTGCTATTGAAACAGTCATGAGCTCCCTGGATAAAATCAGATTTCTCTGGGAAGATTTGAAAGCAAAAAAAAACCCTGATGAACTAACTACCTAGTCATTCCTGTATCAGAGATGCAGCTGCTGGATCACTGAATCCTAGACCACTTAGACTTGAGGATGGCAAACAAATGTGCCCTTCTCAGTCCTCCTGTCTCACATCTGTGTGGTGACTTGAAGCATTCAGCAGTCTTCTCTGATTCATTTATGGCTTGCCTCCTTGGAAAGAAGCTGTTCTAAAAAGGATTAAGGTAGTCAGCAGTGGTTTTGTCCCTAGTGCTTTGTATAAGGAAGTGACTTTTGTTTGAGACTCATTCTATGACATCTTTCTAGTTGCTGACTTTCAGGTAGTTGGGCTTTTCTGGAGGGGCTGAAAATACTCAAGATACCTAAAAGAGACTACATGAATGTAAGAAAATGGTTACATGTTACACTGTAATTCTTTTACTGTCTCTTGCAGGTATACAACTTGTCCCAGAATATTCAGGAAGATGACCTTCAACATTTACAGGTACAAATATGCTGAATTTATATTAAGCTGCTTCTGAACTAATAGTCTTGACATTGTTCTCGAAGTTACTACTAATGTAACTGTAATTTGGGAGCTGCCTGCTACTTCATATAAAACACTGAAGATGACCCGATGCTAAAACTAGTACTGTCTATAACAACATTATTTAGATCAACTCCATGATGCTGTGATGATTCTCCTGTGCCAGCGCGGAGGTAAAATAATATAGGCTTCTAATCTGGCTAAATCTTCTCTTTCTGAAGTCTGTTCTCTATATGGTAAGTTCTGAAATTCCTGAAAGGATGAGAAAGGAAAATGACTTATGGAAGTACTAAATGAAGAAAATTCCAGTGTTTCTCCTTTTTCCCTAAAATAGGAAAATAGATGGTATTTCATAACCAGTTTCTAAAGAAATGTGGAGCTTGGGTCAGGGCATAAAGTATCTTCTGCCCAGAAGCCTTTTCTAGTTTTTCAACTGAGAAACTTCTACAGAGTTTTATTTCTGCTTAGAAACAAAAGCAGACAACAGTTGTTCTCTCTTCACTGTGGGCTTTTCATCCTCTAACGGAACATTGTGGTCAAAGGCCACTGAATTCTGGCTTCATGTGAATGGTGCAAGAACCTTATCTCCTTAACTTAAAACCCATGGCTTTAAAGGCTAGCTTGTGTATTAACAAGTGCCTGCCTGTGCTCAGGCCATGACCTTGTCACAGCTTAAAACTGTTTTATGTGTCTTCTGATTGAAAGGACTTCTGTCTTGGTCAGTGCTGCAAAAGACTGGCTGCCAATACTGGAAGTAGAAGAGCACTAACTAAACATAGTCTTGTGATGCTGTTCTCAGTTAACAGAGTTGTATCACTGGGCCAACATCCCTTCACCCCCTCAAAAAAAACCAACCAAGCACTGCAAACGGAAAAAGCCTTAGCTAGTTATTTGAAAGCCAGGCTTTCCTCACGACTTGGGTCCTTTGGCAGCCTCAGTGCAATTTGAATAGAGCGATCCCTTTCTGTTATACTGGAGGGTGAGATTTGAGAAAAGGAAGGGAAGAGCAGGGTGATAAATGTAAGCAGTGGGTAGGGGACACCCATGCATTTAAAGCTGGGGCAAGGAATTGTGGGTTGAGGGTAGGAAATTCTGAATTTCTGTTTTAACAGGAATTTCTGTTATTCTGAAATATTGTTAGTGTCTGGCTGCCTTTTCCATGTAGCAGGGAAGTGAATGGGTTAGGCAGGTTAGGATCAAACGAGCCAGTCTCATGTGGGTGCTTGGCCACTTCAGAGGTTCTCTTGCTCAGGGTGACAAGGGCTTGGAAGTTAATTTGTGTTACATTAGTCTTGTAAGTTCTCAGATGCTCTTGTGATCAACACAGGGGGAACTGTCCTTTTAGCCATGAAACTTACTGAGATGTTCCAGGAGTTATTTTTAATGCAGAACAGTTGCCTGGTACTAGAGGATACTGGTGTGCTTCCTTCATCTCAACCTTCAAGATCTGTAAGGGGGCTAGCCTGGATCAACACCTGGCAGTATTGGCCTCTGCTGAAACAGCCAGCACAGTCTATAATTCATGTTCTTGTGGGTTGTCTGGTCCACTCAGTCCAGTGAAGAATGCTGCTGGTGGTATTAAAGCTGGTGAAAGCAGCAAGAGGAAGACAGCTGACACTTGCCTTTATACTGGAAGGAAGGAACAATTATCAGTTAACGTCGTGGGCTGAAGTAGACGTCCGGGAAGCTGCTGAACTTGGCTTGTATTTAAATGTCTGATACACTGGCTCTAGCCAAGTTCCCTGAGATTTCTAGGAATAAATCTTTTGTGGGAAGCAAGGGGCAAACGTTAGATAGGCTTACCTCCTTAGCCTAGGAAACAAGTGTTGTAAACTGGCTTGCTGAGAGATGCAGCCAGCTTTCCTCTGAGAATAGCCCACAGGCCACCCACTTAGAGCTGTGGTGCATTGACAATTATGGAACGGCACTGTGAAACCAGTGGAAATCTTGTCTCCTTCCTGAATTTTACTGTTTTTTAATTTTTCTTGAGGTGTATTGGCCACTCTCAACCCGTAATAGGATTTAAGATTGAATGCTTTATTTTCTAGCGACATAATAGAATATTTTACAGTAGAAAAAATGTGTTTTATATGTGGCACCCTTACAACTGTTCTTTCTATCAGTTGTTTACAGAATATGGAAGACTAGCTATGGAAGAAATTTACCAAAAGCCGTTTCAGGTAACTATATGTTAAATGGATCTTAAGCAATTGAATGTATAGAAAATGAGCTCAGGATAATTTATGAAGATAAATTAGTTGGGCTGAAGCTAGCCTGTTCTTTACAAGACTGATATTCCTTCCCTGTCACCACACTTCTTGGCAAAAACACAATGGAAAAAAGCTGAAGAGGATCACATTTTGGGCAAGTATAGCTTTATGCATGAGTTACAAGGCGTAAAAGGAATGAAAATGTCAAGTGATGTGCAGATGTTAAGGAGAAGTTTTGCGCTGCTTTCTTACTCATTACTCTTTGATATGTGGTTGGTCTTTGCTGGTGGTACATGGTTCTGAGTAAAGGTCATGTGGCCTCTAAGAAATAGCATTGAGGAGGGCCATGTTGCGTTTCATTTACTTGAAGCGTTACTGGCTTCAGCGTTAAGTCTCAAAACTCCTAGCATCTCCTGACTGTTTGATAGGCCAGAGAAGGGTTTGAGGCTTCTTCTGTTTAGTGGAGAGAAAGACTGAGATCTATTCCATCCTGAAATATCCTCCTTAACCTATAAGGGTACTAGTCGACTGCTGTTAGTGGTGAGTTTTAAGACTCTTGTGTCTCTAGAATATTCAGACTGCAAGTGTGAGTCCCTGATGTTCTTGTGATTGGCCCAGGCAAGCTGCCTTCTTCGTAAAGCACCTCGTCTGATTATAAGAGTAATGTCAAGGTTTGTTTTCTGTCTTCAGCTGATGGGAGAGAGGACAGTGTAATCCCTGTGGGATAGCAAAAGGCAAACCCATGGAACAGGGAAGCTATCTCTTTGAGGCACTTGGGTACTTCCTTTCAGATAAGGAGTGAGTTGCATTTGTGTGTTTGGTGTGTGGGTTTGGTTGGATTTTGGTTTTGTTTGTTTGTTTGGGTTTTTCTTTGTTTTTTAAACAAGCAAACACTTGCACCACAAAACTACAAGGCTACTTCATTTAGAGCAGCCAAGTTTAGAAATTTTTTTACTTAAAATAATCATGTGTGATAGACTTTTTGACCTTAGGAATGATGCAAGCCATTCACTGCTGTTGTTCTTCCTGTTACAGACACTAATGTTCTTAATTAGAGATTGGAGTTATCCTTATGAACATGCATATGGCTTGGAAGGAGGAAAAAACTTCCTAGAGAAGAGATTGCAGGTAAGTTATCTCCAGTAGTCCTAGTGTGGTCTTCTAACTTAAATGACAACTTACTGTCAAGATAATGATGCATGATGAGCTAACTTTTTGTGCTAATAAAATACATTTGTGATGTTCCCACTTGTGTGCGGAGTTCTGGGGTTTAGAACTTGACATTTTTAGGTTCAGGAATGAAAGCTTAAACACACTTTTGTGCTCTTACTGCTTTTAAGCTGATATTTAATCTTGATTGCAGTACTGCAAAACTATTAGCAGTTCTTACTGCCTTTTTTTTCCTTTCAGGTAAAGCAAAACCAGCATGAAGAGCTACAGAACGTAAGGAAGCATATTCACTCCTGTTTCAGTAATCTTGGCTGTTTCCTGTTGCCCCACCCTGGTCTTAAAGTTGCAACAAATCCAAATTTTGATGGGAGGTTGAATGGTAGGAAGCTTTCCATTGTGTGTTTCTTGATTCAGATCACTGAGTTTGTTTTCTTTTATAATGGAAGTTAAACACTGAAATGGTTGGCTATTGAAATGCTTGATTAGAAAAATCTAGGGCTAAAAGGTAAAACTATGGAATCTAGAAATGTGCATTGTGAGTTCTTTTTAGTGGTTTAAAGGTAGAGGAGTTAAGCAGGCAGAGGGAATGGATATCTTTGTATCTAGCTGTTGATTGTAATCTGATAACTTGAGACATACCTAAAGGTCATTAACTAAGGATTCTAAAGATAAATAAGGATTCCAGAGGGGAGAATTCACAAAATTAAAGACTTTCTTAAAACTGAGAGACTTTTCTCTAAGAACTTGCTAAACCAAAGGTCAGAACTAGAATGACTTTAAAATAAAAGCTGTAGGCTTCTACTGCAGAATGAGAGGCAGTCAGGATTCCTCCAATTGCTGCTTGTCCCCCAACAGAGGGAATGTATCAGAATGACAAAGGCTAAAAAAAGTGGGTTT
The DNA here is from genome assembly GCF_013368605.1 of Nyctibius grandis. NCBI lineage: Eukaryota > Metazoa > Chordata > Aves > Nyctibiiformes > Nyctibiidae > Nyctibius > Nyctibius grandis. Next base: position 12,420,089 of record NC_090658.1, read on the forward strand.
GTGGTAGTGGGATGCCAACCACTTCTGTGCTGAGGGCACAGACCTGTGGGATTATTGTGTAAGATGTTGGTGTAATTGGGGAAATGCACTTTAAATATTACAAGGACTATGGAACCTTGTTCTCTCAGTCTGAAGTTAAAATTAAAGAGTAGGTAGAACTTACTAAAGCTATACTATGTATTTAAGACTTTAAATATCTTAAAAATGCAGTCAAGAGTTGTGGTGCTATGGATTTTGAAGGGTCATGGGTTATCAGTGTTCCTTTAGGAAATGTAAGATTGAAAAGAAAACTAACCACTTTTTTTCTGAAATTGATTGAATTTTTCTAGACATAGATGAGGATTTTAAGAAAGAACTGCGGAATTTGGTACCATTACTGCTTGCCCCCGAAAACTTGGTAGAAAAAAGAGATAAGTGGATCCAAGGTGACCTGTAGAGATCTTGTAGAATACTTTAAGGTAAGCCAAACTCATACTAATTATTTCTGTTAATGGCTTCAAAAGAAAGTATTCTAATTTTAGGGCATGTTGTTCCCAGAGAAGATATGATATCTAGGCTGACACACTCACTGATCAGCTCACTTTTATTTGCATTTCATTACTCTGACTTTCCATAACTGTCTCACAACTTCCTAACAGTATAGCTATTAGCAAGCTACTAGGCAAAATTGTGGTGTGTTGTTTTTTTTGTTGTTTTTTTTTTTTATTTCTTTGTAAATAGGCTGAAATATGTCAAGCTGTGTTAGAGATTTTTTTCCTACTTTGAAATCCTGTTTTGTCTGGATATGTTTTTTTTTTTTGATCTCATGTAGATTGTACAGATAGAAAACCAGCTCTTAAACTGCTAGGTATGCAGTGAAAATTTCAGATACTCCCCTCTGGATTTTTAACATCCAAGGAAGATGCTTTCTAAACACTTGCTTGTGCAGCACTACTGTATGCTCTGAAATATTTGTGTATGATACTTGCAGCTGTTAGACTCTTGAGCTGTTTTGGTATTGTGGTGACACCAGCAGAAATGTGATAACATAATCCCTACATCACCAGGAATCGGTCTGATGTGTGTAACCTTTTTTTGAATTGGAATGACTTAGACAGTTGGCTTGGTAGGAGAAAGTGGCACTCATTCCTAAAGACATTAATTTTGCATTACTACTTTTGAGCATGCATGTTAAAGGTAGAACAGAGTTGGGCTGATGTTAAGAAAGAAGCTATGCAAGGGAGGAATCTGAGACTAGAACTCTTAACACTTGTAAAATGCAGTAACTTTTCATAAAGGAAAGACATGATATGGGATGCAGAGGACATGGCTGTTCTGACAAGCATAAAATCAGCACTCTGGAGCTCATATGTTCAGTCTGTGTATTTACATGGTTGCATGCTGCTTTTTGTTCCAATTTCTTCTCTAGTAAGACCTGATCCTATACAGTGTAGGGAGTGCGCATTCACCAGCAGTTTAGAAAGGACTGTACCCTAAAAACTGAGTGTAAAACCTCTTCCATTGAAAAGCTGCCTGATTCATGTCCTGTATCCAGTCTGGGAGCAGTCGTGCAGGGTGCTGAGGAAACACTGTGATTATGTAACTAAAGAGGACTGCTCCCTTGGGGCTGTGCATCTAAAGTGGAGATCGTGAAGGCTGAGTTGGAAACTGGAGGGCTTTTACTTGGAGGAAATAGCTACAGAAGCAAGGAGGGTGTCGAGGGAACGGAGTCCTGTATATACATTTTTGTAGGTTGTCCTACAACCCAGAGCATTGGGTATATAGGGACCCTGATAACCTTGTTCTCTCCTCCTTTACAGAGAAAAATCCTCAGGGCAGAGGCTTGTAGGCAAGCCAGGGGGGAGAGCAGTAGTTGCATGAAGAAGAATAACTGCCCAGCCTCCGAGGGCTGAGAGTGGCCTTGTTGGTCTAACTTGCACAGCTTGTCCAAAGCGCTGAAATGGCTACTGCTGCCTGCTATGCCTCCTCCACTAATCTGTTCCAAAGAGCTGTGCTACGGGCCATCTGGTGGGCTGGAGGAGAAGACATGAAGGATATGCTGTCTTCCAGCCTTCTGAAACCCTGGTGAAAAGAAAGGACACCTGAGGATTGGTGGGGTGGGGCACAGAGGGATAGACTGCCTGCTTGGCTTCCAGAAGTATTTTGGCAGCTCAGCTCTGTCTGCATTAGTGCTTTGATCTGCTTTTTTTTCCTCCCACACTTCAAGGGAGCAAGACATATGGGGAAATGTAAGTACTGGTTCTTCCAGCACTGGGGTGTGTTTGGATAGACCTCTTGCCAGAAAGGCTGTGTGAGATAGTCATCTTCACTCTTGTGGTTTGGGTGAAGATTTCCTGCCTAGCAAAGACTTTCTTTATGTATTTGAGGGAGCAGAAACCTGCTGTCAAGCCTATCACTTCTTGAGATGGTGGCCATGTCTCCTCAAGGTGCTCTGCTACCCTGCTAGGCCCCAGCCTCAAATGCACAGGAAGGTAAAGGGATTAAAGCACTAGGGATAACTGTGAGAATGCCAGACTTGTGTGAAGAAATTTGATTAATTGAATATTTAGCATTATTACAAAGAAGTAATCTATGAGCTCTATCTTTATATCATCCCTCTTCTCTCCTCCTCAATCGTAAATGTTTAGGAAAAATCCTTTTTTTTTTTTTTCTTTCTCCCATTTAGGCTTATATTAAAATCTATCAAGGAGAGGAGCTACCTCATCCGAAATCTATGCTGCAGGTATTTTATTTTTCTTCCAAATAAAATCTGATAGACAATGTGTGCTTTATAAGTTCTTTGCAAGTGAAGATCATGACTGCTGTGGATCTGAAGCTCCCAACACAGAGCAGTAGTTCTTGAAGAAGCTGTGTACTTTGAAAGCCATCTGAACTGTGTTGCCTGGGTACACGTTTGTATCTTACCTCTGTTCCATCTACCAAATGGAGCAGGGGTAGATCTGGTTGGTTGGGTTTTTTTAGCTGCTTCAATTTCTAAGCAGGTTTCCCGTAACTTGCTATTTTGTCAGTATCTTTCAGACTATGTTCAGAGGGCTTTTAGCATCAAGTGCAGCAGATAAAATGGAGAAAGCTTCTAGTAATGCAGCTATCACCACTGTCTTGCCACTCTGTGGGTTTGTGAGATTGGATAACTGCATTGAGGTTTTTCTGTGTTGATCCAAAGAGGATGTAATCAGCTTTAAGGTGATCTTGAACACCAACTGATTGTATAAAGCTGTGTGTTGAACCCTTGAATTGTTTGGGATGAAGAGCTTTCACCAAAATGTGGGCTTTAGGGTCAGTTTTAACCATTTTGTGTTTGCAAGACTTCCCCTCCCCCCCCTTGTGCTTCCTGTGTCACTTCATTAAGACATGACTGTTCTGGGTCTTTTCTCGTCCTTCAAGGAACCAAATCTTGAGACTTTTGGGGGAGTTTAGAAAACTCATCACAATTAAACAAAGGCTGCTATCATTTCCTCTCCTTAGCATGCCGTAAATGTGGCTGGGAGATACAGAAGATGGCATCTTGCAACATTAGCTAGAATAACTGTCCCTGACATGACACAGGTTGAAAATAGTTTTAAATTCTTACAAATTCTGAAACCAAAACTGCACATATATAATGCAGAAATAATGCCAGCTTGCTGCTTTTCTCACAGGTAGCGATGTATCAGGATTAACATTTAACAGTTTAGTGATCCTTATTTGCTTATTAACAATAGAGCATTCAGAAGAAATTGCTCACGATGAAAAGCCTGTACAAGCACATGGGAGTTTGCAGCTGTACTAGAAAGCTGAAGAAAACATTCTCCTAGTCCGTAATCTGTTTTAATGTATATTGCTAACCTTCACCTATTTTTGTGGGGTGTTTTCCTGGCAATCTGAAGCTTTGAAGTTTGTGGGGGAGTGTTGGGCAGTGTAACTACATGTATGTAAATAGCTGGTAATGCTGTGATGATACATGGTGCTTAATGTTTTCTAGGCAACAGCTGAGGCGAACAATCTTGCTGCTGTGGCAGGAGCAAAAGACTTGTACAGTAAAGGCATGGAGCAGGTATGATGACACAACTTTTTCTAACTGCCTACATGCAAATACAGGCCTCCAGTTTTAATGTTGTACTTGGTGTTTGTTGTCAGCATGTTACTGGAGAAAAGTAGCTTAGGGCCAGTTCTCGTGTTGTCTGCACTCTGCTCTGAGATTAGATGTCTGACGCAGCAAAACCAGGATTCTTTGAGACAGAAATTACTGGGAAGATATGGGAATGGGCATGTTTGTAAGATTCCATCTGTTAGTTCCTCCTGCTGCTCTTGACAGACATCTTAAAATCCTGTAACATGAAGTGGGCAAACAGATGAGGAGACATTTGGTGGGCCAGGGTCGTGCAAGGGGAGAATTCTAGTATAATAGTCTCATGCTTCTGAATTGTCATTCATTAGCTGTAAAATGCAAGGATTAAAATTATTCTAAAGTTTTTAAAAAAAAAACCCTTGAAATACAAGAATTATGTTGTCTGGAAAAGCTGTATATGTAATTTCCTGCTTGCTGCTTCTGTGGAAGATAGTGACTTACACCATTCCAAACTGAATGTCTGGATGGACTTCAATATAGTGTTATGCAGAGTTTTATCATAGGAAATTCTGAAAACAATTACATATCTTGTAAAGCTTAATAGGACCATGCTTATTGTGAAAATCTACAACCAGTAGGTATGGTAACATGCAACAAACATAGCTCCCTGTTAACTAGGCTAATTCTGTTCTTAATCGCTTTCCATTTTGACATTATAGTAAGACCTAATGTTAGTGGCAGACTCGCCAGTTCCAGTTGTTAGCAGGCTGTTTTGAGAATGCTTTGCTGGTATAAAGAGACTCCTTTTTTTCTTTCCATTTTGGAAAATCTCTTGAAATAGTAAATGGGTTGTTTATAATAAATGCCAAGTCTGCGTTCCTATCTTGACTCTTCAATGGCTGTTGAGATAGAGTAGTTGTAAAGTTTCTTACTTGGGGCAAGGAATAAACAGGAACAGATGTTCTTTTAAACAGACTTTGTTTCCATAGTAATGTTCCCCAGTACTGTATATTTTTATGTCACTGTAGAGATACACACAAATGCCTTGAATAATTTTTTATCCAGATGTCTCAGATGATGTTCTTAATGTGACACAGCTCTGAAATTTCTAACTTTAGGACCAGAAGTGGGAACTCTTTGGATTTAAGACTGGATTATGTAAAGATAGTTCTTACTGTAGCTTCTGAGTTTTCCTCATGAACCAAAGCCCTCCTTTGCTGAGTGTGCATAACCAAAATACTGTCCCCCTAATGACCTCAAACGTAAGGAATAACAGGTGCAGTCTCACAGTCTAAGAAAACAGTGGCAGTTATTTGTGTCATGGTCTTGATGCATCAGCAGCTCCTAGTGTTTAACACTCTGGGAAATGTGAAAAGACCATTTTGGAGGACAAGACTAGTAGCCGTTTTCCAGGGAAGTTTTGCCAGATGTGGCAGACTTTAATACAGAAAAAGCAGAAAGGTGCTTGTTAAACTTGAGCAAGGGGCAGAGTGGGGGTGTCAGGATCTCGACAGTGAGGTTTGCCTTGAAGTAGCTGGCCAGTGAAGCCATGTATCTTGTGAGGCAGAAAGGGGGATGCTGCACTCTGAGAAAGTGATCTTCTATGTGTCCTGCTGAAGGGATAGCAGCAGGAGAAAGTTAAAGTTGTTGCTGCGCTCAAGACATGAGATGACAAGCACTGCGGTAAGACTTACCTTGAAGCAGGAGAGGGAAGGCTGTTGTTTGACACCATATGGAAAGAATCTTCAGTTTTTAGACATAGTCTGACTGTGGGGGTCTGGAGGAGTTGGAGCTGATCTGCCATATGTATGTTTCTGATGGTCTAGGTAATCTCTAATCATAGTCCTCAAGAGGCCAGAAATTGGTCTTACAGAGTAGAAGTCCTTCAAGTCTAACCATTTTTATACTCATGCTGATTCAGGGAGAGGAAGATGGTGGGTGTCCACATCACAAGTATCCATTTGAGTCCATGGTCTTGTCCCTTCAGCAGAAATGTACTCTTACAAGTTGATGAGAATCAAGCCTAGGGGACAGTCTAGGGAAGAACAGGCTAAAGATGTCAGCAGCTGGTTCTTGTTAATTCATATCACCTGGTAAGTTCCATGGAGCCTGCTAGTGGCAGCAATAAACAGGAACAAACTTGAGTGGGCAAAATCTACCCTGTTTGTCCAAGACAGAACTGACCCTCTCACTGAGATGGGTGACCAGGAGTGAAAAGCTGAGGGGAGTGCTTGTGGCCTTCAAAGTTCTCATTAACCTTTCTCAAGCCAAGCTTTGTCTGCCTCCTGGTGTTCCTTTATTTTGCCTTTTCGTACCAGGAATGTACCTGTGGCTGATGTCCTGCCCTTCTGGGCTTGCCCAAAGGGAACAGTTGAAAGTATTTCAGTCATGTGCTGTAGCTCTGTATGTGATTAGACAGATAGGGCTCTTGCTGTGCCATGATGCAAAGTACCTTTAGCTGCTTCACTTGAGACAGGGCTCTAGAGCTTACAGAGCCAAGAAAGCTGCAGGAGGTAGTCTGATGGTGGCTTGAGAGGGGGGCAGCGAGGAGCAGATTTGCTTTTCTGTACAGTAGAAGATACTAAGGAGTGATGACCTCATCTCTGATTGCTCTAACAGGTTTGTGGGGGAGATAAGCCTTACATTGCCCCATCGGACCTTGAGCGGAAGCACCAGGATTTCAGAGAGTCAGCTGTCAGGCAATTCCGCTTGGTGAAGAAGATGGGAGGGGAGGAGTTCTGTCGGCGCTACCAGGAACAGCTTGAAGTGGAAATCGACGAGATCTATGCAAACTTTGTGAAGCACAACGATGGCAAAAACATCTTTTATGCTGCTCGTACCCCTGCCACTCTATTTGCAGTCATGTTTGCCATGTATATAACCTCAGGACTGACTGGGTTCCTTGGTATGAACTCCATAGCTACCCTGTGTAATCTCGTGCTGGGGATGGCTCTTATATCGCTTTGTACTTGGGCATACGTTAAGTACTCTGGGGAATTCAGAGAAGTTGGGACAGCCATTGATCAGATCGCTGAAGCTATATGGGAACAGGTTGGTATCTGTTTTTAACGCAAAATCTTCCTTTCTTGAGCAGACATGTCAAACAGTTTCTGTTCGGTGCTGTGAGTGAAAAGCTGGTCTAGACCTAATGGAGAATGCTAGTGCTGCCAAAGGGAAAATCAGCTCAGAAGTGTGACTGCTCTCTTCAGTAAGAGATGCCACGCACAAAGAATGTTAAACAAGCTTAGGATATTATCAAAAAAGTGTTACTTAAAGGTGTTACTAGGTGCTTGGATGGTAAAGAGTGGAGGGTCTCTTTAAAAATCTTGTTACTTTTTCAGAACAAGGAATTCTGCTTTTAAAGGTACATTTAAAGTTATAAACTTCCCCTATGGATGTGGTGGATAAAATATCTCAGGTGGTGAAAGAAACAGGGAAGGTGAAACACTGCTGCCCTCCCTCACCTCACCTGATGGTGTGACACTGGAGGGCTAATTAGGCCTCAGAGAACTGGCTGATGACTTGCAGCAACTGCTACAAGAGAATGTACAGCAGGTTTCTTCCTTCAGGAAGCCTTGCGTTGTCTGTGACAACTTCAGTTGGTGCAACTGCTGTTGCAAGAAATACTTGCCAGACAAATTCCTAAAAGAAAAGATGACATGAGTGTGCGAGTACCAAAGCTGGAGGAGAAAAAAGCCTTCTGTACAGAGGTTTTGCTGCCTGAATGCAGTTGACACAGCTGTGTCAGTAAAGCCAATGTAGAGATTTCTTCACCAACTCTTAAAGTAGTGTTTGGAGCATCCTGAGTAGCTATGTCCAGTGCCAGCAGAAGGGAAACACTTTGGTGCTGTTGTTACTTGAAATAAAGTGAAATAAACTGACCTTACCTGGAATGACATTAAAATGGGTCCTTCAAGGCACGAGCAAATAACTCACTGGAGCCTTCTGTACAGCGGCTCTCTTCTGCATCTGAAAAATTACTGTTCAAGGCTCATCATAGGCAGTGGTACACTAGACCTGTCTGAGTAACCCAGGTAAGGTTATGAGTTACACGGGAGCAGAAAAAGTAGATTTCTAATAATAGGAGGGAAATGAGCATCAGGCTACTGAGTTTTGAGTTACAACCCTAACTAGTGATTAAAACTGAGGCTCTGCTGTACCACTGTAGCTTCTTGCTTTAGAGCTTGGGGCTGAGGAGCACTGCAAGAGTGGAAGGTGTCAGTTCTACATGTAGTACTCACTGCTGCTGCTGCTGTAGGATACCTAGAGCACATAAGGCTGGATTTGACTGCTGACCTTCCCTGTAAGGGGAGAACTTGGCTTATGCTAGCAGGAGCTTGCCTTTGGTGGGCTAGAGGAAGGTGGTCTCCAAAAGAGCTTGCTGGTGGTGTTGCTGCAGTTGCACATGACCAATAATATGCAGAGCACCTGCAGGTCCTGTCTGAGTCACTCTGATTATATACCATGTTCTTGCTATTGATTTTTCTGAATCTCTGCATTTCTTTTCCCTCCTTGCTTCAGAGGAATCCCAGGAAGGTGAGAAGTTACTGGCAATCAGTTTCTTTTTCTGAACTTAATTGACTTTTTCTGCTGCCTTCTAATAGCCACTTTTCCTAACAGCTGAATTCGTGTTTTAGGTGTTTTCCAAAGTCTTTGAAGTCCTTAGACGCCGAACGATTCGCCGTGCTCTTACATCAGTGCCGCGACAGCGACTCTCATCCAACAATAACAAGAAGAAAAACTAGCCAGTATTTTAAACTTTCTTTCTGTATCTGAAGTGTTCACACTTACACAAATAGGACAATAAGCTGGACCGCCTGGGCCGGTCTGCATAAATGCTGTAACCATACCAGACTGATGCTGCATATAGGGTATGGAATTGCACATCCATCTTCTAGGAACTGTAAAGTGGTTTGAATTCAGTGAAATACTGCTGTATAGGGAGGGATATTACTTGTGTTCATAGCATGTGACTGATTTAACCTCATTACAGTAGCAGCAAAACTCATTTCTCTTTTCAGTTCATGCCAGTTTGTGTCAGACTTCAGCATTCAGAGTTTTTTCATGACTTCAAGTCTCATCTCTTTGTATGTTTTTATATTTTCTTTTCCTTGGTTACCTCATTTTTTTGTTTCTTTTGCACGTTTCTCATTCCACAGGTGTTGAAGCCCATGAGTGATAATTTGATGGAGGATCATATGAGGCAGTCTGTAAAAAACTCTATCAAAGCAGGCCTGACCGAGCAGGTGTCTCACCATGCCAGACTAAAGACAGACTGACAGTCCATCTCCTCTTCAACTCTACCCTTTCATCCTAGACATGCTTTGCTGTACCATGAGAACTCAATAATAAAAAAAAAAAATAAATAAAAATAAACCAAAGTTTACAATCAACTGTAGAAGTAGTTTAGTGTGACTGGCTTCACAGATTGCTGCCATCACCTGGGAAGAGTAAGTTTGTCAGTGCTCTGCTTTGAAGACAAACTGGTGCCATGGAGACCGCTGGGGGTGGGAGGGAGGGTGTCTGTTTTACATATAGTCCTGGTGAACTGTGTTTGGGGTGTGAGGGGGAGGGCTCTGCCCCCAGTGTTTGAGTTGATGCGGTCTCTGGATTACAGTGCAAATCAGTCCTCTGCAGGAGGTAATTTCAGGGAAGTATAATGATCAGACCCACATGAGGGGTGCTCTCACCAAATGTACCCAGCTCCGCAACATCCCCTTGCCACCTCTAATGAGCGTTTCTGTGCATTGAGTGTATCAAGTCGGTGAAGCCATTAGAGCTGCTGTGTTACAGTATGTATCTTGCTTTATTGCCTTTTATACCAGTGTTACACAAATGCATGTATTGGTTCCTCACGCCGCCGACAGCAGAACTGACTTGTGAGGGAGGCAGCGGGTCAAAGCACGTGGTGTCTTGCCTTGAACTCGCAGACCTGGTCCCGAGGGAGGTGCATATCCCAAACTTGAGCTGTCTTTTTTTCTGCAGTTTAGCCTTCATGTATTAATATTGCCATTAATTCTACTGGGGGAGAAATTCCATCCAAAAAACGTTGCCTACAGCTACAAGCAATGAGTTAGGATTGTCTGTACAGTGTGTTTAGTTTTTATTTTTTAAGAAATCAACAGCATAGGGCATGTATATTGAAGTATAAAATATATAAATACAATTTGTATCAAAGTTTTGTAGTTTATGGCAAAACCTGGTTCTGTGGTAGCTAAGTGCAGTCCCTGTAAAGGAATGTTTGTGGCTCATGTAAATGTGTGAATGCATCAACAATTTGAAGTTTTTTTGATATATTTGTGATATTTACCTGCCTTGAGCACTGCAGTCTCTCACCCCCTTGGGAAAAATCAGTGGGAATGTTTGTTGTGAAACTCTTGTCTTCTGTTGCATTTTAAAATTATTTCCTGTAATTTATTTTCAGTACATGATTAAAATCAGTTGTGTATATATGAAATGAAATTCGTGCTTATTTTTAAAAGATGTTTTGAGTATGTATTCTACGACATAAATGATGTCAAATACTTAATCCTGACAATTATATGAACAAATTGTCTGTTGTACTTCATGGCTTTCTCTTGAAGCTGATGTTCCTCCCATGCTTGCCTCTGAAAAGATGACACCTGTTTAGCTCACATCCCCTCCCTGTATAGGAAAACTCTGGTATTCTAAAGCACGCTTCTTGACTTGTGGAGTTGCTCGTCAGCTTCTGCCTTCTGACAACTGTATCATTCTGAAATCTTGTTATGGGCTCTATTTTCCCTCTTGACTACATCAGTATCAACTAAGGCATTTTCAGGAGTGTGGAGTGTAAAGGCAGCTAAGTAATAAACTGCTGTAGTTTCAGCTGGAAATGACTGTGCAATAGCTGTTTTTTTGCATTCCTAAATGGTAACAATTTCCATCAACATTTGAGCTTCCTCAGTCTCCCCTCTCTTGAGTGAGGGAAATCATCTGTCTAGAGCTAAGGCAATTGCACTGTGACTTTTGTACCATAAAGAACTGCTGGGGAGTGGTCGTTACCTGCCCTCTGGAGGTGAGGGCTCAGCTCCAGGTGAATGATGCTGAAGATGAGGTAGGAATGTTGCATTTTATGATATCTTCTCTCAAACTGTACAGATTAAATACTGTTATTTAAACAATCTCATGTGTTGGTGATGAATCTCTTCTTTATTAGTCAAACTATGAGAATTGCATAGGGGACTTAAAGGGCTATGCTTGCCTTTTGTTCCTTGCGTTCACTGGGAAGGTATGAGTCAGATCTGAGGCTGGGCTGTGCCCTGCTTGCCCTGCAGTGATGGCAAGAGCAGAACTCCGTTGAGGATGGGGACAGGGAAGCTGGAAGGCTTTATCCAGACTCCACCCTTCTAGTAGAGGACTGAAACAGTGCCTGTAGGGGCAGAGTTCCTGAACACTCTCCCAAGAAGTTGCAGAACTGATGCAAAAACCCCCAACTTTGTGGGAGGGATCAAAGGTGGGAAAAGGGGGGGGGGGGGGGGGGGGCAAGGTGATTTTTGGGAGGGGCAAGTGTGGGAAACACATGATTAAGGGGATAAGGGGGGCTGGTCATGTGGCAACAGGTTGCTGGGGAGTGTTCTTGTCTGGCCATGTCTGTCCTGTTTTCTCCTTTAACTCCATTTCTCATCCTCTTGCTGGGAGAGGGGACTCCATTCTCTGTGGATGGAGGTCTAAGTGCCAGCAACTGGAGGGGGTCCTTAGGTCATAAGGGCTGTATGTTTGGAGTGCCAGCAAACTGGAGGCTGGAGCGAGTGGAAAGCAAGTGCCAGCAACTACAGGTGAGGTGGTGTGTCAGTGTATGAATATCAAGCCAGATTTAGCCAGCAAGTAGGATAAGGCACCTGGGAAGCAGGTATTGAAGCAGCCCTGTCTAGGCTGGATACACATATATTTCTGCATGAGGCACTGGAGGGACCAGGAGGTGCAGGCTAACTGCTGGAGGGTCGGGTTCAGCTGAGACCTATTTGTATGTGTGTGCCACCCTCTGCAGGAGGTGACTAGAAACAAGAGGCTCCAAGGGCCAGTTATGGGATAGACTTGTGTCTGAGGGTGTGCACGGTGGGTGTGTGCAAGGGTGGGCTGAACCAGCATCTTGAGTGGGGCTGTGGGCCGTATCCATGTGCCGGCCACTGGAGCAGACTGGTGATCCAGAGGGTGGCTACTGGATGAACTGAGCCTCCTTGCTGAGTTAGTGGAGGGATCCCAGCTTGTGTGTGTTTTTCCCACTAACAGACCTTCCTCTTGATCAGCTGCAAAGGGCCAGGATGAGTGTATTGGTGCTGGCTGTGCCAGTGCTGAATGTTGGCCTGTACAGGTGGCATGAGCACCTGTTGTGTGCGTGGCCACGAGGAATGCGGGAATGCTGTCTCAGTGGTGCTGCTGGGTGCATATGGGGGCATGAAGCTGGAGCAGCCTTATGTCTGTTGGGCAACCCCTTACAGTAGAATAAGGTTAGTATTTCTCAACTTTTGCCTATGTACTGTTACAAACATTGGGATTGTGCACACAGTGGGTACAAGGGAACAGAGGAACTTCACTAGTGGAATACATGGGGGCATAAAGGAAATGGACACTCCTTTTCTTGATCCAGGGCTACTCTGCTACTGGCTCAGGAAAGGAGGTCCAAGAGATGTTCCAGTTCTGTGCAAACTGGTGGTGTACTAAGGCCTTGCTCCCCCAGTCCTCCTTGAACAAGCAAAACCCAATTTAACAGAAAAAGCATAAAGCAAAACATGGTAACACCAACAGTATAACTCTGGCCAACTCTTGCCTCAAAAAGGATACAGCAGAGCTAGGCAGGAAAGCTACACAGAAGATACTATGGCTGGCAAAGTAAGTACAGCATAATGCTGGAGGGAGACTGAGGAGAGATGATAAGCTACAGCATCAGAAAAGGGTGGAGAAGGTGGAAAGAGAAAAGATACTTGCTCTTTTTGTTAACTTCAGGAAATGCTGATTAGAACGTATTTCTCTAGTTGGCATCAAAAGAGGTGCTCACCCTCACAAGTGCACGCGCGCTCGAGTCCCCGGGTTCCTTGGGAGGGGAAATACTCAGCCAGAGCAACAAGTGATGTGATTTCTGGGTCCCGAAAGGTATAAACAACAGGAAATTTCTTTTTTTGGCTATCTTATAACTCAATTTTCTTAGAGAAGGCTAGGGCCAGGCCACAGATTTTTCCTGTAGATGGCTGATCCTTAGAGCCAAGTTAAGGAAACTAAAAAGTACATCAGGTAGCGTAGCACAGCGATACTGACAGGGTGGAGAACAGGAAGCCCTGTATTTTATGAACCTAGATATACTGTATCCAATGTTTTCTTGATTGTGCTAGCCGAGTATGGCAGTATCTCAAAACTCCCTGCCTGTTACTATCTTAGGTTGAAGTAATTAAGCACAGGTTATGGTAAAACTTCCTTTTTTTTATTGAAAAACATGGGTGGGAGTAAAGACATTATTTACACAAGTTCCCAGGTGCAGGTCAACTCAGGAGCATATGATCAGCAATATGATAAAAGGATGTGGGTCCAAAACAGAATTATGGAGGCTACCAAATAGTGCGAGTACACCTCCCTGGTAAACACAGACCTTCAGATGAGATCAGCAACTGAAATGAGAGAATGTGAGAGAATGTAAGTACGCCCCGAGCGTGCTGAGCGCCACAGCCCCGCAGTACAGCACTCCTGCCGCCGTTCCCAGGTTCTTCCCCAGGGGAAGCACAGATGGGTCAGGCTTGGGCATGAGGCATGTAGCAAAACAAAGCATCTGGCATTTCTCTTTCAGATGCAGCACACCAGCTCCCAACTGGAGGAGCGCAGCAGCTTCGCTGGGGCTGGCCTGCACTCACCGTTCATGGGCATCTCGTCTATCTGGGTGGAGTAGTACTGCTCGATGTCTCGCAGGATGCGGATATCATCGTTCTTCACAAAGTTGATTGCTACACCTTTTCGGCCATATCTGCCTGACCGACCAATTCTGTGGAGGCAGAAGGAACGAGAGAATGGAGCCATCTTGGGGAACGGTAATCCAGCCACACTCCCCGCCCTGTGAAGGCCGAGCATACCTGTGTATGTAGAGTTCTCTGTTGTTGGGTAAGTCGTAGTTAATGATCAGGGATACCTGGGGCACATCCAGGCCTCTAGCCCAAACATCTGTTGAAATAAGGACTCGGCTGCAAAGAGAAGGGGACAGTTACGGCTGTTCTACCCCACTGAGGTGGGTGTGAGAGCTAAGAAGTTGTGGGCTCCAGCACATGGCCTCCCCTGCTGTTCTGTGCTCCTCCCTCCCCACAGCACACTGGCAGCATCCATGCTTTTGCTGCAAGGAAAGCTGGTCCCTGCAGCATCACCAAACTTCAGTGAAGACATGTAGTAGCAAGACAGCTTTATCTTTCAGAAAGAATATGACGCTCCTAAGAGTTTAAAATACAGGACAGAGCCCAAGTATTTTTTTCCTTGACTTATTTTAAATGGAGCAACTCCCAACCTCTTCAGCAAAATAGACTAATTCTATGCCTAGAAATATGAGCACCCTTCCTTGGAAAGCTGCAATCTCCCAACCCAACTGCAATCTCTGGGAATCAGAGCTCTTCCTAATCTGAGGTGAACAAGACCTTCAGAGAGGAGAGGTTTTATGGGTTTCTGAGGCCTGTTCCCTTCAGACACTAGGAGAAATCCTGCCCTGAGATAGCAATGGTGTATGCAACACTGTTTAAGGCACTTACCTTGCACCAGATCTGAACTCTTTCATAATGGACTCTCTCTCTTTCTGTGGCATGTCCCCATGCATGGATGAAACTGTGAAGTTGGCTTCTCTCATCTTCTCTGTGAGCCAGTCTACCTGTGCATACAGCCAAGCAGCCTGGGTTAGCTCTTTGCTCAGGACAGCCAAATGCACTAGTTGTGCTTGGAGAATGTTTCCAGAGACATATGCCAGTAAGGACTGAGAGACACTTCAATAAGCATTCTGGAGCTAAAGGAAGTAAATAATCCTTACAAAGCATCAGCTATATGATACAGGGCTCCGTGAGCCCTGAAAGGAAAGTAATTAAGAGCATTTATTCAGAAAGTGTGGTTTTGTTTCAGGGATTATAAGCAATCAGAATAATAAGCAATTCTTATCTAATCAGCTCTATTTCTCTAAAAAGGCAACTCTATCAGGTCTGCCTAAAACCAGTTGTTTAAGCTAGGCACATCCTGAAGACAAATGTTTAACCTCTGTTCTTAAGTATTCCCGAACAGGGAAACAAACAGACCTTTTAACTGGGTTTGTCCTAGCATTCTCCTCCAAGTCACCCTCTGAAAGTAACAGGCCCATATACGATGGCTGCTGTACCTTTCTCTTGGTGTTACAGAAGATGACAGCCTGGGTGATTGTGAGTGTGTCGTAGAGATCGCACAAGGTGTCAAACTTCCATTCTTCCCTCTCCACAGCCACGAAAAACTGCTTGATTCCTTCAAGGGTCAACTCATCACTGTAGGGAAGAACAGCTTTACCACACAAGAAGTAGGTGAATACATACAATGCAGTTAGAAGGGCTGGGTGTGCTGCAGCGGAGATCACCCCTCTGCCCTGCGTGCTGTGGGTTGCTGGGTCTATTCACAAGTCCAAGTTGTTCTACAAAGTCCCTGGGGAAGTCTGCTCTAAAAAGGACCTCCAACACAACCCATGCAACAGAGACTAGAACTCCCGGGGCACCCTCTCTTCTCTAGACAGACAGCTTCAAAGAGAAACATTTCTGTTCTCATTGTTTTTCCATTCAAGCTTCTTGACAAGAGAGACTGAAGAAAGGTAAATGGGGCAGTGGAGGAGATCAGGCAAGAGGGAGGCTCCTCCTGTCAGGTTGCCTACACTCACTTGACTCCCGCTGTGTTCCAGTACATGAGGACCTGTGACACCACCAGACATAAGCTACACCTCCAAGGGCATTCAGCATCAGTCAGCTAAGGGCTTTTTTGGCTTGCTATGTAATAGCAAATTAATGGAGGAGGCCTACAAAAATCCTCTGGAGGAGCACAGGAATTGGGTAGGTGTGAAAGAAGGATTTCCAGAAGAAGAGACTGCTATACATGGGGAGGATAAGGGGCAGTCAGGCTGAGCAGCAGCAAACAGAACTGGACAGGGATTAAGTGAGACAGACAAGTCGGCCTCTGCTGGAAAACAGGACACGAGGATGTCTGCAAACACCTAGACAAACTTGAAGAGCGAGAAGGAATGTGAGAGAGACTCCGCACATTTAAATCAGTTAATACTCTGAACTGCCCAGGGCTGGACCAACTCCAAGAGCTCCTATTCTTTCCAAGGAAACTCACTCACCGTTTCACCAAGATGCGAATGGGGTCTGTCATGAATTTGTTGGTCATCTCCAGAATTTCGTGAGGCAAAGTGGCGCTGATCAGAACCACCTGTGTAGCTGGAGGCAAGTATCTGTACACATCATAAATCTGCTCCTTAAAACCTGAAAAAGCAAACCAAGTAGCACAGAACAGTTAGCACATCTTTCTCCCGAATACCCTGCTCTTTCACAATTTGATCTGGAATTCAGTATTGGGCCTATGCTATGAGATTAACGTAAATGAATGAATCAGTAACTCAAGCCAGTGCCACATATTGCTGAACTCTTCGTAATTCTCCCAAACCCACTACAATGTGACCATGGTACACGGTAAAGTATGAAAACGCAGTGCTCAAGAACTTATAACTATTGAAAAGGACACTACAACTAAATCAGACAAGGCATATTCAGTCATTTAACCTGTTACAGCCTGTAATTAACTATAACCATCTAACTTTGACAAAACCGATTGTTTTTAGAAGTGGGACTGCCAGCTGGGACACCCTGGAATCTCAAAGAGGTGAGAAGAAAGGAAATGAAAGGAAGACAAATAGTTTTACCTTTATTGAGCATCTCATCTGCTTCATCCAAAACCAGCATTTTGATAGCACGAGTCCTTAAACTTCGACGACGAATCATATCTGTAAGATTTCACTTTGTAAGATGAAAAGGCTCTGAAAGCAAGCGAGCCTACACTGCTCCCAGCCGCTGTCAGGGCATTTTGGTGGAGGAGGGACAGGCACTTCCCCTGTTGCCAACAGAGACTGGTGTTTGGTGATGGAAGGGACATCCAAGGACCACAGTGTGCCCACCGCACCCTGCAACCTAGGGGGACGTCTCTGCAGCCTGGCTAAGGAAGCACTGACTGCAGGGAAGCTCCGAGAGTCCAAGCTGTGGGATGCTATTTGCTAACCGCACAGGACAGGTGACCTAGTCTCCCATAGTAACTGCAGCTGGATGTGAGAAATGCAAAATGCTACATAAACTTTTTGTGTGTTAACAGACTGGGCAAATCCTCATCCTGTTTGAAAGAGCACATGGCTTTGTGTAATCCCTTACTACTGCGATAGAAAAATATTTGCTACTAGTGTGCTATTCAAAGCCAGCCCAGTTTGGCAGCTGCCTTTTTTTTTTTTTTTTTGCTTGTGGAGCTATATGTTCTCCCAGTGACAGGTGCATGTGTAAGAAAGTGCTGCTTGTTTCTCAGAGATCCAGAAGATGTGAGCTTGAAGGCTAACACCATCACTGTAGTAACTCCCATGAACAGCAGACATAAAACTCTTCATGCAATGGAACCTGAAAGTACCAGCTGCAAGCGCCTCATTTAACAAAGAGAGAGTGATGGCCAGTACACAGAAAACGCGGTCCTAACTTTGACATTCAGATAGATCCATCTCCTATCTCCTCCAAGATTCTGAAGTATTTCCTGGGACTGTAGTATTTTCTGCTTAAAAAATACTCTTCATTCCCATGCCACCATATAGAGAAACACTTCAACAATGAAAAGCAAAATATAAACAGAGAAAATCCAAATACTATCCCTGTTGATTTCTCTCTAGTCTTTTCCAGCTATTACTACAGTAACTTGTTACCTTGTTATACTTCACATTAATGTTGCACTCATGGTGTCACGATAAATGTAATTTTCATGCTATTTCAAATCTAAGCACACAAAAGTTGCAGGAGGTTCCCATGGCTCAGCTCCGGTCTGAACCTGGAGGTGATGTAGCCTCCCACATCTCCTTACCAAACACACGGCCTGGAGTGCCAGCAACAACATGCTGCCCATAATCCAGTTTTCGGATATCTTCACCCACGTTGGTCCCTCCAATGCAGGCGTGACACTGGACATTCATGTAGTCTCCCAGAGCAAGGACACCCTGTGTTGATAGAAAGGAATGGCTTAATTAACTGAGCTCTCATGAAGTTTGTATTTGTGAAGAAAAGCAGGTCTGCACAGCCATACAGTGTTTTTTGTTTGTTTTTTTTTTTTTTTTTGAGATGTAAGCACAAGCAGGTAGAGGGATTTTTTTAATGTCTGATACCCAAACCTCCTCAACAGCAGGCTTTCAAACACTGGGAACTCAGTTCCCCAGGGATCACAACTGCTTTAGAAGTGCTGTCCTTAAAAATTCGGTTAGGAATGTGTAAAACCTTAGACCACTAGCCAAGGTGGTCATGTAAGCAAGAACAGATATAATGCAGACAAGCAAAACAGCCCTTTATCAGAATTTCTTATTCCTTTCAGGAACAGAAAGAAAAAGCATAAGCTGTGCTTTGAGCTCTGCTGCGGAACACCTGAGAATCGGCCCCAGCCCTTGCAAGTGCTTTACAGACAGCAATTTAAGTGCTCCTACCTTCTGAATCTGTACAGCCAGCTCCCGAGTTGGTGCCAAGATCAAAGCCTGGGTCTCGCGAACCTGATTAAAACAGGTGATGACATGGCAATTAATCACAGGGCAGATATCATCCAAGCACAACAGAGATTTTGGATCCCCCAGTACTCTGAAATGTCACGTCTGAAGGATTAATCATAGAATTCTGTGCTAAAACCTAGTGTTTGCAAGGCTCACTACACCTAGAAAGCTGCTCTCACACAGAGCATTTACACAGTAACAGCCTCTTAATTAAGTTACTTTTGACAAGACAGCACTTAAGCAGTTCTTTGATTTCAAGATAATGTTTTAAAGTGTCATGTCTGAAAAATATGATGAGCTCTGTACAGAAACAAAGCATAAAGCTGACCATTTAGAACACGCAACACTTATGTTTAAGTCCCCAGGCAGTCAGAGGTGAATAAGAATCTAAGCTTTATTTAAGAGGGTACCAGCCCACAGAAAATCATCATTTTATTCAACAGCATCTACACATTTAAGTTATACCTAAAAAACAATTGGATGGACACGATACCCCTGACTAGAACAAAAGGAAACATCTGTCAGTCAAAAATCTACGTCTGACTCTGTGCAATGTGTGACAACTGTTCAGACAGCTTACTGATGCTGTTAGGACTGTTTGAGAACAATTCTGCCTGCTGACAGATTAATTTAGCCCTCTAATAAGTATGTGAAAGAGGTCAGCTGTGAAAGCCAACTTTTTAATTACAAGACTTTATCTGAACTTGTTTTGCCAAAGGTGGGTTTAACAGTTAAATTGTCACAGAGTAGAGTCTGGTGAAATTTTCAGTCAAAAATTTGTCTGAAGTTAACTGCTCATAATTAAAAGATTTCAATGTAAAGCTTCATTTATTCGCTCTAAAAATTAAGGCTTTTATGATGAAGACTACTGGTTTAGTCAAAAAACGTTTTAGCATGTACTATGAAATTACCTGTATATCCAGACACTGCAGAACAGAGATGGAGAATGTCGCTGTCTTCCCTGTTCCTGACTGTGACCTGAGAAACAGATGTTTGGTGAATACTCTGGATGCCTGGACAAACAATATAGGCAATTTTGATATACTCCACCCCTCTGCTCTTTGCCACTCCTTCATTGCAAAGAAATCAAGATTGCCAACAGTGTATATGACAAAGTTTTGTTATGATCATAGCGTGATCTGCAGACAAGCAGCTTTGAGAAATGAAATGTCAGGGATAGAGCATTCCGTTCCAGGGTCCCCAGCTCTGGAGTGTTTACTCCTTATCAACCATCATTTTAACTTCTTGCAATTCGTTGTACATAACTTTTTTTCTTTTAAAGTAAATGCTAGACAAACCAATACAATTTGGAAGGCTAGCAATTCCCACTAGTGACCTAGAAAGGATTTTTTTCAGTGGGATGTATATCCTTCTTTGTCTCTAGAGACATAATAGATTTTTTGCTGCCTACTTTCTCCCTTGCTTGAGACTGCAGTTGTCTCTATATTTTGCTGGCTTTACTGGAGAACATTCCCAAGAGTCTCAGAGCCCTATTCATTGAGAACACAATATCTTGGCTGAAACTTTAGTGACATGCCTAAAGCTAATAAATTTTGACATTAACAACTGCTAGGATCACAGTCTGTGTGTAAGTTAGCCAATGTCACCACGTAACGCTTATGATGTGATTCCCCTAATCCTGCCAAGCAGCGGGAGGACCACGGGTGACAGATCTCACTTCCAGCTTCAGGCAGCGAGTGTGACCGACACTCCCCCTCCAGGGCCCGCAACCCCCGCAGGGCACACGCTTCTCCCACCGGCCAGCAGGCCGCCCCCACGCCGGCAGCCCCACTTACTGGGCGATCACGTCTCTCCCCTTGATGATCTGCTTGATGGCTCTCTGCTGGATGGCCGAGGGCTTCTCAAAACCTGCGGAAGCGGCCGTTACCGTCAGCGGCGGCGGGGCAGCCCCGGAACCGAGCAGGAGGCGGCTACACCGCGCAGGCGCGCCGCCCCACATCCGGGCGCCGCCACCGACGACAACGACCATCCCCCCCTTCTCCCTTCTCCCTTCCCTCTCCCCCTCGCTGCCACCCCGCCGCATACCGTAGGCGTAGATGCCGCGCAGCAGGTCCTCCCGCAGCCCCATGGTGTCGAAGGTGGGTGTCACGTCCACCTCCTCGCTCGTCTCGAACTCCACCTTCGTCATGTCCTCCTCCTTCATCAACCGCTTCCGCGCCGAACCGGCCGTCCCACCAGATCCCGCTGACCCCGACATGGCTGAGGGCTTTCCCTCTCCCGCCGCTCAGCCCAGCCCCCTCACACACCGGCAATGGCGCCGCCGTGCTCCAACAGACGCATGCGCGGGGGCTACGGGCGGGACGGAGGGCGCGGCGTGCGCATGCGTGTCGGGGGGGGGGGGTTGTGTGCGCAGGCTCTGCGTGCGCATGCGTGTCGGAGGGGTGGGTGTGCGCAGGCTTTGCGTGCGCAGGCTTTGCGTGCGCATGCGCAGAGGGAAAGCGGACGGTGCACGCGCATGCGCGGCGGCGCGGTGAGTGAGGGCCGGGAATGGCGGGGCCGGTGCGGCCTAGGCCTTGGTCACCGCAGGCCTTTGGGTGCCGGGGGGAGCCCGCGCCGTGCCGGTAGTGGCACGGCTCGGGCCCCGCCCCTGGTGCCCAAGGGCGTGCGCAAGTGTGGGGTGGCGTCCGTCTCTGCAGAATATGCTGTGGGCTGGCTACCGTCCCCCGCCGCCTGCGTGGCCTGTTCGCCTCGTGTGAGGCTGTAAATCCTCCTTAAAACGCCTCGAAAAGGCAGATGGGAGATTAACGCATGGGGAACGCAGGCTCCGTTCCCTTGCTTACCGTGTTGCTTGAAGATGAGGTGGGCGGGCCCGAATTTCTGGTTACATGGTGATGAGTCCCCCTTGGAAAACGATAAGTGAGGATGTCTGTATGTGCAGCCTGTCTTGCCCATGTAAAAGCCCAGTGTCCAGATGCAGGAACACCCCAGGCAATTTGCAGGGGGAGGATGGGCTGGCTGTCAGACCATATCACCTCTTCCGCAAGCTCAGGGGTGTCAAACAAGGGTTGATTTGCAAACCTGAGCTCAGACCAGGCAGCTGAATGAGATTTAGAGGTTCTCAACAGAGACCAGGGGAGAAGGACCCATGCTTTGCTCTGCCTTTCATCAGCCAATGCTCTCTATTTTTCTGTCCATGTCATGCAAGCAGCTGGGATCCAGTTTTGACAGAACTGGATCTCTCGGTTTGCTTTTAGGGCAGAGGGTTTGGATGTGGGCATGCTGCACCCTCATATCCTCCATTCCCATCTAGGCTTTCTGCAGCATTTGCATCTTCCATCTTCTCCCCTTTTTCTCCTGCTCCTACAATCTTTTCTTTATCCTTGAACGGAGGGCAGATTTAACTCCTTCCTCCTGCCGTGGGTACCCTGGATTCTTGGCTGGTCTCTGAACAAACCCTTAAACTTTTGTGGGAAAAGGCTCTGTCCTGCTTGCAGGACACACTTCTGAGTCCTGAGCTAAAATGTTTGACATGGTAAAATGAAGTTGTTAGAAAATGACAAATGTTTCCAGTCCCAGCATGTCTGAGTGAGTCAGGCTGAGTGATTCACGTGGGTTGTTCCCATTCTGGTTATGAGCAGATGTGTCAGGAGCTGCATGTTTGAGTGCAGCTGGCAGCTTTGGGTTGTGTGACCCCTGCCCTAGGGCAGAGTGACTGATGCTTTTTCCTCATTTGTCTTATTACAGAGCCTGAAGGCAAACAAAGAGGCTGAAAGTGATAAAGCTCTTGTGGACGTGACACAGGAAGCACAAGGTAAGACAGCCTCACTCCTCTCTGTGTATAATGTATTGATGAGCCATCAGGAGAGGACATGGTACAGATCCTCTGGGATTTGCAGGGGAATGTAGGAGGGTGGCATGGTGCTAACGTGCCTGGATTGAGTTTGTGACAGGGGAGTCATGCTGCTTGGTCCCTGTCATCCTTGTTGTGTCAGTGACACTGGCTGTGCTCTTCCATTGTCCTTACAGGGATGAATACAGATATGGGAGGCTTGGTCCTCACAGTATTGTTTCACAAATAGTTGTGAGGAGGCTGTTTTTAGGATGGCTGATGCATGCTGTGTTTTCATCTGGAAGCCTGTCCTAGCCTGCAGCTCCTGGTGGGTGCCCAGCCCTTCCTTGGACATGGCTGAGGCTCAAGTCCAGGCCCTCCCAGAGGAGGTAGGCACAGGAGGCGAGGCTTTCCTCAGCCATCGTTTGGCTGAAGGAGCTGAGGAAGGAGGTGAGCAGGGAAAGGCTGGGAGCCAGCTTGTTGAGAGAGGGATGGGCAGTGAGTTCTGGGCAGTGAACCTGTAGAGTCAAAAGAAGTCACTGTCAAAAGTGAGCTTTGCCTCCCCTAGACCACAGGCATGGGTCCTGAGCTGGGGTGCCCCAGCACGGCTGCATTTCTTTGGGGACACAGATGGCTTCTCTTGGAGAGGAGCTGGTTAACTGAGGCAGAGTTAGGTGGGAAGGGAACACTGGAGGCATCTGGGCTAGCCCTCCTCACAGCTAGGCTGACTTTCAAGCTATACCAAGTTGCTCAGAGCTTGTCCAGTCTACGTTGGAGTATCTCCCAGGATGGAGGCACCACAGCTTCTCTGGGCCTGTCCCACGGCTGCAGTGTACTCAGGAAGAAGAATTTTTTCCTTGTGGCCCATTGAGGTTTCCCCTGTTGCAGCTTGTTCCCGTTGTATTTTGTCCTTTTGCTGTGCGTCTCTGCGAATAGCCTGCCATTTCCAAAATGAAGTTACAGGGAGACTGTGTCTCTTTGGGGTCCCAGAGTAGACATGGGGACTTAATCCTCCATCTCTCCCAAAACTGAAGCAGGATTCAAGTGTTTTTTACACCTGTCTGCATCCACTGCTGGGGCTCACATTTCAGACTTTGTGGAGAGGAGTTTGTTTCTTTGTGTGTGTATGGAAATAGAGCAGTGTTAATTTTCAAAAAGCTCACTTTTACGTGTGTTCCATTTGCACTGTAAAAAAGATGGGATTTATTTTAAGAAGCTGTTTGGATGCTTCGAGCTGTGTTCCTGCAGCTGGTGAGTTTCTTTTCTCATGTACTCATTTTTTAGGAACTCAAAGATTTATTCTCTAAACTGGAGAAGGATGGAGATGAAAGGGTGAGCTTTGAGGCGCTGCAGTTTGGCTTGTTCAGCCACACGACCGCCTTTTTCCAAGGTACATCAACGTCTCTCAAGCAGCCAAGACTGTCAGCACTTCATGAGGTGAGCTAAAAGGCAGAAAGATTTCTTTGTAAAAAGGATCCTGGTTGATGGCCTTGATCTGCTGCTCCTTGGAGGTGATTTCCATTAACTTTGGATAAGGAACCATAAGTCATTGCCAGTTCCTACACAGGACAGTTCATTTGTGTTTGAAGTTTCTACAATGTCCTGCAGGGAATCCAAACACAAATACAGCCATCACACTTAGAAAGGTTTCTCCGTCCGTTTCCCCACAAAAAAAGGAGGCTGAAGAATGGGTTCTACTGAGAACAATCCAGGCCAAGATGTTTTGTTTCACAAGGGGGTGATTTAATAAACATTAGTTGGGCATCTGAGGGTGGTGGCATGGGGAGAGTTTTCCACTTGTCAGTCAGTTTGTGGGTATGGTCTGCACTTCACCCACTGCATGGTGACCGAATGGCTCCCTTGGGAGCTGCCTGAGTAGGAGCAAACTCTGCAGGTGGAGTGAGATGGTAATACAGAACAACAGAGGGCTGTTGAGCCTCTTCTTTTTATGGGAGGGAGAGGGATGCGTATCCTAGCAGAGGGGAAAGATCACCCCAATTCATTTGCTTCAGAAGCACTGACGTCTCTGCATCTCTTGTGACTCAGGTTGTCCCCTTTTTAGTGCATGGAGCAAGCTTCATCCACATTTTCTGTTTGGTGTAAAATACTTCTTCTTCCTTAGTGCTTTTAATTCCAAGGACTGGCAAGGCATTTGCAAATGCTTTTGAAGTAACTGCACTTTGATGCACTAAGGTAAAAGTGAATAGCTGATTTACCCTGACAGCCAGGAAGCTCCATCCAGCATCCTGAGCAAAACAGCTCCAAAAGAAAAAAAAAAAAAAAAAGAAAAAAAGAATTGGTTCAGGTTCTTTTGGCTTAATACTTTGAGGTAACAGTTCTCTGAGGATAAGCTTCCTCCAAATCTGGTATGAAATTGGTGCTCTTGGAGATGTTACCTTTCTGTATCAGCTTTCTGGGTATGAAATTGGTGCTCTTGGAGATGTTACCTTTCTGTATCAGCTTTCTGGGTTCTGCTTTTTGGTTCAGCTTGGCTATATCTCATTTACCTTTGAAGCTGACTTCAACCCAATTTTAGCTTCTAGGCCAAACAAAATGTTGGCTGGCAGTCCCCATATGACAGTTTTCACAAGACCCTTTGATGCTGTATAACTTTCCACATTGGTCTTTCTGAGGATTCTGAGTTTTCATGGGTTAGTAGGGAGACCAAAGTGCGTGATCTGTACCTGTCATCCTGGTCCTTGTGGATGCCTTAAGGGCAGCTCAGGACGCCTCCCTCCTGGCAGCTTGGGGTTGTTTTTAGAACATTCTCCAATGTTGATGGGGTCCCTGGAGTTTCCTTTCAGTATTGAAAGCTGTCAGTTTTTCTGTGCCAATTTCGCCCCACTGACTTACCTCCACTGCTTCTTTCCTCAGCATCAGAGAATAGTGCTCAGGGAAGCCATCCATCCTTCTGGCCAAGCTGTGTGGGCCAACATCTCTTCTCCAGCATTGGCGATGGCACTAGATTTGCCAAGCCTGAACTTGTCATTGCCATCTGAGCCCTAGAAGAACTTAGAGGAGATCCTCAAGGTCTCTGGTGCTGCCTTGTCTGGTGGTGGTGGGTGAAGTAAACAGCAAGGTTTTTCAGCAAGCAGCCGTCCGAGGTGGAAGAAGCGCTTGCAGTCAGGTTTGTGATGGGGTGGCAGGGTTTGGCCACGCCAGGGCTGGGGAAGATCTGGGGTGGATGTGATCTAAGCCTATCTGTGAGATGGGGGTGGATCTCTGAAAGACGGGGGGGTGGTCAGGTGGTGTAACAACAGAAGTCCTGTTGGCACTGTTACAAGAAGGAGAAAGTGATTTCAGTCTGTGCTGTCCTTGCAGAGGCTGAGTAGCACCACGGAGGAGCAGGGGAGCCTGACAGAGCTGCCTGCAGCTTTGGACAACACACTCATGGTCCCCAGGAGCGGGCTTCAGCATGCAGCTGTCATCTCCTATGGATACAAACTGCAGTGCCTCAGGTAAGGGTGCTGCTCGCTGTGAGGAGAGCCCTTCTGTGGGTGCATGAGATGTCTCTTAATGCACTACTCGCTGTGACTGCAGGATCCAGGTGAGGCAGATCGCCAGGGAGAGGGACAAGGCGAAGCTGGACTTGGAGAAAGTGGAGAGACACTGCCTGCAGCTTGACAGGGAGTTGGACGAGCAGTACGTCGCCCTCGAGCACACCCAGAGCAAGCTCAAGTAGGAGAGGTCCTTTTGGTGGGGCAGGGAAAATGTTTTTCCTTTGAGTGTCCACAACTTGTCCCTCCTGACCCAGTCTCCCTTTATGAATCTTCCATTTGTTTTGCCATTATGTCAGTGGCAGAGAAGTTCCTGAAGAACCCCACACTACGGTCCCAGCATCCCTCCAACCAAGCTCTCATTTCCTGCTTTGTGCATAATGAGAGGGGGTGTCTGGACCTTGTGGTCGTCTGAGAACACGCTCCAGATGCCTCAACCATGTTGTTTTTTTCCCCAGGGATGTTCAGGCAGAAATAGAGGCGAAAGAGCTGCTGTTGCAGCAAGCAGTCAATCACCAAGCAAAGCTGGAGGCTGATACACAGTTCCTCCGGAGCAAAGAGACCAGCCTGCAAGGGAGACTGAACCACACAGTGCAGGTAAGTAAAACTGCCCTGGGTGAAACATCTTCACTTCTTCAAAGGAGGCAAAGCAGAGGTGATTACAAAGATGGATGGTTTGTGTTGCTCTTGCTGGGAAGGACAGGAGTTCTATGCAGAAGAATCATCAGCCACATCCATACTATTGAATTAAATACAGAGCTTTTCCCCTTGCCGTGTCATTATTAAATCCCCATGTTGTAATGGTTTGGCCCTTGGTAACACTTGGACACCTGGTGGCTGAGGCTAAAATCGTGCCAAGGACCATGCCAAAAGCAGAGACGATGGTGTCCGCGTGCTTGGGATTTTGCCAGTGCTGTTCAGTGTAGAACGACAGACAGAGATAGTTCAGGACTTGCTGCCTTTGTTGGCTGTGAGGGAAACCATAGTTTTGTGAAGAAGAGGTAGAGATGAGCCTGTGGGGCTGTCTAGCTCTTATTCTGCAAAATGCACTCCTATGTTTGTCCTTTGGAGAGATGAGCCAAATCTCAGCCCACGTGGTGTGTATCAGCAGCGTGCTGTCCAAAGCAGGTTCTCCTGCGAGCTGTGTTGTGTTCGGCATGCTGATGTTGTTGTACAGCTTCCTGCTGAAGACCCGTGGCCAGTGAACCCATCCTGTTGATGTGAGGACCCAGAACATCAAGAGAATCTTCTCCCTTTTGTCTGCAGGAGAACACAGAGCTGCAAAACAAGGTCATGGAGATGGCTGAGAAACTGGCGTCCGCTGAGAAGCTGGTGTTGGAGCTGCAGAAAGAACTCAGCCGCATTATGAAGGACAAGGTAGCCTTTCTTTCTCTGTTGTGGTTAAATAGGAACTTCTCAGGAACTCAACAAAAGATTGACCCTTTTCTGTGAAATCTTGCATATTTTGGGTCAATTGTTATGGTCTCCCCCTCTTTGAACTCTCCTGCACATTAATGACAACCTGGAAGGAAAAAATATTGGCTTTTAACTTAGGCCTTTTGAAGTTTGAAAAAAAAAAGGATGACAAAAGTTTGCAATTGTAGAAAATTCTACAAATCTGCAGTCTTCAAGTGAGAACTTTAGAGTTTGGTTTCCAGAAAAGAAAAGCTTTCTTCTTCATAAATATTGAAGTAAAGGGTTAGTTTTAGTGTCTTCCACTCCAGCGAGTCACCTGGTAAAATGGGTCTGAGGAAAGAAATGAGTCTGTCATCTTGTTAGCCAGTTTGGGAAAGCTGGCCTGCCTGTAGTTTGAAATTTCTCACACATGAAGAAGAATGTTTTTCCGCCTCTTTCTGCATCTGACCCATCCCACAGGTGTCAATAGGAACCCTTCCATTAAATCTATGGGTGTAGCACCATGACTCCGGTGATTTAGTAGAGCTTTTGCCTCTCCCTTTGGAGAAGTGATAATTTCCTTGATGAAAAGTGTTTCCCTGTGCTTGTGCAGCTGGGCCAGGTGGAGCCCCACAGCTCAGAGCTCCCGAACCAGAGCGAGCGCTTTGCAGAGATTGTCCTGGAGTACGAGCGGCAGTGCCAGGTATGGGTGGGCAGCTCTCCAGCAATGCTATTGTGAAAATATAGCTCTCATCGGCACATCTGTTGGGCACTTTGGCCTGGGGGAGAGGAAGGAGGCAGCCCTGGTCAGAGTGCAGAGGGGGGATCCCTCTTGCCTTGCCCAGAGTCCTTTGGCAGGAGAGAGGACACAGGTGTGCCCTCAGTCAAGCAGCCTGTCTTCTTGCTCCTGCAGCCCTCCATGGCTTGGTTCCCTTGCTGGGGTACTGGTAGGGGGAAGTAGGGGTGGGTTGTAAATTCCTCACTTCCTGCCACCCTGTAGCCATGGGCCGTTTTTGTTTGGGAACCATGTAGCTCTGTATAAAGACAGACCACACTGGGCTCTGTTGCATTTCTTCTTGAACGCAAGGAGAAAGCTGTTCTCCTTCTTGGGAAAGCATATTATTGGCTAAATTCTTCTATCTTTTTGTTTTTCCCTTCCTCCTTCTTGCCCCACTTTAACAACCCCTACAAAACTTGTTGCTGCTGGACTCTGCTAGAGAGTCAAGGTGAGCCTGTCCAGGTACCTGGTGTGCGTGTGTGGTCCAGGCATTGGTGTTGTGTGTGTTGTACCTCCTGCAGGGTGCTGTGCTCCTTCCTGCCCAGAGCTTTGGGCTCTGGGACGTCAGCACAGCCTCCATTTCCCTTTTCATGTTTTTAAGTGTGTCTTGCATGTTGTGAGTTGCCGAGTGCTCTGTGCCTTGGCTCCTGAGTCCATGCGCTTATTGCATTGCCCATTTGTTTCCAAGTGCTGTGTGTGACTGGGGAATACCACTGGGTAGAGATGGTGACTTATCAAATCCCCCTCAGTGGGGGCTGAAATCTGCATTTTCAGCAAAGCCGTTTCGCGGGTGCAACAGACAGCCCCTCTTGAAGCTGTAGTTAAAGGCAAACATGCTGGAGCACTACTCAGTGCAGCATTGCTCCAGGTGACACTAAAGGGTTGAAGATCCTCGGTGCTGCAACTTTTCCTCTCATTGAGCAGCCCTAGAGTTGTCCATGAGCATGCTGATGGGTGGAGAGGTTCGGCTTTCAGGCTTAATTTTCCCCTGTGAAGGCACCCACTCGAGTTCATCCTTTACCCTTGTTGAATGCTGTCAGCTCCCCTCCTCCTCTGCTCTCCTGTTTAGAATGCAGGTTAAACAAACTGGGTTTGCATTTGTCTAGATCTGCTCAATAATATTTATTAATTGGGATCTTTGGAAGTATCCTAGTTCACAGTCTCTTGCAGCCCATCAGTTTCCTGGGTGGCAGCATATGGGATATAATTTGATGTCTGCTCAAAGTGGATAGTCCAGAGGGAGGCAGGATGCCTTGTATGCTGTTGCTTCCAGTACACGATGGACAGTGTGAAGTGAAATAAGCAGTTCCTCAGCTCCAGATACCCTCATGGAGGTGGCACTGGTGTGGTGGCTCATAGTGTGGTGTTCACCTGTGGGACTCATTGCTGCAAGCTAATTTTGGCACTGAGGTGTAATAAACTCCTGTGCTGGCCTCTGAGGGAGTCCCTGTGCTAAGCAGGCAGCAGAGCCTGCCTCGTGCTCTGCTTGCCATGGGATCAGCACCTTCTCGCCTCACTTGATTCCTTCGGCAACCTAGAAATGTTCCCTTCCAGAGCTCTGTGGGACTTGCTTCACCGTAAATCCTGCTGTTGCTTTGTCTGCATACAGTGGTGCCTGTTGGCTAGCCCAGATGCCCACAGGAGTGTCTTGAGGATGTAAACACAAACCTCTGGGCTGTGTGAGGGATCATACTGAGATCATGGTGTTTCTTGTGTATTAGAATCATAGAATCATTTTGGCTGGAAAGGACCTTTAAGATCATCAAGTCCAACTGTTAACCTAGCACTGCAATGGTGCTTCAATGTTGGTTGCTAGCAATGGTTTTGTTTAGGTCAGAAGGGGTCTCAGGAGGTCCAGCCCTCCAAGGTGTCTGCAAAACCCCCTGGTATTGTGTGCTTTTGCATGCAGGGGCAGTTGCTTGTGGCTCTTCGTGCTTTACAGTGTCTAATGATGGTTCTTGTAATAGTGATCATGGTAATCTGGGCTTGTATTTTTTCACTGACTCTTCCAAAATCTCTCATCTCTGCCTATTTGGGATGGAAGAAAATCCCGCTGTCTTATTCTCTTGACTGTGCTAGTGAGGGGCTCTGCTCTTCACGCTGCAAGAGACTCTGAGTACACACAGCTGCTGGGAGCTGTGGGCACCTAGCCCGCCCGCAGCCCTGGGGAGCTTCGTAACCACATCGTGACCAGTCTCTGCTTCAGGTGCTGTGGGACCAGAATGGAGTGCTGCGGAGGGAGCTGGAAAGACTGCGTCTCCAGCTACAGGAAAGCAGGGCTGAGAGAGGGCTGCCAGCAGGAGGTAAACTGCAGGAGGGTTTGGTGCCTCTCCCCTCTTCTCAGCAAGAGCAAGGTTCCCTCTGGATCGGAGTTTCTATGGGAGTGTGCGGTGGCTTGTTGTGCCTGAGCTGCTGCTGCTAGTTTTGACAATGGGCGGCCATGAAAGGGAAGAAGGGTGTGATGTGTGGTGAGGAGGAGGGAGATGGAGGGAAGGAGGTTCTTCCAACTCGAGAGCTGGTGATGGTGACCTGTGGACTAGGCAGCTGGGAGTGAACAGGCAGATTTTCACTGTTGAGAACGTTGAGGAAACACAATATAATAAAGAGGAAGTAGCCCCAAACTGTGGGTTGGGAGATTCAGGTTGAGCATTAGGAAAAAACTTCTGGCCCAGAGGGGTGATGTAGCCCTGGGACTGGTTGCCAGAGAGATGGGGATCTCTGTCTTTTGGGATTGTATGGACTTGACTTGATGAAGCTGCAGCCATCCTGATCGGATAGCCAGGCCTGTCCTCTCTTGTAGGCCTGTCCTCACAGGGCTCCTCTCTGCCAGTGTGCCGCTCTCCCAGCCCTCTGATTCCCACTTCTGCATACACAGAGATGTCGCTCTCAATGGAGCAACTCCAAGAGCAGCTGCGGGACCTGAAGGTGCAGCTGGAAACCAAGGTGAGGGGGGTGGGAGGAAGATGCCCTGCCCTCTTAGCACAACTGCTTGGTAAGCACCGTGCTACAGCATGGCCGATGCGGCATCTGCTCCAGGAGGGTTGCTGGAGAGTTCAAGCTGGGGAGTAGAGTGGTACCTTTTCTCTCTGCTGGGGTTATTGCATGTGCTTCCCCAGCCTATCTTAGCTGGTAGAAGGGTTTGGAGCCCTCACTGGCTGGCAAAGGCTTTGTGGAAATCTCTGTCACTGTGCAAAATGTTTATGTGGGTCTTGCTTCTATGGGGAAATGGAGATTAACTCTACTCAGTGTTGCTGTTGCAGTAAAACCAGCAACAGGACCAAGAAGAAAAGCAGCCAGGTGTCTCCTGAGGGCATGGGGGAATCAGAGCCCTGTCTCCCTGGGCTTGCAGCACACTTTTAACCTGCTTGCCCTAAGGTGACACTGTGAGCCCAGCCCTCCCTTTAGACAGCAATGAGTGCTCATGTGAGAGGCCTCAGCTTCCACCTTCACTCCTCCTTTTGCTGCTGAACTGAGAGGTTGGGGATGCTTGCTGGGTTTCCATTGCAGCACTGCAAGAGTAAATCCTAAACTGACACACAGGTGACTGAACAGTTCAGGGAGCCCAAAGCTGCTTGCAGATCTGCCTGCTTCACAGTCCTGCCTTTGTGCTCATCAAACCCTAGAGTTTCTGGTGTTTACAGGGGAGCTGTGGGGAGCAGCAGCTACTTACCACATCTTGGACAAGGGACCGCTCTGCAGGGTGGAGGAAGGATATGAGGAGCAGTGGCAGATGATGCCCTGGCCTATTCTTTCTCCGCTCTGGGGTCCCTTGCAAATGAGAAAGGGGAGAACTGCGCTGCTTGCTGGGAAAAGCTGTGACCCACTGATATCTGCTTGTTAGAGGCTGCTGCATGAGACTGATTATTGCCCTAAGTTCAGTAGGGACCAGAACTGCCTAAGGAATGTCCTCTGTTGAGAGGGACCAATAGACTGATCTGAGTCAGAGCTATTGAAGGAGAGGGGAGCTCTTGGGAGCATGGTGCTAATATCCAAATCCTGTCTCATCCCAACAGATAAACTATTACGAGGAGGAAATCAGGTTAATGAGAAAAAAGTTTGAAAGAGAGAGGAAGGACAGTGAGGAAAGCTTCAAGGCTGAGATGCGCAAGATGGAAGACCAGAAAAGAGACCTGGAAGAAACAGTTGCAAAGTACTGGGCTGTAACTGAGAGCCTGAAAGAGCAAAAATGTGTGTGGAGCCTGGAGCTGGAGGAGAGGTTTGAGATGGAGCAGGCCAGGGTGGGACAACAGCACACGGAAAACATTCACCATCCAGGGCAGCAGCTGGACCAGGAGGGAGAAGAGCTGAGGACGCAGCACAGAGACAGAGAGCGCCTGAGGTCTGGCACCATTCTCTTTCTGGGGCTAAGTGGGAGACTAGAGGTGCATCCCCTGCTCATACCAGAGTAGGTTGGGCTGATTTCTCACGGGGCTGGAGAGCCGCTTTAATTTGGAAGAAAATCTGTGCAGTATTCAAAAAAAATCTGTGCAGGCTGCAGCTGTTCAAAGACAGACATCTAAATTCCCCTTGCATGAGCGCTTTTATTTCAAGGCTTTTAAGTTTTCCTGCACGTTCTGCTCTGCAAGCTTGTGTCAGGGGCAGTGCCCAGCAAAGACTGTATCTCAGAACAGTGAGAGGAAATAAGAGAGCTTTCATCAGTGTTTTCTTCTCTCTCTCTTTGTCTGTCCTGCAGCAAAGCTGCCTGTACTTGCTAGATCATCACAACCTGCTGTCTTAAAAGCAGCAAAAAGTGGCCTGAATTTCTCAAAATAGCCAAAATAGACTGGCTTGTGGGAGACTAAAGTTGTTGCTAAATGGCTGTTCATCTTCCCTTCCTGTGCTTGTGGTACCAGTTCTGCAACCTCCCCAGGGGCCAGAATGGCCTTGCAGAGGAGGCTGGAGAGGAACTGGACAGGAAACTGTTGCCTGTCCACACAGCCCCCTCCTGCTTCGAAGCACACTCCACCACTGCCCTCAGGCTTTCCTCTTGCCTCTTCCCTGCTGTGCCTCCCTTCACTGCCTCTTGTCAGGAGCAGAGTCCCCTTCAGCAATACACAAGTGAATGATTTTGCTGGGTCATTATCCCTGTTTTAGGGTTGAGGAGCTGAGATATGGAGTAGGTGTGGGAGAAAGGAGGTGACTTGGCTGAAGTCAGTGGCAGACCCGGGGAACAAACCCAAATAACAGGAATAGAAGGCATTTGAGCTGTGTTACCACCATCTCTGGTAGAGGGACTGGCTGTAGTGGGGAGCTTTCAGACTTGTTGGAAAACATCTGATGGATGAGTCTTTGAGAAGTGCAAAATGGTGTGGGAACTTTCTGTAACATTTAGGTAATTGCCTTGACTTTGCAACCTAAAGAAAACTTTGCATTGCCTCTCCAGCAAAAGTACGTTCTGAGGCTGGCTGAGCTTTTCAAGCTGTGTTATCAAATCCAGGTCAGCAAAATGGTTTTTATCTTTAGGAAAGATGCAGAGGTTGAGCATAATCAAGAGCTGTCATGGAGTGAACGCCAGCATGAGGACAGCTGTAAGGCTTTGTTGCAGCAGCATTGGTGTGGGAGGAGGTGATTTTGCAATGATATAGGCTCCAAGGGGAGACAGACCTTCAAGAGGAGTATGCCCAGGAGAGGCAGCAGTGGAAGTGGAAGGAAAAGGACATGGTCTCTCTGTGGAAGAAGAGGCAGCTGAAGTTCGAAGAGAAAGTTAATGAGGAACAAGTCAAGATGTGGGAGGTGCTGGCTGTTGAGAAGAAAAAGAGAAAAAAAGCGTGAGGATGAAGTGGGAATAATGCAGAGATCATGGGGCTGAGGGCTCTGGTGTTGGAAGGGACAAGGTGTCTGGAGAGCTGCCCTCTGTGGGGAAAGGAGCAGGTCCCCAAGACTCAGATGAGCAGGTAGACCAAAATCACCTGTTGCAACCTCAGCACCAAAGGAACAGAGAAGAAATGAAAAACTGTGTGATGGATGAACCAGTGCAGACGTCTGTTGCAGTGAATGGCCTGCTCAATCTAGAAGCTGGAGCCAAAGCTCCAACATTTGTCAAGGAGAAATGAAATCTGGATAGACAATGGGTTGTGCTTTGGAAGGAGGCAGAGAGAGCAAAGTGAAATGGTTTGCCTTCACACAGCAGACCCAGCAGCATGTCAGGACATAGACAGACTTGATCTGGAGGGCAAGAAGAGGAAAAAAAAAGCCCTGGGAGACAGAGTGGCACAGTAGCATAGGAAGAAACATTCAGGCTGTCAAAATGGAGCTGGAGAGGGAAAGGAACAGGGTGAAACTGGAGCTGATGCAGCTCAAAGATGTCATGCCCTGGCTGGAAAATGAACCCAGACCTCAACAGAGTAGCAGGTTTGAGCACAAAGGCAGTTTGCAGAACTAACACAGTGCCGCTGTTGTAAAAAAAGCAGATGCCTTGTGAAACACAAGGCTGCTTACCAACACGATGGTCCAACTCTAACAGTAGCTATGTTCCCTCTTGACACTATAAGAGCAGCTACGTTCTCTCTTGACACTCTGTAACAGCAGCTATGTTCTGTCTTGCTGTTCCCCATATGTCTTTTACTAACCGTGGCAGTGTGGTCAGAGAGCTGGGATGTGCTCATGTGGCTGTGGCTGACTACGCAGTTGTCTTCTCTGCTTTGTACAGCTGTACGTGGTTGTTGGAGGTGCCACAGGAAGCACAGAATGTGAGTCCTGATGTAAAACTGACTCAGAAAGCAGCTGCTGTGAGAAGTGTTCTGCCAAGCAGCGGGAGCAAACGCCACACAGCCCATGCACTAGTCCTCTCGCTTGTGCTTGGAGAGGAAGAACTTCCCCACTCAGCTCCTCTGCCTCCCACATGCAGCGCCACAAACTGCAATGCTGTCCTCCCTGGCAGGATGGACAGTCCATTCTCCTGTGCTGTCTCCTGAGGAATTTGCGTCCTGTGTGGATCTGGGGTTTAGCAGTAGCTATTGGACTGTCTGTTTAACACAGGACTGAGCTTCCTTCCCACAAGTGCCAGTATTCATGGCTTCATGGGAGACTGGGAGTACCAGTAGGAGTGGAAAGATAATGAGGCAGAGAGGCTACTCTGGATTTGGGGTCATAGCTGTTGTGTCCAGCACTGTAAAATCACAGAGGCCTCACAAGCAAGCTGAATTCTCCAGATGTGGCTCTATTGCAGTTGAAAGGTTGGGCTCGTCACCTGGTTATCCTGTAATGAAGTCTCAGTGCATCTTGATGAGCCAAATCACTTCGTTTCCACTCCTTGGCAGGCCTGGAAAATAATTTCAGCCAGCTGGAAGCCACACAAATTCAGGGTCTGATGCTATTTGTCCTTATTCCCCTTTATTTCCCTTCCCTTGAAGACCTGCTCCTTCTCTACCAAGGTCTCTTGATTGTCCCCACATGTTTTGCAGGAGTTACTGGATGGTTGTTTCTCAGATTTCTTTAGTTCTTGCTGTGTGTGCAAACCAAATGGGAATAGAGCAGGGAGCCAGCGTGGGATGTCAAGAGCAAACTGGGCTTTTGCATGGTTTTCTCACTCTGCTGTCTCTCCTTTCAGGGGAGAGCTGTGCCGGCTGCTGGAGGAGAACAGCTTGCTGAAAAGTCAACTTGGGAGACTCCAGCAAGAGCTGAGGCTAGCAAAGGAGAAGGGCAGCAAAAATGTTGAGTAAGACAGGCTGTGGGAGGCTGGCAAATGGGTGGATAGCTAATGCTTGTAAAAGGAACAGCCACTCCGGTGCATTTACCAGATTTCAGCTGGCTCAACCTGCCTTTTCTTTTCTTGTTTCTGAGCAAGCCAGCACTTTCACACCCTTCGCTCCACTCAAAAGCAGCTGGTGCTGGGATGGGCTTGGCCAGCCAAAGGCTTGGGTAGGTCAGAGCACAGGGTCCAGAGCTGGGTTTCGGGAAGGCTGTGGGAATGGGTATGCTGAGGGAGGAAAGGAAGGGCTTCTTTGCTGCACAAATCTTTTGGCCAATGGCTTGCTGCTGCCTTAGGAAGCTTGAGATAGGTACTGGGGTCACCCACTGAGCCATAAATCCAAGGACAGATAGGCTTCTGGTGCAGATGGTCCCAAGAGTCTGCTAAGCTGGCTCTCCCACTGTTCTTCATCTCCTGATTTTTAGGCCTCTGACAATGTTGCAGGACTTTGGATGTCCCCAGCTGTCTGCCCTGGGCTGGGCTGAGTCACCTGTTGGGACAGAGACACCTGACCCACTCCTGAATCAATTCAGGACCGTATGTGTTTTGGCCTGGCTTTACTTCCTGTTGCAGGCCAAAACCAGATGTGTGGCTCCCCAAAACGGGGCCCTTCTCTGGGGGGGGCGTCTTTTGCTGCACTCTGGCCTGACGCTGATTGTATCCCTCTCCCCGACAGGAAGCATGTGAGCGAGTTGAGTTGAGCAGAGAGAAGGTGGAGGAGCTGGCTGAAATAGCAGAGTTAACAGCATCGGTAAGAAGCCGTTAACACTAACTGACAAGCTCTTGGCTGAAGGATTTAGGAGGACAAAAACTCCATGTGCTTATAGATGAGAACAGGAATGTTTGTTTCAAACATGCAAAGCCAGTCTTGCTTTGAAGAACCAGCTTCATTTTATAGCTTGTCAAGTAGTGAAAATTTGTGTGACAAAAGCCAGTGAAGGTCTTACAGAAGGAAAGGTGTTACTACAAAATCTGTCACGAGGTTGACTCTACCTACTTGCAGTCTTTCTCCCAGAGATTTTGCTCACTCCCAGTCTCAAACCCACGTGCTCACTGACGCTTGGACATGTGTGCACACAAGGCCTGGCCAGGATTGCTTGTGTGCAACATGGACGACGGTTGCCGGCTGTTCGAGGCTGTTAGTTCCTCACCCTGTTCCTGGGATTTCTCATGACTGGGAACCACAATGTATTTTTTGGACATGTCTTTTGTACTCTTCAGGGCCATCAGCCACAGCAGGGTGGCCTTTGCTGGCCCTCGCTGGCTTCAGCTTCCATTAACCTTCAGCCACAAACCTGCTGCCCATTGTCTGCTTTTCCTCCTTTGGAGGAAAGCTGTTTTGGTTTCCCATTTTCCTGGAAGGCTAGCAGAGGAATGGGATGTGGGGTGTGTTGCTGCCTCACTGTTAGATGCAGGCTTTCTGCTGACATGTTATCTGTGCTGTGGTCTGGTCAGAGCACAGGCCAAAAACTGCACCTTGCTTAGCATTACTGCTGGGGATGTATCCTAGGAGCAATGTCTGGGGGATGGTGCCCTTTAGTGTCAACGCAGGCTGGTCTTATAGCCCTTACTCTGCTCTTTCATCTGGTACTATCACATGTGCACACGGACACATTTCTATTCATACTGTGTTCTTACCAATCTTAATATTTCTGTTACACCTGTGTACAGTCGCCCCTGCCTGCTTTCTTTGTGGCCTCCTCCAGGGCTGTCATCTGTGTGGGTTTTCTTACCCGGGAGCGCTGTGCTTGAACTCAGCTGCTGAGCTTTGGTCAGGCTGGGAAATGAAGGCATTCGTCCTGAATGCCTGCAAGGCCCTGCAGTGACAGCGGTGTTCCTGGGTAGGAACCCAGCGGGGACAGCATGGGACAGGTTACGTCTCTAATGCCTCTTTCCCACCCCAAGCCTCTGTGCATGAATTGTGTTTTTTTCTCAACCTTTTCCAGAGTGAGAAGAGCAAGGGGGAGGTCTCCCACCTGAATGTCAAGATGCGTCAGCTGGGCTGTGAACTTACTGAGCACAAGGCCAGCCATGGTGCTGGCCCTGGCACTGGCCGAGCTGCGGAGCAGAGGCTTGTGGAGGCCTGTAGTGGCTAAAAGGAGCAGAGACGGCCGCAAGGCTGGAGCACCCACCAGCCAGCATGCAGCATGTTGGATGGAGACGGAGCTGCTCCAACAGCAGCTCAAGGCCTCGCAGGAGAAGGTGGGTGTCATTCAGTTTGTGGCAGGGTGGCAGGCTGCTGAGTAGTCCCTGTGATGTTGGTATTGCCCTGCTCGGGACTGTACTGGACACCTTGCCCAGGCAGAAAAGACTGTCCTCTTCCTCTTTGTCGGACTCAGAGGACTTGCCCTCCAGCTCAGATATGTCTGAAGCCAGTTCAGGTGCAGCTTGGGACAGGTCCTTGCTCACAGCTGCCCCTGTGGTGTCCCCTCTATCCTTGTCTTGTGCAGGCTGGCTGGGCAGAGGAGATGGAGGCTGAGTGGAGGTGGCTCACACAGGAGTGCCAGGAGCTGTGGTTCCCCATGGCTTAGCTGACAGAGGAGCTAGAGGAGTGGTAGGATCAGGTAGGGGCTGGGCAGGGATGACAGGGGCTAGGCAGGCCATGTCTGAGGGGAGGGAAACGAGGTGATGAGAGCAGGACCACTAGGATAGAGGAAAACAGATGTGAGAAACCTCAAGATGTGTTAATATCCCTCTGCTTCCTTCTACCCTGGGGGCAGGCTCAGGGACTGGCTTTCCGGAGTACAGCTTGCTTATGCCAGCCACCCCTAGGTAGCCCTAGGGCACAGCTGGACCAGACCTGCTTCCCACTACCAGGTTTGCCCTTTGCTGGTGGCAGGAAGCAGAGGACATGTAGTACAGGCAGGGATTGAAGCCCAGCTTGCCTGGGATGTATCTAAGAACAAACCCAGGTGAGCAGCGCCCTCTGCCTCCTGCCATTGTGGCCCTTGGTGCTAGGACTCCCTCCCAGAGGATCCCTCATGCAACTCCTGCTCCTTGCTGCTCAGCAAGGGGATCATCTCTCAGCAAGGGGTCCCTGTTTCTCCTCCTGCAGCTCTCAGTGCTCTCCATCACTGGCTTTGTAGGCTGCCCAGCAAGCACCACTCCCATGGTCCTGCTGCTCTGCTGTGGCCGTGCTGGTGTGAGAGCTGAGGCGGGCACTAAGGATGCTTCCTAACCTCTCCCTTCACCTGCAGCACACTCTGGGCCTGTCCCATTGCTGGCACAAAGGTGTAACTATGTATTGGCCTTTCTGTGTTACAGCTCTTAGAAGCCAAAGCAAGTCTGAGCGTGGCCCAGACTCGGCACGCTCTGCAGTTGCAGCAGGCCAAGGCCCAGATGAACAGCATGGTGCCAAAGAAACAGTTTGAGCAGCTGCAGACCAGCTTGAGAGAGGAACAGTGCAAGGCTCAGCAGCTCCAGGAAAACCTCCACCAGCAGGCTGAGCAGACATGCAGGCAGCTGGTGAGGACCCAGGTAAGCAGGGAATTGTGGGAACTCAGTCAAGGGTACCGAGGAGGGAGTGCTGCCAGCCTGGAAGGCAGCTATGGAGAAAGCCACCAGGGATTTGGGTGAAGATTCTATATATCAAGATCCCACGTGGAAAATACACCTGATCTTCAAATTCAGCTGCAATTTGCATTCCCCGTGAACACAGTCACCACCCTGCACTCAAACAGGAACCCTTCCCACTCTAATCCATCTACCCCAGGCCAGATACCTTTTGCCTAGAGGAGCGGGAGTTATCTGGGGAGACACTCTGTTGGCTCAGGCTGGGGAAAGAAAGTTTGAGCCCTCTACGTGGAGATGTAGCGTGCACAGAGCGGTGTGGTTTTATGTCTAGGGCACTGGGCAACAGGGTGTTGTGTTTTTTTGAGTTTGTCCTTTGTTTCAGGACACTCTGATTCAATGGAACTAACCTGGGCAAAGATGTTACATTATAACAATAAAATAATATAAAATTATAAGAAATTAAAATGAGGAGACACAAAAGCTGCATCTAAGGAAACTATGTCTCTCCCTGGGCTTTTCTGGACATGGCTGAGAGAGGGGAGGCCATTGGCTTGTTTTTATAGAAAACATTGCTGGGAAGTCTGTGCCTTGTCTTAAAACCAGTTGGTGCTGACCTAGGGAAGGTTGTACTGCTCTGGACACTTGTGCCACTGCTCTTCCCATCCTGCACCACCTCCTCTGATCCCCCCATGCTCTCCTTCAGGGAGTGTGAAGGTCTGTGAGCGGGTCCCTGGGGAAATGCATGGTCCAGGATTGCGAGGGGCCAGGTGAGTGCTGGGACAAGCCAATGCTAGGCTTTGTTGCCCGCTGCAGGAGGAACACGAGCGTCTGCTGCAGGCAGCGGTGGAACAGGCAGAGGTGCTGGAGGACAATCTGAGGAGTGCCGAAGCTGTGATAGCAGAAAGGGCAGCTCAACTCAAAGATGCACAGGTGAGTGCAAGAGGGGTTAGTGCTTCAAATCCCTGCCTGGCTGGGACCCCGGCGTGGGGATGCTGAACCTTAAGCCTCCTGTCCCTGCTGTAGGCCCAACTCTCCAGGAACAAACTGCTGATCGAAGACCTCCGTGAAGAGAACAGGGGGTTTGCAATGGCCCTGCAGGCGGCTGAGCTGAAGCAGAAGAGCACTGAGGAGAAGAACCAGCTGTTGGAGGAGCAAGCCTCAGCTCTGAAGCAGATCATCGGACAAATCACGCCAGCATCTCTGAGTGGGTGATGGGGCACCTGCTGTGGCAGCCCTGCCCCTGGTCCTGGCCGGGGTTTGTCAGGTGCAAAAAGGGAGGTATGGCTGGGTTAGGAAATCAGCCTTGTTCTCCCTGGTCTTGCCAGGATTTTCCTGAGT
This sequence comes from Nyctibius grandis, assembly GCF_013368605.1. Taxonomy (NCBI): domain Eukaryota; kingdom Metazoa; phylum Chordata; class Aves; order Nyctibiiformes; family Nyctibiidae; genus Nyctibius; species Nyctibius grandis. The sequence continues at coordinate 12,460,902 of NC_090658.1, forward strand.
AGGAAGTAGAAAATGGAGAACCCAGAGTCCTTTAAGGAAATTGGTCCTGTGGACAGCTGGAATTTTCCTACTGAAAGCACCAGCTTTGGTGCCTTTCTCAGTGGCAGAGTGTGCCGCTGTAAGTCAGGTCTGTTTCAGGGCAGCCATCCCACAGGAGCTGCATGCACTCTGGCAACATGTTTGGTGGTGGTGTGGATGCTCCCTCTCTGCAGAGGGTTGCTGTTGGGGCCATGTTGTTACGGCTGGAAAGCCAGGCCAGGGGGGCTTGCAGGCTCCTGCATCTGGCTCACTCTGAGCAGGAAAGCTGTGTTGTGGCATTAAAACGTTTGCAATATTACAGCACCTCCTGCCATCTCCAGTCTGCTCTGTATTTCAGTAGCCTCCCCCAACTGTTGCTGAACTTTTATTCCCTACAGCTCCTCTTGGGCTCTAGGAGACTCTGGCCCTCCTAAAGCCTGAGCCTAGGATCCAAACCAACCTATTGTCAGATTGTTGCCTTGGCGGTGAGGACAGAGGGCTTGAGGGAAGAGCCTTCTTTCAACTTGAGCTTCCAAGGCTTGGGGCAGGGTTGGTGACCCCTACTCAGCACTGTACTTCTTCAAAGGAGACCAGGAGACATGGTAAGTGAACTGCATCATCTTGCCTTCCTTGTTGGCCTTCACACGCTGGCAGTGAGTACTGCTCTTGCCAAAATAAGTTGTCTAAAATACCACAAAGGCAAGCATTCACATTAGCAAATACCATATTTATTGATCTGACCAGGGTGTTACCCTCTGCATGGAGGATGCATTGTTGTCATGGTTCCCCTGCCCTGCTCTGTGCAGAGCAGAGGGTATTTACCTGGGGGCTGTGGTTGCCACTAGCTGTGCAAGGACTCCTACAATTTTGGGGGCTCTGGAGACTACTGTACAAGAGAGACTAGACAAGCCTGGCTGGATCAGGGTAGCAAAGCAGAGGCTGGACAAAGTCAATACAAAGAAGGTGGCTTAAAAATACCTCAAGCTGTTGTTGAAGAACAAAAGGGGATAAACTGGCTGTGAGCTAAAACTCAGCCACTGCCTTTAAAGTCCCAGCCTGCCAGGGCAGAGGGTTCCCTGGCCCTGGGATAGTGCCAGGAGATGGCTGGAGGCTGTGGCTGAGGAGGCCTCCTTGGTCTAGGTATGCTTTTTCTGCCCCGGTGGATGACAGCTGAGGATCCTCCTTCTTTCCTTGGGGGCAGCCCGGATTACAAGAGCCATCAGGGAAGCCCCACAGAGGGTGTGGGCTAGCTCAGGGGGGGTTCCTTGGCTGGAGCTGGGAGAGCAATGCAGTAACATCCTGGGCATTTATCCTGTTCCTGTATTCTTCCCTAAGTATTTGCTTTTTGGCTCCCGTCAGTGATGGGGGCTAGGCAAACCTCTAGTCTTACCTAGAGCTTATGTTTTTGGAAGTGTTCTCTCTCAGCCACTACTCAAGAATGAGCAGCTCCATTAGGAAAACCAGAGAGAACAGCTCTTCAGCCTTGCTCTGGTTTTGTGTTAACTGGAATTCTTAAAACCCTCTGCTCCCTTTCCCACCCCATACTCCAGATAGTCCCTAGGCCCTGCCAGACCAGTGCTCTGGGGGAAGGAGACTCTTCACAGAGGGACAGAGGCACAGCCCAAGAGTGCTGGAGAAACCCTTGTCTAGGCCATGACCCAGACTGCAGTGCTAATTCATTCAGCACCTTAAGAAACATTTATAGGCCTCTGTCTAATCCTAGATAGAAGCTTGTGCAGCCTTATCTGACACTTGGAGGAGCAGCTCCACTGAGACACCTAAATAGCCAGTTGAGCATCACCTTGCAGGGTCAAGATGGGTTGGACCAGAGAGCCAGGTCAGAGTGTTTAACTAACACAACATTAACTCTTTAAAAACACTAAACTGAAGTCTGAAGCAGTTCTTTATTTTGCAACCGTGGAGCTCTCCAGCCAGTTGGTCTCTTACTCCCACATGCACGGTGTGAACAAAGAACCACTCCAAACAAAAATGCATTCACAAAACCTGCTTGTAGCTGTGGGGCTTGGATGCCTCCCCCCAACCCCTGCTTAGTGCCACCTCCCACTATGCTGGATTCCCAGGATCAATACATTACCAGTATACACCCTTTGGTCATGAAGAGCTGGCCAATGTGGTTTGCATACTTTATAAACTCAGGGCTGATCTTCGTGTTGGGTATGAAAGGCCATTAAGAGGAGTGCCAGGGTGCCCACTGCAGAAATGCCGAGGTGTCTGAAGTCTGGCACACACCAGACTTCAATCACCGTTGTGGGCAGGCCACCAAGCAAGAGTTGTCCCTCCTGTCCTGCACGCTTACAACAGAATGTGCTCGAGGACTCCTTGTCTGATTAACTGCTCGCATTTCCAGCGGGGTAAAAAGTGCTGCACAGAAACACAAACAAATTTGCCTTGAAACCCAGGTAGACTGGATTTGTTGCTGCACACAACCAGCTCTGTTTGTTGTGCTGTATGCCCGCTACATTGTGGTACCAGATCAGGCAGTCCTGGGCCACGCAGACTGCTTGCAGCATATGCAAGGACCTGTGTGTGCTGACATGCTGCAAAGCTGGGATAAGCAGGGGGATGTCATGGGAGTGAAAGGGAAGGAAGAGAACAGACCACACTCTTGTCATGGGTACCTGGCTATTTTTCTTCAACAGGACAGTGGTACCATCATTGATCTCAAATTCTCCATAGTCTCTTAAGCACCGCACCTGCAAAGCGGAAACGCAGCTCTCAGATAATCAGATCTCCCATAGACATCTCTGCTGACTTACAACACATGCCCCAGAACTCTTTAAGTATGGACACACTCCTACCCGCCTGCTGGAGCCTCAATATAGAGCAGACCTGGAAATGCAGAACTGGACCGATCCCACGGTCTGTGGACTCTACCTGATGTTTTCTTCCTGCCTCTGCCTGGAGCAAGAAGCACCAGCAAGCAGACCAGCCCAGCCCTCCACAGATACTAGAGGAAGAGGAGCACAAGAGACCGGGTCTGGGGAGCAGCAGCAGCATTTCCAGGAGAACCACCCCACACATAGACCAGAAAATGCCAATCCTTTAACAGCAAAACTATCTTAAGGAGCAGGTTGATTGTTACTACATGTTCTTTTGAAGAAAACATCGGAACAGAGCACTTCAGCTACTGACTCTGATTTCTCACATGCTCTTGCTTTGTTGTATCAGTTGTGTAAAATGATTTATAGTCTCATCTATCAGAGTCCATTTAAAATAACAACAAAGAAAACTAGTTAACAATCCTTAACATGGGAACAAGGTTTCTAGCTGATCTGAGAGTTCGTTAAGTTTCTGCAAAATGCTGCAGAAACTTCTCATTGGGATTCAGACCACTCACCCCATCACACCAGTTCCCTGCAGACTAGAAATGCCATCTTTCAACATACTTTGAGCCCTCGGTAGAAGAGGGAGTAAAATGCTGTCAGGCAGAGTGTAAGGAGTAAAAGTGTGAAGAGTAAAATGTAGAAGCTTGTGGAAGCTGTGGTGCTTTCGAAGGCTTTGCTCAGTGCCCTTCTGACTTGAGATGGGGGTGAAATTCTCCAAAAAAAAAAAAAAAAAGATGTTTGGGCAAAATGTTTGTTCACAGACAGAAACCACCGATCTTGCACACACTTACTTCGATGTACAGGCTTTTAGGAGGTTTTATGTCCTGTGTAAGGTCCAGCCCCTCCTCTCCTCCTACTGACCTCATGTAGGTAGCCAGAGACTTTTTGTACCGATTGAACCACTCCACCTGCGGACATTAACAGAGATCCCTCAGGCAAAGCCAAACAGCTAATGCTGAGAGACAGGTCCCTGATGAGTGAGATCTAGTTTATTTGTGCTGTCAGACCACTGTTCCCAAACATGTTTGTGCCAGCCAAAGGTGAACGCAAGCTCTTCTAAAGGGAAAAACTGCCCTAGAGGCAGAGCAGTCTGGGTTCAGGGTAGGACACATGCTGCTAATGTTAGCAGCTTGGTACGTTGGTCTAGAGATGGCATTTGAGAGCCGCGTGTGAAGACTTAGTTCTGCTGGCTGCAAGTCTGATCTAGTGAAGGCTACTGATCCTTAAAAGTGGCAAGCATTGCCTGCACTCAGTATCCATTTGGATTATACCCATAGACAATGAATAAATAAATCAGTATTTACAGAAAGGCACATTAAATGTCATGTTTATAGTGGGGGAAGAGAAGTCTACCCTATTTTGACTCTACTAAATAGATAATCCATCAGGAGGAATAAGGGGAAAGAGGGGAAGAGTTTTGGACAAGGCTGACTCACTTCCTCAGCTGCCATGTGAAACTGGATGGTGTTTGGCAGGACGCTGCCGTACTCCCACCTTAGTGCTCGGATCCGCAGCAACCGGTCGTATCTGGGGGAAGAAACAAGGGACAAAACTAGCATCTTTGCTGAGGGGAGTGCTGGCAATAGCCCCAGGCAACACTGATACCCCAGTCCACCCTCAAAGCAGAGAGTGCAAACTTGGGTCATTCCACCCATCTTCCTTTAAAGGATGTGATTTTTGGCCTAATCAGTAATTAAAATTTTTAAAGAGCAGGAGGAAACAGGGCCTTCTCTTTGTGCTGGTGTCTGGTGGTACAGACAGCCCTGCTGCTGCCCTGCTACTGCACCTTGCCCAGGAACCCCCCGCTTGGGCCGGGAGTCCCAACCCCCAGCGCTTGGGCAGCCTGTCTTTTGGGGGCTGCGCCCCTGTGCCGGTGGGGGTGAACCGACGCTCGGTGCCCCCCGCCGGGCCGTGGCAGCCCCCGCCTCCCCCCGCCGCACTCACAGGTAGGCCAGGATGCAGCGCTGGTTTCGGAGCAGGGAGCAGTGCCGAAACCGGATGAGGAAAATCAGGTCCGTCCGTCCCGACTTCGCTTCGAACCTGAAGGACAAGGAGCCGCGTTACAGAAGTGCGGGCCGGCTGGGGGCACCGCCGGGGCTCTGCACTCACACGTCCGCCTGGTTCCGCTCGTACAGCGCCCGCATCTCCTCCAGCGCCTGCCGCAGCCCGTCCGCCTGCAAGACCGGACGCAGCCAGTGAGCGCGGCCCGCCACCAGGGCCCGTCCCGTCCCGCCCCGGTCCCGGTCCCTCTCCCCCCGGCCCCGCTCACACGGAAGGGCGGGAGGTGCCCACCGGCGGCGCGGTGTAGCTCCCGCACCAGCCCCACCGCGCGCTCTCCCGCCATGCCGCCGCGCCGCGCGCGCGGGAAACCCGGCCGCTCCGCAGCCAATGGAGGGCGGGGGCGGGGCCGCGCCTCCCGCGGGCCACACCCGCCGCCGTTACGCGCAGCGGCTTGGGTCCGATCTCGGCGCCGGTGCTGCCGCAGCCGGTGACGGGGGTTTCGCGCACCTGGGGACTGCAAACCCGGGCGGCAGCGCCAGAGCAGCCCTCCTCCCCGGCCGGGGGAGGCCGCGGGGGAGCTTATCTCTGCGCGGCCCGGCGCCTCACACCAGCGAAACCCGCGGTGCCGGGCCCTCCCCGAGCACCCCTGTCCCAGCAGGGCGGGCAGCGCTGCCACCACCTCGGCACCCAGCCGAGCGCCAGGGCCCGTGTCCTGGCTTGGAGACCCCCACGGGGCTGGGCAGAGGGAAGTGCCAACCCTGCACCGGAGCGGGACAAGCCCAACTCATCCCCTCTTCTCATCCACCCCCGTCTTGAGGCGTATTTTGAAATTTCACTTTTCCTGTTTCTGACTTTTTTTTTGCCTCTCACCCCGAGGGAACCCCTCTAGGCGAGGAGTGACAGGAGCAGCAACTGGAGGGCCCGAGCTTGGCCTTGGCTTGGAGCAGAGTTACCCTGTGCTAGGTCAGGTCTGCTGCTGACAAGCCCCGTACCCATCCCCATCCCCGGGGGATAATGTCCTCTTGGCACACCCGGGGATGTACAAGCCCCTGCAGAGGGACCTCATGCAACGTGAGCTGTGCCAGCAGAGCCAAGGACATGGCAGGTTAAAGTGAGGGGAACCAGGGTGAGGGGGCTCCAGCATCAGGACGCTGCGAGAAGCCCACTGAAAGCCGTGGGGTCTCTTCCTCTCCTGCCAGCTGGGGCTGAGCCTGTGACTTCCAGATGGTGCCTTCTGGCAGCGGCGATGAGGGCAGGGAATGGGGGCATTACCACAGGCACTTTTGGGGTCACACTGAGAGCCACTGCGTGGGTAAGGCAAAAATTAGCATTTTTTACCCCTCACTTGAACAAAAAACCGGGGGTGCCTGTAGCAAAACTACTTTCACTCTTCCTCGTTTTGGTCTTCTCTGGGCTGCTGCACAGAGCTGTCTCTCTGACAACCTCCTCCCTGTACTACCCCAGCCCTTTCTGGTGCATCTCCCTTTTGCCAGCAGCAGCCTTCAAACCTGAAGCTTGCCAAAACTAAAGGGAGGAAAAGAAAAAAAGTGAGGTGTGTTTCTGGATGGGACAGGAAATTTTTAGCACTCAAAGCCCTGGAAAAGGGAATCAATAACCCAGGGAACCACGGCTTGTTCTGCTTCAAGAATTCACTTCCCTGACCGTGTGTTTCTATGGTTACTAGACATAAAAAATGACCAGCGTCTCATACAGCACAGCTACACAGCGACCGACAAAACCTGGAGGACTGGGGAGGGCACAGTGGGGCTTTTACACTGCAATTGAGACACCTCAGTACAGTTTTGTGTGCCTGAAACATTTGTGCTGCTTGTGTTCAGGATGATGTGGCACCTGTACAACTGAGCAGGGATCATGGCTGGCTGTGGCAAGAGTGTTTTAATGCTCTCAACAACTGTTTTATTTGGCATTTGAGGCATGGAGGGAAAATGCCCAGAAATACGCCAGTCAGCTGAGAGCTGGAGATGCGCTTCTGGGGGTCTGTTCCCCAAACAGACCTGTTTCTTGGCCACATGGTGCTGCAGCCAAGAGACGCAGCAGTTGTGGCGGGGGGGGTGCACACAAGAGAGGTGACACAGCAGAGCTCATGAACCCCACTGCCGGGGGCGTTGGGTCACCTCTTCACAGAATCACAGAATGGTTGGGGTTGGAAGGGACCTCTGGAGATCATCCAGTCCAACCCCCTGCCAAAGCAGGGTCCCCTAGAGCATGCTGCACAGGGTCGCTTCCAGGCGGGTTTTGAATATCTCCAGAGAAGGAAACTCCACAACCTCCCTGGGCAGCCTGTTCCAGTGCTCTGTCACCCTCAAAGTAAAGAAGTTTTTCCTCATATTGAGATGGAACTTCCCGTGTTTCAGTTTGTGCCCGTTGCCGCTTATCCTCTCACTGGGCACCACTGAGAAGAGTCTGGTCCCATCCTCTTGACACCTGGCCCTGAGGTATTTGTAAGTATTGATAAGATCCCCCCTCAGTCTTCTCTTCTGCAGAAGAAGAAGAACAGACCCAGCTCCCTCAGCCTCTCCTCATAAGAGAGATGCTTCAGTCCTCTGATCATCTTTGTAGCCCTCCGCTGGACTCTCTCCAGTAGTTCCTTGTCTTTCTTGAACTGGGGGGGGCCCAGAACTGCACACAGTACTCCAGGTGTGGCCTCACCAGGGCAGTGTAGAGGGGCAGGATAACCTCCCTCGACCTTCTGGCCACACTCTTCTTAACGCACCCCAGGATACCATTGGCGTTCTTGGCCACAAGGGCACATTGTTGGCTCATGGTGAACTTGGGTCCACCAGAACTCCCAGGTCCTTCTCAGCAGAACTGCTTTGCACCTCTTGTCCTTGTGCTGCAACCAAAACAGATTTGTGCCTACCTTGTACTGCTTCTTTCACCAGTGCAGTGTGTTTTCCAAAGGATCGGACCTGTAGGTGGTATGCTGGTGTCTAGATGGGGAGCACATTGCTGCTAGCCAGTCCTGGAGTAACGTGATCCCATGGCTGGAAACCAAAGCTAGAAAAAAACCCCATGCGCAGCTTCAGCAGATGCTGTAGGAGCAGCTGTCGTGGGGGATTTTGCACAACATGTCAGGACGGGATGTTGGTCTTCAGAGTCGTGCTGCAGCTGTGGGGTTAATGAACAGACAAGATGCGGGTTTATGGCCGGGGTGTCATGCAAGAGGGCAGACGGCACAGTCTTGGGGTGCCGTCGTGTGAGGAGAAAAAAGCACCTTGGAGCCAGGATTAGTAAGCAGCATCTCTCCCCTCTCTTCTCCTGGCTGTCTGGCTGTGGGAGGGACAATCTGCCCTCTCCCTCCCCACCCAACCCACGGCATGGCAGAGGTGTGGGCCTGAAGAAGCCGCTCTAAGCGCCTGGTCCCCAGAGGGCTGTCACTACATCGCACTTGGCTTGTCATTAATCATTGTGTTCAGCAGTGATAATGGCCCATCTGAGCCAGAGAAGACAATAGCAATAAACATACATCCCTAATTCCAACTGTAGCTGCTGAAAATTCGTTGTTGCATCTTGCTGAGGGATAGAAATGTAACTGAGCCTTGATTGAAAAATTAAGGGGAAGCTGCCTTATCTTACTCCTTTGCCAAATTAAAAAAGCCTCGTACATAAAAATAGACAAAATGAATGAAGAATTTACAAACATCTATATTTTGTGTTAGGAAATGTGATAAAATTAGGAAAACAGCTGAAGACACTGATTTATACAACTCTGACTATTTCAGGCAATGAGAGGTTTACATATCACAGTTTAACAGGATAAAAGGTCTCCCACAAAATACATAGATGACAGACATCTCATCTGAATTTGACATAACACAGCCTCAAGTACATATGTAATGTGATGAACAGTGCCAGGTCATTCCCCAGTTAGGTAACATACAACCTCTTGAATAAGGCAATTCAAATATAACTCTTAATTCAAATCACAACATACCCAGGCAGCATGCAGGGAAAAGTCATTTATTTTGTACATTGGAATGACACAACTTGCAACATGTTTCCATTTTATGTAGTTAGAGCAACAGGATATAAACCATTCAAATAATATATATATGTCTCTCTCTCTCAAGTCAACAGTTGTCTTTACTGGAATAAAGATTATCTGGTTTTGGTAAAAATAAAACTATTTGAATTCACTAATTAACAAAATGCACAGTGATCAGAAATCCAATTCTTCTCTTCCCCGGCTCACTTGTGTTTCCCTGTGATGCAGCAGCTATGTAACCCCAGATTCAGAGAGCTCATTGCACAGAGGAACAAAACTTCCCCAGCGCGTGGTTCCCATGGCTGCAGGCTGTGACGCCTGGTTGCATGACACCCGTGGCTGATGGGCGGCGATGCTCCCGTCACACCCGTACGCACCTCACGGCTCGGAAACTGCATTTCACCTCTCCATTTCTGGGTGCTTGTCCAGTAATGCATTTACTTACACATGTGCCTGACCTTCGGTGTGTCAATAGTGGAATTGCACACGGAAGCCCGTGCGCTGGAACAGGGCCCTCATTTCTTTATTACCAATTAATTCCTCTGGATCTTTATGACCAAGAGATTTAAGAAACTGCGAATCTGCTCAGGAGCAAAAAAAAAACAAAAACCAAACCTGAGCCAAAAATCTTTCTGATATGGTGGAGCCTAACGCATGTGGCTGAGGATGTATTTCCACTGCAACAGACTGGGGGATCACAGAAGATAATGAAGGCTTTTCCTAGCATTGAAAAGTTCTTTCAAGAAGAAGAAACAAAGAAGGGAAATAAGATTTTTCCCTATTAAAAAAAGATTTGTAATTTCTGAACAGACTAATCTGGGCAGCTTCTCCCTGGTAAAGGGCTGTACATCCTCCTGTTTAACTACGCAGTTAAACAGACCTGCAGGGACTGATCCTCTTGCTAAGCTATCACGTCCCACAATGGCTCACTCTCCTCTGCCCCCATCCCCATGCGGGCAAGGGGACAGATCTGGACATCAGTGGGATTACTTCTGACACTGGGTCGGGGTTGCTGTAGGCAAATGGCTTTGGAGGGGGCCAGACCTCATCAGGCTGAAGCCCTGCAAAACCCTGAGCGAGGGTTACCCACTTGCCACAGGGCATATTAAGGGCTAATAAAGATATCGTGCTTATAAATAATGAAGAGGCAGAAGTTACCTGTGAGGGGGCGGGTGATGTCCAAATGCCCCGAGCCTGCAAATGGATGGTTGAGAGATTTCTCTCCTTCACATGAGGTACACAGCAGCAGCCACAGCCGCAGCCAAGACCTTCCTGCTAGAGAATCATCCCAGGCTTCGAAACCCATCTGCCCATGAGAGGAACTACAGGACAGACCGGATTGTCAGAGTGGTTGTTACTGGATTCCCATTTATCACCATTATAAAGTTGTCTTGTGCCTCCCTACTACTCTATTTACTGCTCCGGTAAAAAAATCATTAGCATATTTCTTTGCCCTTCAAGATACAAAAAAGCAAATCTTCAAAAGGTAGTGGGGAGAAAGGTGCTTTCCAATGACATTCAGAGCAAAAAGAGAGAAACGACATTTTACAGATCATTAGAGAGCTATCTTTGGCAGAATATTTCAAATAAATTATTTTTACAAATATTTTCTGCAGTCGTATATTTATTTTGAATAGTTCACTTTCAGCTATAGGGTTACTGGTTCACTACTCTCTATTCATAGGAAAACACCACAAATATAAAAATATATGAGCTCAGCACAATTTTTAGGCTACCACAACTGTCTCCAATGATTTCAAAAGTTGTAGATCGATACCACAGAAGATATGAAACAGATTTCCGAAGAGCGTGTGTCAGGTTAGAAGATCACAGCTCGTTGCTGTTGTTAAAACGCGCTGGGGAGGGCGGCTGATGCCATTGCACGGGATCAGCACGGAAATGGGTCGGAGAAGCCGGATGCTCAGAGCCAGTCTCTGCCACCGCCGGACATGCCCCCGCGGGGAATCGTCTCTCTCTGACCATAAGGCTTAGAGATGTCACGCTGGGTGGTGGCTGAAGGGTTTCCACCCTGGACGGGAGAGGAGGGAAGCAGGTGGGTGATGCCAGGCTCGCTGCGCTGAGAGTTTCTGACAAAGCGGTACCCAGTCCTGTGCTTGACCCCCAGGAGGGAGATCAAGTGCAGCTGCTTTTGCCTGCAAAGTTGCCTCCTTTCACCTTCACATGGAGAAATGCACCCAGGGAGCTGCAAGCTTTGCCCTTGCACCATGGCCAGACCCTGCCCCAGGCTTTGGCCAGGACCCCAGTGGGATGGTGACTCTGCCAGGGACCCGGAGCCTGAGCCGTGGTGGCCCAAGGAGGGGGCTCGACCGGTCCCAACATCCCCTCCAAGCACGTGCCACCAAGTCCACTGAACATTTCGATCTAAATATTTTGCTTTGTTTATACAGCATGTACAGAATATACAGCATCAGATAATTATTTCCTAGTAGACTACAAGTGTCTCCCAAGATGACCTCTTTTATCAACAAATATATATAAATCGACTGTAATAAAAGAGTCGTACCAACAAATATTATGGCTTTTCAAATAGTGTAGCTGCATTGTGCCATTGAACTTGGGAGGAACCACGAGAGAGACAGAGAGATCGGGTGTCTTCAGCTGCTGAGCCCGGGACGCCGCTCAGCTTTGACCCACCAGCGCAGGGGCTTCACATTGCCAGAGCAGCGCTGGCTCACGGCACCAGGGGAGGTGGGGTTGAATTTATGATCCATATTCCGTTTTTGGTCCCCGGCCAAGCCAGTTCTTCTTCAAACTCTCTTTTCAGCCCTGCTTTGGAAAAATTTGGCTCTGACCACCTGGGGTCTGCTGAGGGGACTGGGTGGTGTGTCGGGCTGTTGGAGATCTCTCTCTCTCTCTCGGTCAGGGTTTGCACAAGACATCTGTCTGCCCCAGAGCACCCTGCGGACATGAGGTGGGGGACACACAGGATGATGGGTGGCACAGGACATGAGGGGTGACCATGGCGGGTGGCTGGGCTCACCAATGCTTTGGGTGCATCAGGAAGGGTGGTTGCAGCCTCCTCCCTGCCTGCCTCCCCCATGCTGCTCACGGGGTGATGGGGAGCTCCCCTCAGGCTGCTGAGCCAGGGGACAGTGGCTGCTGACAGAGGAGAGCAGGAAAGTGTGAGCCATCACTTTTGGAGCACAACATTGATGTGCTCCAGCACATCAAAAATACCAGAGGACAACCTTGCCCTGGCATGGGGTGTCCATTGCGGGGGGTACCTGTGCCCCAGCACCGCACGCCTGCTGTGCCTCACGGGATGCATTTAGCCACTAGCGGTTCCCCTCGCATTTTAGGACCAGTGAGCCATTTTGAGCTCTTTCTTTCCTACATCTTGCCGTTACAGGGGGCCCTGGGCTGCCTCACCCATGGGGAGCATCCAGCATCTCCCGGACAGGCTGCGCAGGCAGCTGACAGCTCCCTGCCTGAGCGTCCCTCCACTCCTGAGTGGGACGGTGGAAGAAGCTGCTGATTTGAATTACATCTCTGCCAAGACAGATGCATTTCTGTGTCCTTTCCAAGCTCACAGCAACAGCCTGTGTTCTACCCTAGAACAAGGAGCAGTTGCTTTCGCCGCATTTCAAGTGTACGGAAATGGCTTTTGAGAACTGGAGTGGTCACTCAAGCATCGAGGTAACTGGACCACTTAATTACACCAGAAAATTAGTAACAGTTCTAAATTACTGCTACCATCAGTTTTTGACTAATTCTTGCCTTGTTTCCCTCTTCTTCAGAATATTATGGCCACTCCCTGCAGGCCTCTCAGGCCGAAATCAAGGCTGATGCTCACATTAACAAGCATGGGCAGCCCAGGCCTCTCTTTTGTCTGCCTGCAGGATGCTGATCTGTGAGTGGCTCTGCCTGCTGTGTCAGCGATGCGGAGAGCAGCATGGAGACAGTCCCACGGGGAACCTGCTGCCTTTGAGACGTGTGAGCTTTCCTGGTACTAGCTTTGCTCCCTGGCAGTGTGACTGCTTCTTGCTGGGAATATCCCATGGGCTTGTTTGTTGGGGTGGGGGGAGGTAGCGCGTGGTGTCCTCCTCTGTGTCCTCTTCTTGATTGATTAACAGTGACCTTTGCGCGTGGTGAATACCAGGTGTACCAGAGACCTCTCTGGATATCCTAGGGACAGTGGTAGGTATAAAGATGCCTATCACGGCTGAGTGGTCTTGAGGAAGTCATGGTTTTGACTTTACCACCTCATGCCACATCTCCTCGGCATAGAGACTTGGGATACAGAGGGCTGCATTGTACCAAACTTGGCATTTTGTGGCTTTTACCAGCAGGTATGTGTTTCTTCCCTCAGGAGCTAGGAAGCTTAGGAGATTTCACTAACTTCATCCACAAATAAAAACGTTTTGCTGGATTGCTGAACAATGTCCTCAACAGGTAGTCCTGAAAGCTGGGTTATTTGCAGAGCTGTGCCTCCTAATGCTTAATGCATTAAGGAAAAAATAAGCTGGACAAGTGCTGTCAGAAGTTGAGTTGTTGTCAGGGAAAAAAGAAGTGTTTTCTTTCTCGCTAACGTAGTGACTATAATTTAAAAGGCATTATTGCAATCTTTTGCTCTCTAGAGCTGCCAGAAGTAGTGCATGTTTCCTGATTAAGAGGTCTCTTGCATGGCTCGCTGCGTGAGCATGTTTTCTCAAGAACTCGGAAGATGAAGGAAGCAACATGGGGCAAACAAATGAAGACACACCAGGCAGCGGTACATTTTCATCTGTACAGGGGGAGTTCAGCCAAGGGGCATCTAATCACAGCTCTTATTGCAAGTCAAGACCAGGGCAACACACAGGGCTATAGCTGAATACAAGGGGCAAGGGAGACATCTCAGCATTACACTGAGCAAGCAAAAATCCGGTTGTGCAGCTCCCTACATCCCTGGGAGTCACAAAGCCACTAGTTTGCACAAGCTTTCATTAACACTCCCAAATAAGCCTGATAGCAACCTGGGACACATTCACACCACCAGGATCCAATCTATCCTGTGCTAGTGCAGCAATTTTACAGTCACTCAGCAACTCTCTACCTTCCTAAGTATCTCTGCAAAGAAGCTCATCTGCCAGAAAGTCACATTACTGCAAGCAAGGAGCCTGCCAGGGGCTGTGGGCTGGGGCAGAGGGGCACACACTCCTGGCGATGACAGTGCTGTGGACTGTCATGGCAATTTTTGTCAAGAAAACAGAGCAAGGCTGTACTCCGTGCAGGCATCTGTAAAGGACTCCTCGGAGTTAGAAATAAAGGAGAAGAAATGAATCCAACCTCAACGGAGAGGTAAGGAGGTGCAGGGAGAGAGTCCTGTGACAGTCCTCCATGTCCAGCAAGGGTTTAGGAACTCTGACTGTGGATAAGCATCCCAAGCCATTGCAACTTGCCTGACTTAAACTCTATCCATTTTAAGTGGGGGCAGGAAAGTTTTGTAGGCAGGTAGATAAGTTTTAGAATATTTAGAGAACCAAGAACAGGCTCCATTTTGAAAGAAAGGAGTTGAGGTGGACCTTGAACCATCAGTTAAAGCAATTAGTTTGCTCTGGAAGCATAGAAGTAGGGTTGGGGTGGGGGGTGGAGTTGGAGCATCTGTGGGACTTGATAATGGTGGGAATTCAGCAGAAATGTTTAATCTTCCAAAAACTCATGACTGAAGGACAGCAGCACAAGAAAAACAGTGCCTGTGGGTAGTGGCTGTAAGGGTGCCTAGGTGATGAGCAGGAAGGGCTCAGCATGCTGATGTTTGCCTCTGCTGCATGGAAACTTGCACGGTCCTTTGCTTGCAGGGGCTCAAGTCCAAGACATCTTTTGGAGTGGTTAATCTTTGCCCTGAGATACAGACAGCAAGCCTGAGCTAACAAGCATTGCTGTTCGGTCCAGTGAGAGAGGAGACTCGTCCCACATGGGAGGCCCCCAATTTTGGGGCAGGAGGGACAGAGAAGGCTCCTCTGCATGAGGAGCCTGAAGGAAGAGGGCATGTGAAGAAGCTCCACAGCGGGGACCAGCACAGAGGAAGCCCCAAGCTGGATTATCACTGTGTGCAGACGGCCATTCTGGGGCCTTGAGATGGCTCAAGGCGGATGCTGAAGGACCCCAACCTCAGGTAGCATATGCTCTTGGTGCATTGCTAATGCTCCTTCCCACCACTACTGAGGAACTGCATGCTGTTGGGAGTGGGGTGTGTGTGCTGGGAGGGGCGGAGAGCTGTTGTAGAGTTGTACAACAGATCAAGGGCTATTTTGAATAGAAGAGATAAAAGCACTGCCTGCAGTTGGTGCCCACAGGCAGCCAAAAAAGCTGGAGGCTGTGGTATAGCTGTGCAGAAATCAAGATGCACGTCTGTAGCCATGGCAGCTGGGGCAGGGGGATATGCTGTGGCACTGCCTAAAAGGGGCTTTCCAGGTCTGAGTGGGACCCATGGCACTTCTCCCTTCCCCATGCCCTCTGATGCTGGACATGCCACTGGCAGCACTCGGCTCCACTGCACAGCCTGCTTTGGGAATGGTGTGCACCACATTGCACTCTTTCACGCTTCTAGGGAGGGGAACCCCAAGCTGGTGTTCACCCTGGGAGGGTGGGAAGGAGCCAAGGGAGGGTGCAGGGCCCAGAGGAGAGAGTGATGAGCCACCCTGGGGGCACTGGGTGCTCAGGGGCAGGGCTAGCCATTCTCAGGAGACAGCAAGACTGTGCGGAGACCCCTTGGGTGCTCTAAGGGATGTGCCGTAAACAGCAAATCCTGCCAGTAACAGGTATCTTCTGGCTTTCTTTGCTGGTAACAGCCCCTGCTTGGCCAGATGGGCCCCTTTCCTCTGCAGCATCCCTTCCTTCTGTGTGAGGGGTGTTGCTGCTGGCTGACGAGAGGCTGTCGGCACCTCCAGTTCCAAAAGGAGGAAGGCTCAAGTCCTTAAAAGGTGAGGAATCTCACTGTAGTTATTGTCCCTTGGTGCTTTTTGCAAGAATACATCTGTATTTTGGACGCCCTCCTGCGCAAGTCAATTTTTTACAAGATAAACAGGCTTTTCTGCAGCTGTGCTGTGCATGTGTATGCGTGTGTGTGGTCAGTCATCGCGTGCTCAGAGAGGCCAGAGGGGTTCCCCGTGCTCTGCAAACATGCTTCTCCAGATGGGCCTGGGTGCCAAAGCCTACAGAAAAATAATGCAGGGGTTTCTCCTGGAATAACACCCTCTGGCATTAAGTTTTCCCTCTTTTCTCTCCCTCTGTCACTTGCTGGCTATGCCCAGCTCTGCCTCTCTGGGAATGCAAGCTGAGCCTCCTCCTCAGGTATGTATATGGCCCGCAACACTGCTGCACTTGATTCTTACCCAAGCATTTAAAAATAGCTGTAACAATAACACACGGGCTCTGGTTCTCCCCTCCCCGCCCACAGCAGAAATAGCATGGTGACTTTATAGACTGAATCCAGACTCGTGACTAGGAAGGGCCTGAAGCCTCCCCTTTCCCTTTTGTCCTTTAAGGAAATGATGAAAGTGCCGAAAAAGATGAGCAAATGACTCTTGCCATCTCCCCTCGCCCCAGAGCCGCTGCAGGCTGCCTGGAAATGGGTAACACACAGGCAGCGTGCTGTTTGGAGATGAAGGATTTACACCTCTGGAGCGAGCAGTCCCCACGCTGCCCTGGCACAGGTGCGGGTGGGTGGTAGCACTTCGGGTAGGCTCAGCTATGAGATGCTGCAGGTTGGGGACTCTTGCTGGCACCATGGACCTGCAGAGTCCCTGGCTCTTTCACGCCTTTTCTGTGTGTTCAGGTTGTGGTTGGGATTTGCCTCCTTTCTCGTTGGGCCCGGAAGAGCTGGGGATACAGTTTTGCTATGATGCTCAGGGCTGTCACTGCTCCACGCGCTCCCTTTGTCCCCAAGCGCTTTGCAGTGGCCTTTTGAGTTATTTGGGTGTCTGTCTCTGACTGTCCTTTGCGCCATGGCTGCATCTTTTTCCATGGAAAGGTTTGCCTTCGGCTAGTGGGTTGATGAGAGGGGGTGAGGGCAGCCGGGGCAGGCGGATGGACGGAGGCTTAGGGTTTGAAGTGGTGTTTCTGTGAATCTCCCTGAGCTTGGGGCTTTATCAGAGATGCTTGATGGCCTTCCCTTGCGAGCGAGGGTGGGGAGGCTGGCAGGGATGGGGAGGAGATGGGAGAGCACTGGCACCAGAGCGGGGAGCTGGGTTGTGCCCCACAGGGCAGTCGGGTGAGAGGGCGAGATGTGCTGTGCTGGGGGCTGTGCTCCCTCCTGGTGCCCCTGGCAGTGTGCAGCTGGGCCCGAGTGTCTCGCAGAGGAGGGCAGTTTGCTTTAGCTTTTGGTTTAAAGATGAGTTTGGTGCAGAGGAGCTGCTCATGAACACAGGCGGGTGGCTGGGGCTCCGTGGAGCGGTCCTCCCCCTCCTCGGTGGTGAGGCAGCAGTCAGGTAAAAGGCTCGCTGCTCATCCATGGCTTCTCCGTGAGCAACTGGGCAAATACATGTCACGCTTTGCATAAGCTCGTTAAAGATGCCAAAAAGCACACAGTTGGCAGAGAATAATTGCATAAACAAGGCTGGTGTTTACTGTGTGATTTAGGCCTTGTCCTAAGCAAGCAAAACTCCATCATTCCCTTTGGAAAGCTCTGTGAGCAGAGCAGTTATTTACTGCCTGTTAAACCGAGCTGCTACAACAAGTCCCATTCGACTCATTAATGACTTCAGCAACCGCAATTCATTCTGAAGAAGCAAATGATCAGAGTAAAATAGCAACATCACCTTTCAGTAGATGTAATTACTGGGTCAGGAAAGCTGCTTCGCTTCCGTAATTCGCCTGGGAAAAGCACACGGACGTGACCGGCTGCGTTCGCCTGGGGCTTGGCGAGTGTTGAAGCTTGACCTGCAGTCATCCTGGAGGGTGCTGAGCACCCGCAGGGAGAGCGGGGCTGGTGGCATGGTTGGCAAAAAGCAGCATAGGGTTTGGGGAAGGGACAGGTTTCTTTGAGAGCAGCCCAGAGATCGTGTTAAATCCTCTGGCTGCAGGGGTGTGGTAGTTACCTGCTCTGCTGCAGATCCCCTTGCATCGGCAGATGGGAATTTTACTGCCTCTCGGCCTCTACAGACACGGTCATGCTGCAACAGAATCAACCACCTCCTACCCTCTCCCTTTTTGCTTGGCGGCACATTTCTCGCCTGGAGCTCAAAAGCCAGACACCGCTGTTGGTGCCAGCCTGACCGGCTACGCGGCCCCATCCTGACCCTGCGCAGTGGACAGGCAGGAGCGAGGGCAGGATCCCAGGAGCGTGTTTCCTGGGCACGCACACCTCACCGGGAGGAGCAGGGAGAGCCCCACCAGATGAAGGTAGCGCTTGCCTGGGACCCGTCTCCAGATCTGGTGTTTGAGTTCAGCTGCCAGAGTGGGACCTTGGAAGCATCATGGGGAGGGTTTGTCTGGGGACAGCTCAACAGATGCTGGATGAAACACTGGGAGAAGCAGCATCCCTGGGCCTGTAGAGACTTTTCTCCTCCTCAGTGCTGGCTGAGCTCTGTCAAGCCATGTGGGTCAGAAATGGCCCACGGCACCTGGACTGGGGCATGGGCAGGCAGCTGCCCAGACCAGCCCAAGCTCCTGGTTTGCTCGGCGACCTCGTGGGGTGTCTCAGATCTGCTTCTGCACCCATGGACCTTGCCCTGGTAATGCATCTCTTGCATTCCCACTTACCATTAGCTAGTGGCTTAACCTAGCGCAAGTCACCATGAGGCTGGAACAAGAGCAGGAGCAGTTCTATAGAACTAGAGGACACAAGCAGAAAGATTTTCTAAGTAAGTGCCTTGGGGGCACATGCCTGGCTCTCCCCGAGTCTAGGGCAAGACAGCACTGATAGGGGACCCAGCACAGAGGCAGCTCTTGTCCCCAGGAGGGCTGCACTGCAGCTTTGTCCCCGGGCAGTTTCCTGCATCCCCCTGAGAGCTGGGCAGGCTGCGAGCCCCAGCTGTACCACAGCACACTGAGCCCAAGGCATAATGGAGATGGAGCAGGAGCAAAGCCATGAGATGGGGCAAGAGCGGGCATGTGGAGGCACCGGTGGACCCCATCAGCGGCAGAAGCACAACAAATACAAACCAATGAGTAAAGAAGAGATGGGTACAATGTGAGGGGAGACAATGGGAGGGGAAGGAAGGGTTTTCCATAGAGAATATGCAGGAGCACTACTGGATCCATCAGGAATCATTACAAACTTTATTTGTCTGTGCATTGTGTACCATTGATAAGGATCATCACAATTAGTGGACTCACTGCCTATAGTGGTGGGCAATACAAACAAAGAAAAAAAATCAATGAAGCCAAACAGATGAAAATGAAATAATTGTACATAAAGGTAATCACAAACCTGAACAACCTGCGCCTGTGTTTGATTCTTCCCCCAAAACAATGAGAAACAAAAAGAAAATCCCCAAAACCCATCAAAAGTAAAAAAAAAAGGCTTGAGAAGAAAAAAAAAACCAAACAAACCCACAACTTCATACTCCTAGAGAAAATCTTACAACAGGTTAATTAAAATTTCCACTGATTGTTCAAAATGAGTACAAATACCCCCAGCCAATTGGTTATAGTACAAGCATCAGATGTGGTTTTCAACTGGGTGGGAAGAGCTCACCAGTGGATATGTGCAGGCTGGGCATTTGCCTGGCTGGGATGCCAGGAAGCCTGGTGAAGGGTGTAGGATAAGGAGACATCTCTCAACACCAGTGCACAATGTCATCCCTATGCTGTGCCCAAGGGAGCTCAACATCCACACCTCCCCCGGCTCTGCTCACTACCCCAGCCTGCACTGCTGGAGTCGGCGGGGGGAGGGGGGGTGGGTGATGCTGAGTTACACCTCCCTGTCTCATCCTTCCCATTGATTTGAGATTTGGACAGTGCAAAATGTGGCCTTTTTCCTTGGGGGACGCTTCCTGGCTATGCTCAGCAGCATGAGAGATCTCATCACGGCCCTTCAGCCCTTACACTGAATTATTCTGCCTCCAAATGGCTGTGGGAAAGGACCAGCTTTGGGGACTGATCCTGATGGCTTAACGCTCAGAAACAGGGGCTGTCACTAGACCTCTGGGGACACAGGGAATAGCAGGGGGGCAAGGGGTTTTGAGGCAGCCACCAGCTATAAAGGCAGAGGCAGGCGAGGTGCTGGGAGCCAGCTGTGCTCATCCCCCTTGGGCTCAGATGCTGCTCATCCCACTTGGGCTCCCTGGGACTTCATGTAAAAGCTCCTGTGGATGGTGGAGGCCTTCACACCACCTTCAGCATGTCCTGGACTGGCTGCTGTGGGGGGGGACCCTGGCCACGCAGTGGGACGGAGCCTGCAGTCTCTGGGGGGTGAGTTCTCCTTCCCTGAAAACCAACATCTGTGTGGCTGTTACTGCTTCTTGTGGACCCTGCACGGAGCAATAAATGGGGACAGCTTTCCCTCCTTTTACCACCACTGAGGAAAAAACAAACAAACAAACAAAAACCTATGGCGAAACCAAACTAACTAAAATAAATAAAACCCAGTGAAAAGAAAACACTTGTATTTGCGATGCTCAACCCACACGGCTGGAAGGACTATCGCTATAGGATGCTATATACAGATAGGGTTCACTTCATTCATGCAAATATTACAAATACCACGACAGCATGCCCAAGGAAGCGGACGAGGCAGAGGAAAGCCCCCGCCTCTCCGTGCAGCCTCGGCTTAGGACATGGGACACGAGGTTGCGGCTGCGCATCCTCGAAGCACAGAGGGGGAAAGGCGAGGGGCATGTGGGGATGAGGGGGAAATGCTAGTTGTACACACGCCAAAACAAAAAAAAAAAAAGAAACAACCCCAAATCAGTGATGAAAACGGTTTGTGTTCTATCCTTAGAAAGCTCCCAATTTCCCCTTGTCTTCAGTCCGGTCTCTCGCTTCTCTCCAACAGGGCCAGAGGGGACGGTCCTGAGTGGCGAAGGCAGGCGGATGGTGGTCGGAGATGAGAACCCTTGCTTTCCTGTCCTTCCCTTGCTCACTGCTTTGTTTCTCACCAGCTACTCTGGCCTTCCCCGTACCGACACGCCCCGGTTGCCTTCGCATCCATCCTCCCAGGGGCCGGTGGGCGGGAGAGAGCGATGGGAAAGGGCTCGGTGGCTATCAGCCGCTCTTGTTGGTAGAGTTGCGGAGAGGGCCCTGCTGCCGGGCTCCTGGCTGGGGCCACTGCCCAGGGAGGGGACCTGCTGGCTTTGGGGTTCTGCCTAGTTCAAAGGATGCTCCAAAGCCGCTTTCCATCAGCAGGTGTGTGGACATGGCAAATTTCTTTTATTCTTTCTCTGTTCATTATACACAGCATTATATCTATATCTATACCTATATATCACTCTATATAGATACATATAGATATATATATATTTACTATCTCTGATTGTCCCTTTAGAAGCCCTTTATGTGGCAGTAGGCTTCCAGAGATGAGAAGAATATGTACAAGAGCCAGAGGAGGATAAAGAGTGAGGATGTAAGCAGCTTGGAAGTCCGCGGCCCGCCCAGCTCACCTCCAATCTCGGGTCTTCGCCGGTAGAGCAGCACACCCACACTGATAAAAGCAAAAATGGTGAAGAGGGTGACGGAGAAGGCCAGTGTGCCGGGCGAGACTTGGAAGGCTTGTCCGTGTGCTGCATGGTAGATGGCCGCGATGGACCAGGCCACCCCAATGCCCAGGAAAACGTTCACGGCATTGCTCCCAGTGACGTTCCCGATGGAGGCATCCGCATACTGGTCCTGTGTCGCTGCTACTTTGCTGGCAAATGTGTCTGCAAAGGGAAGGCAGAGAGAAACCCTCAAGAAACAGTCAGGTAAGGAGGGATAGCAGCAGCCAGCTTGGGGACAAATGTCAACGGCATCACTTGGGGAATGAAGATAGTGAGTAAGGGGACAGGGTACAGCCCTGTCTATGGGCACTCCCAAGGAAGGGTACAGCTGGCCAGAGCCAGAGTGACAATCAGAGTCCAGAAATGCCCAGGAGGGAAATCCCAATGTCCAGAATTATGGGGCTTCCCCCATTATAGCCCCAGATGCCCCACAGTGCTTCAAGCCAGAGACAACTCTTCCCAGTACTGTGTTGGCCCCTTCTCCCACATCCACTAATTTGTTGACTTGCAAAAGAACTGAAAAGGTTGGAAAAGCTTTGTGGGAGCTACAATGGTTTGTATCTATCCTTCAGGTCCCTTGAAGTTCTGTATTTGTGTTTTTGTGTTTGCTTTAATGATGTCTCTCCAAAACCTTTTGCCTCACTAAAGTCCAGTGTCTTGTGCAGACCCCAACATTTTGGTAAACAAGTGGTCATCTTTCACCCCTTACAGGGAAAAACCATGCATGTGGGTGTACGCTTGCCCAGGTGCTCCACCAGCTTTAATATCGGTTGGCAGAAGAGCTATGATAAAACTTGTCTGGCCTTTTACATAGCAGATCTCATGTTGAGTAGACCTGCACGACTCTGTTCTGCACCATAGGGAAGTGCTGCTTTTACATCCAAACCCACTCTGGATCGTCAGGGGGGGTGAGTAGGAGTGGGGATTAGCATCTGGGTTTTGTCCAGGTGAGCACTCTCAGCTAACAATGATGAGAAGATGAATCCTTAACGCATCTGCACTCCTAGATCACCCTTGGTAGAGGCAGCAGAGTGTGGCTCAGAAAAAGAAAATGGTGAGGTCAGATTTCACGCTTTTTTAATTCTACAGAGCTTCTTTTATACTCCTTCCCAGTGGGGCTCCAGGGTGAGATGGTGAAGCACAGCCTGGCACAAGACTCAGTTTCACGTAACAGGAGGAGCCGGGCACCTACAAGCACAGTGAGAGGGGCCAGTTGCAGCAAAGAAATCGAAAGGCTGCCTTATTTCTTAAAAACAGCTCCCATGGAAATGCATCTGACTGCTGAGGGAAGGAAAAGGCATTTCCCCTCATTCTCAGCCTTGATCAGGGTGCAGTGATGGGGTTGTGGGACAGTGCTGATGCCTCTGTGGCGCTGCGGCTGCCACTGTGGGAGGAGGGATGGGTCACATCTGGGGCACGCTGCCAGCGCCAGCCAGAGTGTGGAAACAACTGCGCACACTTCTGCAAGCTTGAGTGGTGCTTTTAATACAGGGAAGGTCCCTGTCAGTCTTGATTTCACTGCACATTCATCTGACGTTTGTCTGCCTCCTGGAAAGCACCCTGCACCTCCCTGGTATGGAGGAACCCAGCTAGCACCCTGCTAACACAAAATGGTCTGAGAGCATCTGCTAGTTCAAACAGGAGTAGCCAAATGTATCCTAAAAACTTAAATGACACCTTTTGTCAACAAAAATAGGAGGGAAGATTTTCACTGTCAAGGGAGTGAGACAGCCCTACAAACCTCATGCCTAAAAGTGCCAGAGGTCTAAAAAATGCTCCTTCTGTTCCTTGCCCAAATCTGTTCTTCCTTCTGGTTCTGCTTCTTCTTTTTTTTGGCTCTGATAGCATTAAGACAATTTCAAGATCTTTGAGCACCCGAGTGCTCACCACTGGAAGTCTGAGGGTGGTGAGGGAAGGTGTGACCGACGCAGGGGGTGGTCGGGTTGGGTTAGAACCCCTTGTCTAGGAACCAGGTTGTGCCTGGCCAGCACAGCCCACGAAAGAAGGTGAGTGAAAGGCACAGGCTCGCTCACACAAGCTGACATGGGACTTCCCGGAGCAACCATGTCACTGGGACCATCCTCTCCAGTGCACCAGTTCATCCTTAAGAGGAGGCCTTTGCTGAGCCAGCAAAAAAGGAGACTGGGTTGCAGAAAGTCAATATGCATTGGGAGGACAAAGTGACACGTAGGTAAGGACACTTGTGGGTTTTTTTCTCTCCATGGTCAGCCCTCAGTCCCTGCTGTCTTCTGAGGCTGAGTGACCACTTGATCACAAGACACATCTCCAAATATTTCTAGGGCCAGGGCCTTCTAGGGGCTTCACAAGTCGCACTTTGAGCAGCTATCCCAGCTCAGCAACCTCATCTCAATCCATCTGAACCAAAGCTGAACCTGGTCTCACACAAAGGTGTCCGTGCTGGGCAGAGTGCCCTGAGTATGGACTAGCACCTAACTCACCTGGGAGGCAAGGTTAAAGGAGCAGATGCTCAGAAAGAAGATGCAGGACTGCCAATACAGGCAGCATTTTAATCAAAAACCAATTTCCTACTCTGAGAGTGGATGCCATGGAGGCTGTCCACAGAAATGGATACTTCACAGTCTTTGCAAGGGGAAGGTCCTTGAAATAATTTCCAGGGAACCGAATCCACATCCTGATTTGATCCTCCTGGCCCATCTGAGACTGACAAACAGCTTCCACATACACCTCAAATCTGTCCTTGGGGGTCCTGCAGAGCACAGCCAAGGCCCTCGCTGTGCCCAGGTTTCCCAGCCCAAACCCAAACCCAGACTGGGCAGAGACGGACCTTTACAACAAACCCTGCTGTTGTCCTTACCTGGCACCGATGTCCCCAGTGCAACAAACACAACTGCGGTGACCGAGTCCTTTAAGCCGATGGTGCAGCCGAAGTGGGATGCCAGGTCACCGATGAAAGCTGTCAGGAGGCCGATCATGAGGATGGAAACGACGAAGCAAGCCCAGCCATTCCAGTAGTCTGTTGGGGGCACGAAGGCAAAAAGGACCTTCCAGAAGACAGTCAGAAAGTGCATCACGTAGTCGAAGCAGGAGGGCAGCTTCTCCTCCCCACATTCATCGTCATCGTCATCTTCCCCTGGAGAAAACCACCAGTGCCTGATTAGACTTGCCCATCCTGGGGGAGGTTGGGCAAAGCTCCTGTGTGTACTGCAGCCCTCCAAATGCCTTCTCTCATGATTTGGGCCCTAGAAGGCCTTGGCTTCCAAATATTTTATTTTCTGTGCAACAATCAGAGGATCTCAACGGCCTTTCCTGGCTCCTTTACATGGCACAGAGAGATCTTCCAAAGGCATTGGTCTCAAAAACCAACCTGCACTTCAGAAAATGCAGAGCCCCACATCAGTGCCTCTGCCTGGGTTTAACCACCAGATGCTTTCTGGGACTCAGTCCCTGCTCAGGAGCCCTTTCCCCAGAACCTATGAGAAGCGACTGGCCTCACGCTAGCTGGAGCCAATCGGGGCAGGTGAACCCACCAAGAGCAACATGTGCCTCACGGCGACTCCCCTAAGGAAGCTCTTTTTGAGCTGCTTTTCACAAGTGCCTGTGATTGCTTCCAGCTCTCTGGAAAGATTGGCTGGTTTTGGTGGCTGCCCGGGGCTTCGATGGGTTAAAAACTGGCTGGATGGCTGAGCCCAGAGAGTGGTGGTGAATGGGGCAAAGTCCAACTGGCGGCCGGTCACTAGCGGTGTTCCCGAGGGCTTGGTTCTGGGGCCGGTGCTGTTCAATATCTTTATAGATGACCTAGACGTAGGGATTGAGTGCACCCTCAGCAAATTTGCAGATGACACCAAGCTGGGTGGGAGTGTCCATCTGCTGGAGGGTAGGAAGGCCCTACAGAGGGATTTGGACAGGTTAGATAGATGGGCCGAGACCAACAGCACGAGGTTCAATAAGAACAAGTGCCGGGTCTTGCACTTCGGCCACAACAACCCCATGCAGTGCTACAGGCTGGGGGAAGAGTGGTTAGAAAGCGGCCCGGCGGAAAGAGACCTGGGGGTGCTGATCGACAGCCGGCTAAACATGAGCCAGCAGTGTGCCCAGGTGGCCAAGAAGGCCAATGGCATCCTGGCCTCTATTAGGAATAGTGTAGCCAGCCGGTCTAGGGAAGTGATCGTCCCTCTGTACTTGGCACTGGTGAGGCTGCACCTTGAATACTGTGTCCAGTTTTGGGCCCCACCCTTCAAGAAAGATGTTGAGGTGTTGGAGCGAGTCCAGAGGAGGGCGACCAAGCTGGTGAAGGGTCTGGAGGGTATGACCTATGAGGAACAGCTGAGGGAGCTGGGGTTGTTTAGCCTGGAGAAGAGGAGGCTCAGAGGTGACCTTATTGCAGTCTACAACTACCTGAAGGGAGGTTGTAGTGAAGTGGGAGTCGGCCTCTTCTCCCGGGCAACTAGCGATAGGACAAGAGGACACAGCCTCAAGCTTCGCCAGGGGAGGTTCAGGTTGGACATTAGGAAGAATTTCTTCTCAGAAAGGGTCATTAGACATTGGAATGGGCTGCCCAGGGAGGTAGTGGAGTCACCATCTCTGGATGTGTTTAAGAAAAACCTGGACATGGCACATAGTGCCATGGTCTAGTTGACATGGTGGTGTCAGGGCAATGGTTGGACTCGATGATCCCAGAGGTCTCTTCCAACCTGGTTGATTCTGTGATTCTGTGGTGGCTGCTGAGCTGCTGGCTCTGGTGCTTCACCTTTTCTGCAAACCATGATCCACCCATGAAGAATACCTTCCCTAAAAACCTCCCTGGTCCATCACTGCTGACTGTCCTTCCCTGTTGCATTTCCTTGCTCCTTCATGTTCCTCCCTATGAGCTCTGGCTGCCCATTCCTTTCTTTCTGGTCTGACCAAGGACAATGGGCTCCCCCTGCACATGAAAATGCTTTCCCATTTGCACCCCTTCCAGGTAGCTATCAAGTACCCCAGGCCATGACGCAGCTATGGGGCATCATTTGTCACAGCAAAAATGCACTTTCCTTCTTCTCTTTATTTTCTGTCCCTGATCCAGGTCAGTGCTTCACTTCTCACCAATCTGTTGTTAATGCCTTGCAGGGGTCATTTTTCCAGCTTGAGCCCGCCAGCAGTCCTGACCCCATCTCTGCTCACCAGGCACATTGTGTTGGTCAGACCCTGGCAATCCTGGTGCTGTGCTCAGTGCTCGGCCCCGCACAGCACACCACTGCTCATGGCTGTGGCCCCTGCAGCACCTGGAAGACCTCTCCAGCACAGATGGGGAGTTGGGGATGTGAGTCCTGGTGCCCATCCTGCCTGATGGCCCGGGGTCTCTCAGACCCTGAGTGCCAGCTGCTGCATGCCCCCAAAGACTCTCAGGGAGTTATGCATCCACAACCATGCCCCCAGGACATGCAGGCTGGCTCATGCCCAGAAGCTCTCCTCTGGGTCGCAGGGAAAGAGCTCAGCGGACGTCGGACTGTCCTGGCCCCTTTCCCTTGCTCCTCAGCCCTTTCCTCCAGCACTGGTGCAGCACATCTTCTCCAGGCAGGGCCATGAGCATCCAGGTAGGTGTCTTGGTTTCTCCCTTCCCTGCTCCAGGTGTTGGCACCTCACCTGTCTCTCCAAAGCCACTTGGCATCCAGCCTCCAGGGAGTCTCCATCATGCAGGACTGACCCCGCCAGTGAGCCCCTTGGAGCTGGTGACCTCCTGCCTGACTCCAGCAGCTCCGACAAGGCACCTCACGAGTCTGCTGGCCAGCCTGTCCTCTGGGCAGGCTGCGTGGCAAACGCGGCACTCCCCCAGCCTAGCACAGTGCACAATGCCAGAGTTGTGGCACAGTCAAAAACTCTTCTAGCTCACCCTTGAACCACCCCCGGGGCATGAAAGGGAGGTGATGCTTTCCCAGTGAAATCAGTGGGGGCCTTCCTTCCACCCTCAAGGAACAAGGATGGGTTTCTAAGTCACAGACACTGGGGATTCCAAGGCCATTGTGAGTTGTGTTAAAGACATCCCTTGCACTCGGGTTGGTGATATGTCATTGTCTTTGATGCATTTTTTCCCCTTCAAGGGTGCAGACCACCAGATCTCCCTGCATGACTGTTGGAAGAAACTCCTTACCAAGGGGAGGACGCAATGTGCAGACCATCCCCATCAGACAGCATGAGTGAGCCTGGTTCTCCTTCCTGGGAGGACACCTCAGGATGGCGGAAAAAAGGGACCAAGTCCTAGAGCAGCCAAGAGCATCCAGTGAAGCCTTAGCCTCTGCTCTGCTCCACCACAATGGGCGAGGGGACAAGGTCCCACCTTGCGAGACACTGGGTTTAAGGGGATGATGGCTTTGTGCCTGGGAAAAGATGCTTCTCCTGGCAGCCACTGTACTGATCAGGCTGGCATAAGCTTTTGAATGAGACTGTGCTGTTTTTATCTGCCCCGCTGCTGGACAGGGTGAACATTCCTCCTTTCACGTCTTCCTCCACAATACAGATGTTTGATTGAATAACAAAATGTATGAAGCCTCCCACAGGGAGAATAAAATGGTCTTGCTGTACGCTGTGTACCAATACGTGGGTATCAATTAACCCTATGTTCAAATGGTGGCTCTGTGCCATGACAACAGAGTTACTGGGGGAAGCTGCTGGTAAGCTGCTCGCACTGTTGCTGCTCACAACAATAATTGCTTTCTGCCTCATTGCAAAGGTGGCGATGAAAAGCCAGTTGGGGGATCAAGACATGGCATCTTTCCTGGGAAAGTGGAAGCCAAACCCTGTACACTGAAGTTTCACCTCTTGGCTATTCCCCTTTGTGGTCCTGCAGAGAGCACACACAGCACATGGGATCAAGAAAAGGAAAAGGCCCAGGGATCACCCAGATTGGGATCACCCTCAAGAGATTTGGTAACCTATAAGGGGAGTCAACCTGCTCTTGGTTTGGCCCAGCTCCAGTACATGTAAACCTTGCACTTTGCTGGCATCCTTGGGGCTCTCAGCAGAGATGCAGCTGCAAGGGAGAGGGTAGTGATGGAGCCAGTGAGAGCAAGGCAGGAGGAACCCTCTAATGCAGATATCTGTCTGTACACAGGGGATATGGCATCCCACATGAAGGCTGGGGTGAAGCTGCAGGGTATTCAGTGGGGCCACCAAGATAATTGGAGCCTGGAGGATGTTGCTTATGGGGAGAGGTGGAAGGAGCTGGCTTGATGAATCAGGAGGAGAGGAGGTTGGAGTGGACCAAGCAACAGCCTACAGCTACATGGAAGGCATCTACAGAGAGGATGGAGTGAAACTCCCCTCCACACTGACAAGTGATACAGCAAGGAGCAACAGCCACAAGTTGCAGCTTGGATGGTAACATCAGGAGTAACATCTCCTCCAGGATGATGGTGCAGCCCTGGGACACATACCTTAGCTGATGGACATCATCTTTGGAGGTTTTCAATATTCGGCTAAATAAAGCCATGACCAACCAGGGAAAAGTCCTACTTAGCACCCTATTGGGATGCAACTTCGCACACATTGTTTGTCTTCAAAGCACCTTTGCAGATCAAGACCAACACATAAGATAGAGGCAGTGGGAAACTTGATGTCTCTACAATAACTTGATGGAAACTTATGTGTTGCTTGGCTTTAAAGCTTCCAACTCACTATGGCAGAAACAGTAGGTAATCAGTGGCACAGTGTTATTATTTTGGCAGATATAAATACCCTATTCCTGTGCATTGTTGTGGAGATAAGGAAGAGTTTTTCAGTCTGGGAAGCCTATGCTGACCTGTTTTTTTTGCTTGTTACACAAAGGCTCGTACTGGCAGGATACATTGTGCTGTGCTCATGCTGTAATTTTGCAGCAGGTATTTTAATCCTCTCCCAAGCTGCATGGCAGCAGGACTGTCATGGATTTAAATCTTTATGGAGATGATAAAACAGACTGAAAAATGAAGATGAGTGCCACTGTCATAATACTCATCCAGATCTGTCTATCATTTTATTCAGCAGCAATAACGTCTCTCTTTCGAAGAGCTTGCCAGATCCTGTGAAGGTGACTTGAAATGCGGAGGATGGTGACCTAGGGGTGCATTCAGGAACAGGCTCACAAACCCCAGGATGTTTTTGCTGTGGAGGAAACTTTATGGGCTGTTGGGTGCACACCGAAGGCAGCTATGGGCGAGAGGCTCCCACTCAGCCCTGTGGACAGCACGGGATGGCACAGCACAGTGTGGCATAGTCTCGCCTGCACCTGCACTGCTCTTCCACAGACCTAACCTTCTGCTACTCCATTGCTCAGCCTCCCTGCCAACATTGCCACCAGTTTCCCATTGGGTGGGAAATGGGGTCTTAATGTTTCTTTTCTCAGCTGGGATGTTACATTTTGAAGTAGGAACGTGTGACTTTCACCCGCTCTCCACGGTGGGCTGCAGGAAAAAACTCAAACACAAAATCCAGTGTTTGAGGCATTTTAACTCGCTCAGCGCAAAGCTTGAGGAGATAAACCCTGGCAAAAAAAAGTACGTCCAGAGCTCAGAGACAAACTACGGTTTCCCCAGCTGCAAGGGACAGCTCATGTCCACCGAAATATGCCACATTTATTACATGTTTGTTAATCATCCTGTTAGCACTGATGGTGGCTGTATATTCAAGACACGGTGGCAACGGAGCTTTCACATAACTGCAGTCTTTACACGTGTCACAGAGATGGGATCCAAGTACCAGTGATTGTTTTTGCTTTAATATGGGATGCAATTAAATAATTGATTCTGGCACAGATTACATTAGTCGTATTAGCTACAAAACCTGCAGCAAGGATTGTCTTGCATGATTTGTTCATGCTGTATCTGAAATAATGGGAGGCTCTTGGCTGGAGGCTCTAAGAATAACTATGCTACAAGAGGAGGGATTACAATTTGAGGAGATAGCTGCTACACAATGTCCTGTCCTCATTTTCAGAGGCATAGTGATGGTACGGCCATCACTTTTAATTACTTTCTGCTGGGCAGAGGTTACCCTGTACAGCAGAGCTCGAGGTATGAAGTGTGAGTGTTCCCCCATGCATTTCAACGTGCAATTAGCCAGATGAGCTCAAATTGCCTTCCCCAGTGATTTAATTTAAGCTGGTTGATTTTGCCCTAATGCATGCACACATGCAGCCCAGGCTGAGCTCTGAGGTTGTAACATCCAGCCCGCGAGCTATAGCGTCTCCAGATGTTAGAAGTACATCTGGAGGAGACTTTCTTTCTTTCATCTTCCACAAATGTGGGAATGCTAATGTATATCCTATACTGGGCATACTGGTAAACACGGCACTGGTGCCTGTGAGAAGAGTACAACAGGGTATTTCTGAGGGAAAGGCAGTTCTCCAAGAGGGGGAAGATATGATCAGATATGATCTGATATGACCACAGATATCATGTGCTGCTGCAGCTATTGGGCTGCTGAGCCATAACCTCCAGCCACAGCCATCTGGAGCAGGAGGTGTTCCTGAAAGCAGGGGGTCAAGGGCAAATTTTGGCCCACAGGGAGGGGGACTCAGTGGCTGTCTTCGGGGCTTGGCGTCCTTGCTACTGCATTGTCCTCACCGCGGCAGTACGGAGAGCACCAGGGATGGGGAGCACTGCTGCTCTGCACCAGCATCATTTATGCTGCTTCAAATTTAAACACTGCATTTGCCTCACAAATCTCTCTCACCAAAATGACTTTTCCCCTCTGCCATCTGGTAGCAGCCAGGGTGTTTCTCTGCCAGGTGTTGCAGACACACCTAATGCAGGACGTTTGCTACATGTCAGACAAGGTGATGCCATGAAAGGGTTTAATCGGCTGTCTTATTTATGCACACACTGTAAATAACTCTGCCACCTGTTTTGCCTTCTGTTGCTCCGCTATGGTCTGTATTACCGACACAGCCAAGCCGAAACACGAGCGAGGTTGATCGTAATTCACCTGGAGCTGTGGTCCAAACTCACCCGCACTGACGGTAATAGCCTCAATAAACTGCTCCCTCCAGCTGTTTGTGCCAACCACCAGGGCCAGGTTCGTCTTCTTAATGAGCTTGTCCACCGTGCTCTGCGGATGGAGATGCAGAGGAAAGAATTAGGGCTGTCGGGGCTGGAGACGCTGGGGTAAAACCCGCTGGCACTAGTGCTTACAGCCATGCACTTATGGAAAAAGCTTAGTAGATTTTAAGCTCAGGTCAAGAGCCCCAGCAGTGAAAGCAAATGTAAGTATTTGCAATTCCCCTCGCTGCTGCTCAAAAAGACCTTTTGAAACCTACTCATGATGGGAGTTTGAACCGCATCAGCGGATGTTTAACAGCAACTAGTGCTGAGGTACCACAGCTCCTGTTGTTCCCAATGCCTTGGGAAAAACTTTTACTGGGCTGCTTCAAAGCACTAACTGGGACTTGATCAAGGCCCATTCACGGAGCTGGGCTCTACCTCTCTGTGCTGCTCAGGAGCTGGAGCTCAGCGTCGGCAGGGCAGGTGCTATGGCAGCAGCAGGTAGATGCTCCTGGGCAGGCAGCCTGAGGGCTGCCCACATGCTGTGGTGCCTCAGACACATGCTGATGGCAGGCAGCAAAACCACGTGAGGGAGGGAGGCAGCCACCACTGCGACACAGTAACGGTGGTCTGTTACTTTTTATACTACAGAAAAATGGAAAAGATAGATAACGAAATGGCTGGTTTTCAGCTCTTGGTCTGGCACATGCGTTCACGGCAGCTTAGCTTCACAGCCATTACTTGCATTTAGGGTATCAGCCCTTTGCGCTGGGAGTCCCAGGATTGGGGCGCACTCAAGATCGCCTGTAAGTAGGACCTGGGTGTAGCACACCACTGTGAGAACGAGGTTGTATTTTAAAGCAACCTGCAGCATGTTGGAGCCCAGCCAGCTCTTAGGCTCACCAGATTGATGTGCTTGTATAATGATAACCTCAGTCTGTGCGTGGGACAGAAAGTCTGAGATCATCCCCCAAGGACCATGGCTGTGGGCTAATGGACAGAGTGAGGCTGCAGAGTGTATTTTAACCCACCACCATCTCACTGGAGTGACCCTCATCCTTTCGTCATGCCTTGGTTCAGTCACCTTTCAAAGTGTTCCTTGGTCCTGCTCTGAGACCTTGTGATGCCAGGAGCTGCCTCACTTTCCTGTGATGCCATTAACATGTGCTTGCCAACGCTGTGCAAACCCAAAAAGAGGGTCCCCAGCTGGAGGGGGAAGAACAGGGACAGGGGACACAGACAGCACCTTGAACTCGTAGGATTCCTCAATGATGACTTCGAGCTTGGTTATGCTCCCCAAGGACCGGGCGCCCCAACTCTGCGATTCGACGCTCTTCCTCCTCCTTGCTGGTCAGTGGCTGCTTTTCTTCATTCTCCTCTGCAAAGCAAAGAGCCTGTCGGTGAGCCAGGCCCCGCTGGTCACTCTCTGGAGCTGGCTTCCCGTCAGAGGGGGAGGTCAGGAAGCCTCCAGGTGGGAGCGTGAGCGACAGAGCAGCTGAGAAGGAGGAGGTCATGGAGCAACAGATAAGGTAGTTTTGCTGGGAAATGACAGCAAGAGGTCTGAAACTCGTCCAGCCTCAGAAGGAGTCCAGTACACCCTCAGGGCTGGGGAATAGCTTATTGGCTAGTACCTGCTGCCTCTCCCACAGGGATGCTGGGAGGGGACAGATCATCACTAAGGCTGCTCCATTTCGCAGCTCTCCAGGTCTGCATCAAGGCATGGTCAGGACATTTCCATCAGCCTGTTACAACCAGAGAGAGCTGCCAGCAGCCCCAGGGCTGAGATGGGTATGAAATCTTGGCTCTGCCTCCTTCTGAGCAGGGCTTTACCTTGGGGAGGGAGCTGGCAGCTGGAAAGCATAAAACTCCTGCTGCAATGATGGGGCTGGAGGAAATAGTGCTGGGCCATACAGGTGAGAGGAGCCATCCACAGGGCATGGCCCGGCCCCAAACCCTGAGAGAGGTGGCAATGGAGAGACTACAAGAGCAATGGAGCAGGTCTGAATCTCCACTGGCGTCCGTGCAACCGTTGGGGCATGGGGACCCCAGGCAGCATGGCTTTTGTCACTGTCCCTGTGCAGACCCTCTCTAGGCTCCCTTCCAGTCCACCCCAGGCATGAGCAGAAGGACATCAGGGCTAAAAAGGGCTGGACTCACTGGAGACATGAGTTAAACTTACAGTAGGTAAACACCCCAGTCAGTCTGTGTTAGACTGCCATTGCCCTCAGGTGTCACGCTGTGGGTACCTTGGATGGTGACCACGGTGCAAGGAAGAGGATGATCTCTAGGCTGGACCTTCCTGAAGACAGGCTTGCCTATCAAAGCGATCAGCAGGAGATCAGCAGGAGGGACTGTATGCCCCGTGCAAACCACCGCCATGCGGTTAGTAAACTCTACTCCTGCTTCACACAGGGTTAGTGTCGCTCCCTTGCTGGCTGCCCCTTGTCTGCACAGACAGCACCATGCTGCAGGAAAGCCCTTCTCCTCCCGCTGGCCAACGAGACCGGCCTTGAGGCCAGAGCCTCGTTAGTCTGAATTATTATTCCTAGGGCTCCTGAGGGGCTGCTCTGCAATGTGCAGGAGCAGGGACCTTCTCCCCCTGCAGTGCTCGGCCCTAATGACAGATGATGGATGAGCAAACCCTGCTGCCAAGTCTTGCTGGTAGGAAGGGCAGAGATGGCATGCCTGAAGCAGCCATGGGGTCCTGTGCCTCCTGCAGTGCTCGGGCATCCTGGCTGCTGCCTGGGGAGTGAGCACAGGGGACAGGCTCCCCTTGCCGTGCAGAGCCCTGTGCACGCCTCCTGTGCGGGCAGCAGGGAGGGGAAGGCTGGACCAAGCATAGAAGCCTCCCCTGCTCCAAGAGCTTGTCGCTTCAGGGGTGATGGCTAACCCTCCCCGAGGTGGGGGTTAGGTGCGTGGGGCAGGCAGAGCACAGCACTCTGTGAGAGGACACGGTGTTAGTGTGACCGGCCGGGGCAGTGGGGCCACGGCACGGCGCCTTCTTACCCTTCCAGAGTTTCCCTCCAGGACAGAACAAAAGCAAAGAGGAAACCAAGGGGAAAGAGCAGGGTGAGCATATTTAAGCCATTAAGAGGAGGGAAGGGAGGGGCGGGGGGAGAGCAGAAATCCATACCTGTGATGGTGAAGCCACCTAGATGAAACCAAAAATGAGAGAGAGAGAAAAAGAGAGAGAAAGAGAGATGATTAGCATTGGCACAGCAACACGGACACCCTGCAGCCCGCAGAGACGTGTCGGTCCTTCCCTGCCCCACGGCTGGGGACTGTGGACATGAGGGACTACTCCTTGACACACACCCCAGGGATAGTGAGGGGAGACCTGAACACAGACTTTTCAACCCACACCCGCAAGCTGCCACCCCCCAGTATGTAATATATGCTGTGGAGTGGGTAAAATGAGTAGGAGCCTGCCCTGGGGCTGGGGGTGCTTCAGGGAACGAGGGCAGCTTCGCTTCCCTCCCTGGCTGCCCTAACCTGGGGATGGCCAGCAAGGAAATTCAGAGGCTGGGTGGGCTCTAAATCTCCCCAAGACTGGAGGCAAAGTTTGCGCTGTCTCTTCAGAAAGGACTGGCCAGCTTTCCTGTCCAGCCACAAGCATCCCTCACTCGCCAGGCAATCCTCTTTCTGACACGCCAGTGTAAGAGGTGATGGGTTAATTTGCACAGCGCGTGTTTTTAACTCGGGATGTAGGCAGGTTTACTATGGCTGTAACAACGCCGCTCCTGAAAAATGCTCCTCGCCACAGCGGGTTACCGCTCGTTAACATTAGTGACTTTGGGGCTCTACTCCAAGGAAAGATGTGGCATTAGATACCTGAGCTTACTTAAATTGTGCTGACCACCCTAAAAGAGAATGTCACGAGCAAAGAAAAACTGTCGAACAAAATCGTCTTCCAAAAATAAGCAGACAAACTGGAAAATGGAAAAGAAAAACAAATGCGCGCTTACCAAGCTCATTCAACAACAGGGCTGTGAAGGAGACAGACAGAGACAAACATAGAAGAAGAAAAGTAAATGAATAATGAAATCAATAGGGATATCCACAGAAAGACTCCAGATCCCAGGGCAGAGATTTCAGATCTGTAAAGCTGCAGGATACCATTAGTTTTGAGAGAAAGGTACCAAAAATAAAGGAACAGAAATGTTTCATGGGATTGTGGATTTAAAATAAAAACTATTGCAAACATGGGGTGGATATGGGATTTTAAAGCACACTTCAAAAATTCATTTTTCCCCTTTGAATCATATGTGCAAGATCTTCCATTGGTCTTGGAGGTAGTTCTGCCCGGTGGAAGACACAAGACATCCCACGTGCAGTGGCTACTGTCTTTGACCTCCTCCAGCTGCCTAATTGGGAGCAAATCTGTGGCAAGGCTTGGCTCAAGGATCTTGTCACTCAAATTTTAGGTCTCCAAAACAAAAGAAAAAGCCTCTCCCTTAGTGCACCAGTGGGTTTCTGGCCCCCGAGGCACAGACACCACCACGGCTATATGGCCCAAGGGTGACATTTCAGAGACGTTCCCATCTCCAAGGTGCCGAGCACACAGCTTGCTCCGCCTTGCTGCCTCTCGTACAAAACCAAGCACAAAAAAACGAATTTTAAAAAAAACATTGCATGGCCAAAGCAGCAAACAGCATCCTTGAAAATCTTTACTTGCCTTCTGAGTTTGCAAAGCTGAGCTTCCCTCAGGTTTCCTCAGTTATCTTTGTGATCAGGAAGATGAGGAACTTTCTTTGCTTTTCATTATATTTTTAGTTGAAAATTTCAGCTGGGGTATTGGGAGTTGGTACCACGATTCTCAAATCTGGGGGCTGGAAAGCATATTTGCTCTTGCCAGACTGGCAAGGCTGAGCCCACGTTGGTCCCTGTGAAGCTGGGCAAAGCCGGAGCTGCCGAGTTGAGTTGTCCATGTGTCAGTTTTTATCCTGGCTACACTGGCTATGCTCTATAGATGCCACTGGCACCATTTAATGATACAAATCCCACCTGCAGAGCCTGGTCCATGCCAATATGTCTGATTTTTCAGCCCTGCTTCTGCTAGCTAATCACATAAACCATCAGGAAATCTGATGGAGGGGACAATGCAGCTGACCTGGATGGCACCTGTACTGAAAGGGAACGTGGCATCGCTGCCGGATGTATTTTTAGCCTGAAATACAGCAGCATGTACTGCTGGGGGCCCTCTCTGTCCTGAACTAATAATATATTCCAACCCTATGCCTGCTGAAGGGAGAGCTTATGTCCCAGAAATTAGAAAGCAGCTCTGAGGCAGACAGATCAAATGCTGCTACCATTTTTTTTACAAAGGCTTTAATAAGGGTCTGTTGTAGGGCAACTAATTATCTTAAGTAACTCTAAAACTGCTTCTTGCTCAGCCGCTAATAGTGCACAGAATTAGCTGTTGCCATTAATTTTCACTTAATTTCCTAGCAGAAAAAAAATGCGTAGAAAAATAAGTGAGCTCTGTCTTTTTGGGAAGGTTTGCAGTTGGTTTAGAAATGTGATGAAAGAGGAAATTGTTTTTTATTATTCCTATGAGAGGCTATTATCCTGTGCAGAGCAATGAAACTTTATTTGAGTATAACCTGATTTCTCCTAGACGGATTGCATCTTATGGTGTTACCTGCCTGTGCCATGATTCTCAGCTATTTTCAGATCCTAGTGCCAGTATAAAAAGTACTGCTCTGGCCATGCATTTTATTTCAAGCGAAGGCTATTTTATCTTCTGATAAAAATGATGCAGCTTCGCCTTCTTCTTGAGACTGAATTTTCTACTCGATTAAATGAAGGTGTAGCTGTGACGTGGCAGGGCAGTGCTCTCAAAATGTCTGTGGGATGCTCATTGTGCCCTGTCTGGGTGCTCCAGGGCCCTCCCGGGAGCATGCCTTGCTCTCGGGGGCCCTCGTGAGCGAGACGGAGTCCTCCCAAAATGAAAGAGGAAAGAAAACAGAGCAAAAAGGTGCAGTGGCCAAGCTTTGAAGGAGGGAGGGCAAAATGGCCAGGAGCCAAAGTGCGAGGAGAAAGGAGTGTGAGAGTAGGGAGACACAGAGAAAGCGGACGGCAGCGTCTCAAGAGCTGGTCTGGTTTTACTCTCACACCTTTCACTCCTCGTCGTAGCCACACCGGGTCCCCAAGCACAAGGAAGAAACTGCACTCTTTCTCATACTCCTCACGGTCAAGTACTCTAAGGGTAATGAATTTCCTGTGGGAACACAAGACAAAGGCAAACACATGATTGGCATCACACATGCATGCAGTTCACGTCTGCCCGGGTGCCATGGTGCCAGAGATGGTCCGGTGGCGGGAAGCAGCTACACATCCCCTCTGGGGCGTATGGGGAAGGGCAGGAGCGTCCCCACTACCCAGCCGGGGTTGGACCTTGGTGGGCTGGGGAAAGGCTGAATTCAGGGAGGATGGGAAGTGTCCTCGCTCCTGCTCTTTTCCATAGGCATTGGGGATGTGAGCTCGGTGTGGCAGATGCCAGGCATGAGTGAGCCAGACAGGGACACACAGGCTGGGCTCAGCCCCGGAGCACGTCCCCCACCTTTCTTCTCACTCATCTCCACCAGCCGGGGCTCCTCGATCTCTAGGTAGAAGGTCTTGTTTTTCTCATACTCCTCATCATCTATCACCTTGATTGATATCATTTTGCTGGAAGAGAGAAGAAGAAATAGAGATTCAAGAGTAAGGGGGGAAAAGGGAAGAGGGGAGACAGGGAGAGGAGGAGGAGGGTGGAAGTGGCAGGAGAAGGGGGCTGCAGACAGAAAACAGTGGGTTTGGTAGCACAGGCTGGAGGGGCAGCACAGCTGAAAGCAAAGGGCAGGAACCAATGGGCCAAGCTTGCCTCAGGATGAGCATGGACCACAGGAGCTCACAGGGTGCTGTCCTCCCCAGCATGGCCAGACGCCATGTCTGGACATGACGCAGCCTGGACCAGCCTCTCCCAGAGATGCCTCGGCCCACAGGCAGCAGGACACTTCCCTTTCCAAAAATCCAGGGTGCAGAACAGCTCCTTGACATCTTGCACATACCACATAGGCTCCCAGGGCACAAGCACTGGGAACCAGCACAGACTAAGCCCCTGAAAGCACGATACGCTGCTTAAACCAGCCCCTGTGCACGAGAAGGCTCTGTCTTGCCAGGCACAGCAGATCCATGCACAACATCATGATCAGCTGTTCAGTTTGGGCTTTTGAGGCTCCAATTTACAAGCTCAAAAGGGATGCTGGAGTAAGAATTTTTTCTGTGGACAGAACATAGAATCGTAGAATCATAGAATCATTTTGTGTGGAAAGGACCTTTAAGATCATCATGTCCAACCATTAACCTAACACTCCCAAGTCCACCACTAAACCATGTCTCTAAGCACCACACCTACTTTAAGCGCCTCCAGGGATGGTGACTCACCCACTTCCCTGGGTAGCCCATTCCAATGCTTGACAACCCTTTCGGTGAAGGAATTTTTCCTGATATTCAATCTAAACCTCCCCTCGTGCAGCTTGAGGCCATTTCCTCTCATCCTACCACTTGTTACTTGGGAGAAGAGACCAACACCCACCTCGCTACAACCTCCTTTCAGGTACTTGTAGATAGCAATGACGTCTCCCTCGAGCCTCCTTTTCTCCAGACTAAACAACCCCAATTCCCTCAGCCGCTCCTCATAAGACTTGTTCTCTAGACCCTTCACCAGCTTCGTTGCCCTTCTTTGGACTCGCTCCAGCACCTCAATGTCTTTCTTGTAGCGAGCGGCCCAAAAGTGAACATAGTATTCGAGGTGCGGAAAAGGGAAAGCTGGTCTTTCTGGTTAGGGCATGGTGAAGTAAAGCTTCACTGATGGAGAGATTCGACCTTTTTAATTTCCTTTGCAAGCAGCACATCCTTCCCCAAGCCCCTAAGGTTTGGTTCTCCCCTGTTCAAGAGTAGTGCAGCAAGTCTCTCTTCTCACATGGCCCAGGGCTGCTGAATTTGCCCCTGCGGCATCAGCTGGGCAGGTCTGAACCCTGCTCAGAGCACAGCCACAAAGCACACACCATGAAGGGCGAAAGCCTCACAGGAGGCTGTGGCCACCAGCAGAGATTTGCTCCTTGGGGTACCCAATAGAGTGAAAATTCAGTAAACAAATTGCTTTACCATGGAAAAAAATTAGCACAGAAAAAGTTTTCCAGCTCTTTTCAAGGACTCACGTAAGTAGCCCAGAAACACCCAGCTGAAAGCTCCTCACCAGGAGGTGACCCTGGGGTACAAGGGGCTAGTGCATGGGGGGGACTGCTGGGGTCTTTCCTACAGTGCAAAGCCCTTGCAAAGACAAGATGAGGGGCAGAAATCCAGCAGTTCCTGCTCCAGCCCATGTCATGTGTGTGTGGCATTGCTGCTGGGACAGACCTCCTCCTGCCCCTGACCTTGTCCCAGACAAGAAATAAGAACAAGAATAACAACAAATAAAAAGGCAATGTGGTGACTGCAGCCCTCTGCTTGCTGCCGACCTCCTGGCTGGGTTTGCTTGTTTCCCACGCTTGACAGCACTGCCCTCCTGTGAATGCTCTTGCTTAAACAAGCTTCCCAGACGCTCTCCCCCTGCCCAAGCCTGTCTGTCCAATCCTTCGAAGAAACACCTCTTGTCCCATCCCTGGCTCCTCTGCACTTTCCACAGGCAGCCAGCACAAGCTGCCCCAAGGCTGCCCTAATATGTGATCAAGGAGGATCTGCTGTTCCTGGCAGGTCCCAGCACCGAAAATCCATAAACATGGAAGAAAGCCACGCTCTAGGGGAGTGAAATTCAGGCCACACTGCCATAATTCCTGTCTTTCTCCCCTCCTTGCACGTCCGTACTGCCACCCAGAGCCCCTCTGTTAAGCTGACAAGTATTTGGCAGCAGAGTCGACATTTTATTCTCATTCAGAGCAAACGCCGCCAAGCAAGTGGAGGAACAGCCAGGATGATTTCTTGTGCTGTTTGCTATGAGTCAGAAGTGTATTAAGTTTGCCCTTCATGCTTATAATGAAACCATTTACTCAAGAGCAAGCGATGGCTGTGAAAAGTGTAACAATGCAGCATGGCTCAGTGTAATTGTATTCTGTAATGAATATCTGTAATAATTTGTTCGGTTTATAATTATTGCTGCAATAGGTTTGTACATAGGAAAAATGGTTACCAAGCACACAGTTGATCTTGCTTTGCATTGACAAGTTAGGGGAAATTATTGTACATTAAAAAACTAATGAAGGATGCAAAAATGCTCTCAGCCAAGCTATCAAAGAGGACCTGACAGAATTAACAGAATGGCACAATTTCAAAAACATTACTAACAAAATCAATAATTTTCCTGACAACTCCCATTAAAATGTACACTGCACCCTGCCCCCCTGTATGAAAAGAAAAGCCTTTCTCAAGAAAGCTAATTAAAAAAGATGCCTTCATCAATTCTGAGGGCAGTAGAGGTATCAAGACATAACCTTCCTAT
The DNA here is from genome assembly GCF_013368605.1 of Nyctibius grandis. Classification (NCBI taxonomy): domain Eukaryota; kingdom Metazoa; phylum Chordata; class Aves; order Nyctibiiformes; family Nyctibiidae; genus Nyctibius; species Nyctibius grandis. The sequence continues at coordinate 12,501,863 of NC_090658.1, forward strand.
GGGTGTGCTCTGGCTTGCCATGTGTGGCATTCCTCAAAGCCCCATGAACTAATTCTCTCTCAGAAAAAGAAATAGCAGATGCTGCTATTATGCAGTTTTCCAAGTGATCTTTATAGGGTGTGAGCAAATGCTCTGTGTTGGGTAGACATGTGCACGGCTGCTGTTTCTGCTGTACAAGGTTGTTAGGAAAAAGGGTGGGAGGAACAAATGGCAAGTCTGCTCTCTGGATGAATCTCCAATCAGCAAGAATTGCTGAGGCAAATTTGTCCCTGAGATGAGACTGCAATCTCGGAGAAAAGGATTTCCTCCTAATGGTGTTTGAGATCACATCTGTTTGAGAAACAGCAAGTATGTGAAAACAGCACAGGCTGTTCTTAGAGCATGCCTGATCTCCATCGCACTGCCTTTTGCCTGCTGCAAAGCCCCTCCGCAGGGTCCCGCATGCATGTGGCCGGTTTGATCAGCGGAGAAGAAGGAGGATCAGGCAACCACACCATTTATCCTGCATTAGAGTAAGGACTGCTTTCCACAGTAACCTGGGATGTGCACTGATGACACTCCGCTCTTGCTGGACCCTCTGACATGGTCTCTGCTCTTCACTCCTCTCCCAGGCAGAGATTCGCTGGACAGCGTGGGCTGTGACGATGTGAGCAGCGCTGAGCTAGTGTGGGGCTCCCCGTGCAGGCTGTGGATTGCAGCCCATGTTCCCGGTGGCCTCACCTAGTCCTGTGCTCCTGCTGCACTCAGTGTCCAGTTTTGCAAGCCTGCTGTTTGCAGCCCTCTTTTCCAGAGGTACATGTTGCTGTGCGAGGCTGATTTTTCTTGCATTACAATACATGGTGCGAATGAGGCAGACCAAGAGCACCCGGCAGAGCCAGGACAGCTTACTAAGGCTCATGGAGCAATGTGGGTGGCAATGTTGAGCGCAGAAGCTGACGTCTGCCCCTTGGTTTCCCTAGCTGGACACAGTGGGATGAAGTACACCGAGACCCAAAGTCCCAACAGCGCAAGTACGTGCCGAAATTTGCGTTTAAAATGTCTCTCTCCTGTGCCTCAGGGGCTCTTTCAGCACAAGACGTGATAGTGCTTGTGTAAACAGAAAACAAATGGGACACTGTATAGCACCTTGAAACCCCAACTGCTGAGTCACTGCAGGGCCAGAAATGAGGAGTCCCAAATCCACGAGTCAGAGGGAAAAAAATGAAGATTAAACCAGAAGATTAAAGCAGTCTCTAAACGATTGCACATTTTCTTCACCTGGTGCGAATCTGGGGTCAATGTAGATGGTGTTTACAAGCTGTCCCTCAAATCTTCACAGACGTCTAGAATGAGCTTTGATTTGGGGATGAAAGTGGTGTTTTTGCCATAATCTAACATCTCCAGGAGCTGGGTATTTAAGCCAGACACTCAAGATCCCATTAGTGTGCAACACCACGTCCTTGAAAAAGCTGGAATATTTGTTTCCTGCCTTGTCTCTCGGTCACACTGCAGGTGGGAAAGAGCAATTTCTGGAGCATCTCTCCAACACATTTAGGTGCGTGGGGCTAGAGGTCCCTCTGCCCAGCCAGGCTGCGTGTTGGCCTAAACTACCAGGCTTGGCACACCTCCCGCCTTCCTCCCTTCCCACTGCAGGGAGCCCCAGGGACACCATGGGGCAAGTTTGCAGCAAACCACTGCTGCTGCTGGGGTTTTCCTTCCATCGGTGTTGAGTTCATTTTGCCTGAGCTAAAGAGCCATTGTGCATCCAACTGTCTGCATTTCTGTACCAGAAATTGCTCTTCCCTGAGTCTGTAGCCAAGGCAATTGCTGAGGGAACGAGTTTCATCTCATTTCCATGTACTGGAAACCAAAGAATAAAACAAATCTTGCAGAATTGCAGCTCCAGCTCTTTTCTTGCTGACACACAGCAGCAACAAGAGAAGGAAGGTATCTTTGTGAACATGGAATACAAATCTCTGCCCTCGCTCTAAGCCCAATGCTCTATGTCAGGATTTAGCTTTCATTTCAAACCATGCTATTTCAATTGAACTGTAAAGGTCTTTTAACAGAGCATTCCCACACAACCCTTAGTTACAACAGCCCATGGAAAAGTCCTCTTGGCTGGTGATGCTCTAAGGATGGCACACCAAGGGAAGAACTGCTCTACACAATCGGACCCAATGACCACCTGGCACAGCCTCTTCTTCTGACAACTGCCAAGAGCACCTTGGAGTAGGAGGATATAAGAGCAGGATGGGCATACAGACAGTATTTCCAACTGATGCTCTCTCAGCCCCCAGATACTTGTGTCTCAGGGTTTTCCTAGCCAGACAGGTTTCTATGCATTAAGCCATGCTCTGCAGATTTCTCCCATTTCCCTTTGAGCTTGGGTGAGCTTTTGACATTTGCGGTATCCCACGTGCCAGGGAGAGCAATGTGATTGCTAATGTCAGCTCAGTGTCATGGACAGCAAATAGTTGCTCTTAGGAGGTGATGTGTGCTTGGCACAAGCGTGCCAGCCCACCTGCGTCTTCTAGGCACATCTCTGGAAAGGGCAAGAGAGAGCACCCACATGCCTGCCTGCAAGTGACCCCAGCAGGGACATGGCACCAGCAGGACAGGGCTGAATGTCCCCTGTCAATGGGCAAGCAACTGGCTTTGTACAATGGCAAAGGCAGGACAAGAAGAGGGCTAATGCTTAGAGAGAAATGCCAGCTGGGGAAGTCCATCACTCACTTCCTACTGCTGCTCAGATTCAGCATGGCAAAAGGTGGTTTTCATTGCTGCACAATGCATCTCTTAGCTCTTTTTCAGAACTGTAGTCATGCGTTTTTAACACTGCTTTATTTTCTTATTTTTTTTTTCCCCGAGTGAGAGAATAAGGCCACCTACCTCCATCCTTGGAGATGTTCAACCTGAACAACTTGCTTTAGCTTTGATGTTGGCCCTCTGAGAAGAGATTGGACCAGAGACCTTCTAATCTAGAGACCTTCCAACCCAGAGACCTCCCAACCCAGAGACCTCGCCCACCTCAACCCTGCTATGCACCTAGATCAGAGTTCTCCCAGCTAAGAAAATATCATTGTGCCCATATCACCCATGAGCTGGAGCTAGAATAGCTAAGAAGTACTGCATGTAGCCAGTAATGGTGTCTCCAGTGAGCCAGGAAAATGATCTTCTCTAAACACACAACCAAAAAACCACTATAGCAGTCAGTATCTCCCTTGCCCATAAGAACATGGTGTGCTGTCACTGCCTGGACAGACAGGCGCTTATTCCTGAATCAATAGAGAGAACAATGCACTTATGCAGCTTGTCACCCATCCAGCTTCCACTGATCACCCAGGAGAACTACATGAATAGCTTGGAGGACTTTCAACTGCAGATTCATAGTTACAGCCTCCAGGGTAGGCAGTCGGGAATGGAGTCTTGCTACCTAAGCCTGGTGCTGCGAGCCCTGACCCCTCAACAGCCAAGCACTTCCCACCCAGAGGGTCAGCAATTGCGGCGAGAGAACAGTCACTACGCGTGCACGTTCTGGAGGTGACATTTCAAAGACACATCCATTGGTGCTGCCCGTTCCAGCACACATTCTCGGACTCCTGCAGAAAGCTGCCACATTGATTTCTCATACATCTGCTTGTCAGCCAGTCACTTAATCAGCTGAAGTTAAAGCTTGCCATGAGGGATGGGCAAGTGGCTTGGGATGTGCAGCTCGTGTGAGCGCTGGGCACCGCGCAGTGCCTGTGCAGAGGGGCAAGCGGGCTGCTGTAGGGGACCACGTGCAGTGGGGGAGAAAGCTCCTAAATTATCATCAGGGCTAGACACCACCACAGTCAGTGGCCAGGGCCATGCAAACTGGCCATGGCCACATCAAGGAGCTTGGACCAGACCCCAGGGCACAGCTGGAGCCAACCACCAAGAGCAAGGCAGCTCTTTCTCACCCAATCCCCAGCTTCGCTACGCTCTGCTCTCCATCTCCCTGGCTGTCCTTATCTGCTTGGTGAGCCTCCCCAGAGGCTGCAGGGGCTCAGGGCCCTGTCCATGCTGTTAAGAGATGCAAAGAGACCTAGCTGCTCCTGTGTCTGTCTCTGCAGCACACAACTCTTCCAACAGGGGCATCAGGGAGTGCTTTTACGCGCTTAGCAGCTTCATTCCTCAAATCTCTGACAGCTACTTGAGGAGGGAAGTTGTCTTGTTGCTGGGAAGGAAAAGGCGCAGATCAGGCTTTTCTTCCACCAGCTGACAAGAAAATTGTACCTGATGGTGAGGAGGTGGCAGTCCTGCATGCAGAGAGACACCCAGGTCTGTGGTGGAGGTGTTTGTCCCAGATGCAGGGGACATGTGTGTGGCAGGGCACATGCGAGAGGGCAACATGACGCCTGTTCAGCCAGCACAGGGACACACCTTCCTGAGGGACAGAAGATGTGCAGAAATGGGCCAGATTATGTGAATGACCTCGTGTCACACATGATTTTAGCTGTTACCCAGTGGTCTCTGACAGATGAGAGGGTTCCTTAGGGTTTCTGTCCCTGCTGATGGGAGCCCATCTTTGTAAGATGTCCTATGAGTCACCCATGCAGGATCCTTTGCAGAACCAAGCTGTGCTGACATGAAATGTCTGTACTTAATGAAAATTTTGCCTGAAGCGTGCTGCAAACATGACATGGAGGGCAAAGGAAAACCTGCCAGAAGATAAGCCTGACACATGCTTTGGGAAGTGTGGATGTGAGCTGATTTGATGTGGCAGCTTGGTTTGCTGGTCCAGCAGCCCAGATCTGCATGCGGCTGCACAGTCCAATGCCTATCAAAACTGTGATCGAGCACACTGGGCACTGAAAACAAAGGGAGGGGGAACCAGTTCCTCTATCCTCCCCCCACCTCTGGAGCCAAAATACATCTGGCTGCTCTTATTTTCTCAGTTGCCCTCCACCTCTTTCTCCAAGGCTTGCTGAATCAATCTTTGTAAGACCACAGGGCTCTGTTGTCATCTCCATGGCTGCATAAACCAACTGCTCCCCTGGCCACAGGATGCATTGAGTTTAAATGACAAAACACAGCTCAAATACATAACATCAGCCTGCTCCAGAGCATCACTACCAGGAAAATCCTGGAAAAGGATACAGCCTGCTCTTCCTTGGCCTTGCAGAGTTACAAGATGTGGGAGGTGGTTTGCAGAGACAGGAGGACTGAGAGCTGTTGCTGCTCTAATAGCTGGGACATGACAGGCACAACTGATGCTCAGTGTCTCAGAAAACACTCTTCAGGAGTGACAATTGCCAGGTAAGATGATTTCACATGCTAGACTGAATGCTGCTTGACTCTCTTCTTAGGAAGACCATATTGTGCAGGATTTGTCAGACCAGAAATGCTTTTCTGGGGAATCCTCTATATTTGCTCTGATCTAACTGTGAATTTTGCACTCTGGCTAATGCTCTTCTTCATTCATCTGCCAATGTCACATTTTGCAAGAGGCCAGCTAGGCAAAGATGCATGGCACTCTCTTGATCTGCCCCAAAGGGCCTGAGCCCTTGGTCATGCTTAAATTTTTCGCTGTCCCAGGACAGCTGAAGGTGTAGCCTTCCCCTTTTATGTGGCTCTGGATGTGGTAACACCAGGACAAAAGAGTGCTTTGCTGTTCTTTCCCAATGCCATTGCCATGCATGTCTAGTGATGGTGATCCACAGTCCTTAAACCTCCCAGAGTGCCTGCTGGAGGCAGGAGCACTGGGGGATCAAACAGGAGAGACTCCATCTAGATCAGTATCTCAGTCTCCAAGGACAACATGCACAAACAGTGCCATACAAGTGACAATGACTAGGAGGGAAAACACATTTGATGTGAATTTGAGCAAAACCACCCCCAGCAGCAATTGCTTAAGGTGCCTGGGAAAGCTGACAGAGCAGAAATAACTTCTTCCCTGGCTTTGCACAACCCTGCCCATGCCAGCTAAAAACTACCATCAGTCCCTAAAAATTCAGCCTGCGCTGCAAGCAAAGGACTGACTGCCCAGGGCTCAGCCCAGCCCAACATCCTTGCTCAGTATCAAACCCTGCAAATCCCATTTCTAAGCCTGCAGGGTTCAGAACCAAAAGCTGTCATTTTCCCCCCATTCTGACTTTCTGGGATTTTCTTCTCGTGCCTGGCTGGTCAGTCAGGTCTGTGGGTAGATAACGAAGGAGACAGAAACTTGGCTCCGATGTTTCATTGTGCTTCAATGGCAAGATTTGCCCCGGTTCACAGGGAGTTGGGTGATGGGGGTAGCGTGTTGCAGGGAAGAGGTGTGTGCTGAGCTGAGAAGGGGTCAAGGCTGGATTTGAAATCCCCGTCGAAAAACCTGAAGTGGAAAACAAGCATGGTGGGGAAAAAAATCATGAAGGGGTTTGGGTGGGAGAGGACCTCTGAGTCAACCCCCCATCCCTCTCCCTGATGGTCCTCATACACGTTTTCCCTAACGAAAGCAACTGGAAACTCATACAAGCGCTTCTTGTTTCTCTACACACCCAAATACGCATGCAGCTTTTCTTTACAGCCGGGTCCCTCCTTATGACAATAATTGCTCTAACCTTTCAAATAAATACAAGTTGCTCTTCTCTGTGTTCACCTTGCATAGTTGCCATGACAATGCTCCTCAAACATGAGACATCACTCATTGAAATGGCTTTGGCACTCCCCAAAATGAATTTCAACAAGCAACTGCCAGCAGAGGGGACATTTCTGCAGCCCTGTAAATCATTTTAGAAAACTTTGCTGAGTTAAAGCTGACTAAACAAAACAGTGGGGACCATGCGAAATAATAGGTCCATGTCTAATAGCATGGCTTCATCATCAGAAACAGGGATTCAAGGAAGCCCAAAGATATGTCTGCTGTGCATCAGTTGCTCCAGCGCCACCACCGCAGCAAGATTTTGTATCAATCATAGCAGTGCTTCCCTCCCAGGGAAGACACATTTCAAATCCCGCTTGCCTGGGTTTCAGGGCAAGGGAGAATTTCCCTTGTTTGAGAAGACACTGGACAAGGGGTCTCAATTGTGCCCTGTCACCCTTCCAGGGCTGCTGAGAGGTAGCTCTGCTGCTGTACGTGGGAAAAGAAGGAGAGGACAAGGGGATGCCCAGTGACAGCAGAAGGCATGCCACAGAAATTCAAAGGGCAAACATCAACATGGAATGTGCAGGCTCCCTTTCAGAAGCAGTATCCAGCTTCATTTTAACTCAATGCTCAGTCAGGGATGCATCTGACTCCTGTTATTTGCTGGCTGGCCGGCCCCAAAGATCAGCTCCCTCTTTTCAAGGCACTCCCCCAAAGCTCTTGGCAGGATCCAGGCCTCCTGATGATGTTCATAGAATCATAGAATGGTTTGGGTTGGAAGGGACCTTAAAGATCATCTACTTCCAAGCCCGCTGCCATGGGCAAGGACACCTTTCCACTAGACCAGGTTGCTAAGAGGCCCATCCAATCTGGCCTTGAACGCTTCCAGGGAGTGTTGCAGAAATAAGCACTTCACCATCACTACGTTTCTCATCCTTTGCCTAGCGATGCAAGTGACTGACTGAAAGACTCAGAAAGTACCTGTGATTGAACCATTTTGTGCTGCGCTGCTCACACCCGCATGCCCTGCTGCTCTCAACAGCTTCTGTGCCAACTTAGCAAAACACGTGTGCATGCACACACACACACACAGAGAAGTTGCAGTCAAACTGCTGAACGAAATGACATCTGCCTCAACACGCAGTGTGTGCATGTGTGCAGAGGTGATCTGTATTTGCAAGTGCAGCATACAGCAAACATCCTACCTTCTCGCCCTGTTGGGGTCCTGCTGATGCTGATGGACTCCTAAGCTACAGAAAAGCCTTTTGATCTTTTATGAGCTTGTCGCCAAGCGTCACACTGAACTTGTATTAGAAGAAGTTTTAAGTAATCTCCTGTCAAGGGAGGTTCAAGTGCAATGCTCACATTTTAGCAATTTAAATGACTGGCTGCAGGAGTTCACTGCTGGTCCAGGCTCCCTTTGGCAAGTCACCCTTGCTGGACCAGCATCGGGGCTTACCTGGCTGTATAAAAGACATGAAGCTGCTGGGTACCAGCATATGAAATGCTATCGTCACACAGGCTTTAAGCATCAGGTATGCTCATTTCTGAAGATCATAACGCAAGCCGTGAGCTACACCCCAGTGCCGTGCAATGCCATCGCTATGCCACAAGGCAAGCCCTGCAAGGGAGGCGATGCAGAGCTACCCAGGGATAAAGCCAGCAAACTCAGAACAGGCCCCATAAAGGACTCCCCAGCCACCCCCAGAGTGGGGCTGCTGCTACGGCGATGCTGCCTTAAACAGTGACAATGTTTGGAGCAGTAAGTCAACAAATGACCCCAAAATCTCAAGTCTAAGTTCTGCACTAAAGGTGCTGCTTGGTGTTTTCACACTGCCGTTTCCATTCTTTGGGGATGGCTCTGGCCCAAGAAAGAGCATGTGCTGTGGTTCAGCACCAGCAGCAGGGTTCTTCTCTGCCCCAAGCCCAGCAAGACATTATAGGGAGGGGACAAACCTGGCCCCAGGGCTTGGCTTCAAACATGACAGAGCAATGGGGAAAGCTGGTCTGCATCTGAAATCGGTGTCTCTGGACACCATTTGTTTTCAGAAAGAGGGAGTAAGCTCAGGAGCTGATTTTACCTACCCTGGCTGGAAACAAAGCCAAGCCTTCAGACAGCTTGGGAGTTCTTTTCATGTTATTTTTTTCCTTTCCCTCTTCCTTTCCAACAAGTTGCCTCTCCAGAGGGCAGAGGAAAAAAGCATGCCAGTTGAGAGCTGAGATGGTATTTTTTCCTTGCCTTTTCAAACACTCCCAGGTCTGTAGGACCTGTTAGCGATTAATTCCGATCCCCTTGCAGAGATCTTTCTGACACTGCCCCAAGAAGACCAGAGGACCCTAATATCCTTGGGCTGCTGTGTCCTGGCAGATGTGGGCACTAGAAGATGTGCGGGGCTGTGGTACCCGGGGGGAGGGTGCTGCCGCAGCAAAGAGCTGTTTCCCAACCCTGCCGAAGGGTTTTGCTACTCCAGCAGCCGCAGCATCCCAACAAGGGCCATTCCAGCAGGGTCTCCCCGCTGATGGACACACTCAAGCTTGGGAGCTCACGGGCAATTTCAAGAGCCATCATTCACGCTGTGTGACTGACATGCCGTCTGTTTACTGCCAAATAAATCCAACTGTGAAATACAGCCCTCTCAACTGAAACTCTTGTCTACAAAAATCCTTTGAAAGAGACACCAGGTCTCCCCAGTGATACATGGGGTTAAAGCCTGTGGTGGGAGCACAAAAGCAAATGCATATTTGCGAAGCATCCCTCCCAGTGCTGAGATAGGCAGGAAACCAACCCCATGAGGAGGATGAAAAAATTCTGCTTCTGTCTCCAGTTACCAAGGAGATTGTTTAAACAAAGCTAAAATAAGAGGAACTGAGTGGCCAAGAGAAACGTGAGCGTGGAAGAGCATTTGAGTGTTTTGTGACAGCTTGCTGCCTTACAAGCTGGGCAGGGTTCCTGCAATGGGCTTGAGCTTGATCAGCAGCTCTTCCCCTCTTTCTTGGGGAAAAAGTCCACATTTCAGTTTAAACGTATTAAAATGGCAAGGGTCATTTAAAAATGGCAATACAGAAAAGTCTCTGCCCACAGAGACCTCAGACATGTGTCAGCCCCATTTATGGCAATCGTGGCAGCAGGGCACAGCGTTTGGTGCCCTCAGCCTAGACCTGTCATTGTGCGTTCAGGCCATCGGAGGAGACCTCCCTGTGGGAGAAAACTAAATCCAGCTATATGTGGGGCTAAAAATGACTCCTCTTTGTGGCCAGCTCAGCAGCTCCAGTCCTCATCTATAATCTTGGAGGACTGGTGGATTTACAGAATGCCGAATGGAAAAACCTACTGCAGAGCCCCATGGACACACACATGCTGGATTTGCACCTGTGACAAAGGTGAGAAGCCAAAGCCCACCAGGTTGTTTTCAAAGACAGGGCTCTCTCAAGCCCCACAGGTTGCACATCCCACATCAGGGGCTGCACAGGGACTGCCCCAGGTCCAGCTGCACGTTGCTGTCATGCTGGAAACTGCTGATGTTACGTGGAAGTGGCGATTCCCACACAAACCCCAGAGTTTTGTGTTGGCTGGCTGTAGATGGAGTGATGCTACAGAAAAAAACCTGCTGCTCCTGGGAAGGGCAATTTAAAACCAGAAGCCTTAGAAGCTTTTAAAGCACAAAGAGTTAGAAACACACCTCAGTATTGTGCTTGGGAGTTTCTCCCTAGTCTGGGCCTGGTGGGAACCACAGGGATGGTTTAGGAGCTTCTGGGTGGAAGGAGGGCAGGAGGGAGGCCAAAGGAACAAGGGATGCCCAGAGAGCCCTCCAGTGCAAAGCCTGGGAGGGGAAGAAAGAGAAAGAAAAACAAAGCTAGCATTAATTGCCTTTGGCTCTAGAAAGCCATGCTGGTTATAGCAATTACAGTGTTAAGGAAAAAAAAGATGCTTTTAAGAAGTGTTCCGAAGACTGTCTGTCAGGATTCAAGGAAACTGTAGCAAAGTGTAGTAAGAGGAAAACGAACTGATGAAAACAATCAGTGAGGAAATAAAGGCTGCCTTTTGTATTCTGCCCCCTTTCCTCTCTGAAACTCATTAGGTTTTCCTTCAAGCATGGATAGGCACTGGCGGGATATTACCACTTTCGAAGAAGAGAATGATTCTCAGCAGGAGACACCATTCAAAAAGCCTGTTTCAAACAGGCTGAGGTGCCCTTCCAAATGCTCTGTGATGCAGCCCCTCTGCTGTCATCCATCACACCAATTCACACCATCTCATCATGATATTTATTTTTTGACTGAATATCAGGATGCCAAACTGACTGTGAGCATGTTTATTTATTACAGACAGGTAGGAATCCTCTAGTAGCACACACAGTTGCTGTTCTGTTTTCTCATCAGAGCTCACATTATTAAAGCTACTTAGGTGTTTAGTGTTAATATAAACCCTAACCACAATAGCTGTAGCAGGGCTTAAGCATGGTCAGGGTTTCTGGCCATGCGCCTCCAGTCTCCAGCCTCAGCCTGACTGGCCAGAAGCTGCAAGAAGAACAGCCATGGCAGAACAGTCCCGAAGACTCAGCTGATGGTACCACTGTGTGCAGCAAAACGCATGGGGATCTGGACCAAATCCGGACAGAAGGGCTGTGAGGCCACACAATAAAGTCAAATCTTCCCCTTCTGCAGTTTTCAGCCTGTTTTGACTGCATTTCAAAATGAATTGTGAAAATCTAGAGAGCAAGCAGTGAACGAGCCTCCAGAAGTGCTCAGAGGACAGCAGCAGCAGGAGAGTCAGGGTGAGTCCCAGCTCGATGGGCACAGGGCTCATGTTTGGCCAAGCCAAGGTGCCCGGGCTCAGCTGCTGCAGCCGCAGACTCGGGAGCCATCTGCGGAGGTGAACATTTGTTTATGATTGCTGCTTCCCCAGAGGAAACTTTGCAGAGCACGTTAGCAAAAGTCTCTAATTTTATTGGCACTACTCAGGGAAGAAGTCAGGGCATGGAAAAAGAAAAAATAAAGAAAAGCTTAGGAATTTGCAACAGCGCTGCATGCATTTGCTGAGAGAGATTTTTAATTTGCTGCCTCCTTTTCCGAGAGCTACACAATGTATCACAGAACAGGCATTTTTTTTTAAAAAAAGAACCCTCTAGTAATGGTCTTTTTTGTTTTCAAATTCATAGCTGCCAGAGAGCCTGGAGGATTATTCTGCACAGAGCTATAAATGATGCCCCATATTAATGATTGCTTTCACTGATTTTTGGAGGAAAATTCCAGGGTAACTTGTGAAGATGAGATTTCCATTTCTATACCTCAAATAAACAGCTTCATGTCAAAATCCCAGCAGATAGTCAGAAAAGTGTGCTTCCAAGCTCCCAGAAACCCAGATAAAAATGCCCAAGGTGTATTCCAAGCAGATGACAATTTACGTGTGATGGGCCCTGCCAGAAAAGCATCGAACAAAAACGATCTCCAGCTGAAGAGCAAAGAGGATCCTGCACCATGTCCTTGGGCTAGGCAGCACGCTCAGGCATGAGGGAAGACCACAGCTTTTCCTGGGGCCAGAAAATGCCGCTGTTTCCCAACTGAAACATCTGTGCCATAAAAAAAAATATCAGGGGCTGGTTTGAAAGCTGAAGATAATACAGATTTACGTCCAAGTCACACAAGATCTAGGTATAGGCATAGGTTCCTCTGCGTTTCCGAAGAGGCAGAGCAGGTCACACGTCAGCCCGGTTACGTCCCTGGTACACATATGGTGTCCCACAAATAGCAGGGCCATGTATATTTAATGGGCACTGGCACACACACACACGCACAGCCCAGAGATATGTGGGCAGAGCTCCAGCGGCCTCAGACACATGCAGCCCCGATGCTGGCTTGTGTTGGTTTTGCCTTTCAAAGCCCAGAGCAGCCCTGTTTCCCTTCTGCTCCTCCTGTTCGCGACCATCAGCCAGCCATAGGTAAGGGTTTGTTTTCCAGGTGACGGGCACACACATACCCTGTAAGAGAGTGTGTCAAGGAGGGAGGATAATGCCGCAAGCAGCACAAACCTGTTTGCTGACATGACAGGAGTTATATTCACCACGAATTTTGTCCTTTATTAGGCCTCCTGTATTCACTCTATTATTCATGAATCCAGCCTCATTTCCTCAAACTGCAGGGGAAGCCAAGAGCTAATCGGGATGAATAATTTTTGGACTGGCACCCTTCACCCGCCAGTACCCCATGGGGATGCACCCAGTGCCAGGGGAGCCAGGATTTCCATTCCAGGGCTGTTACGAGCACTAGGAAAATGAGCAATATCCAGGCAAATCAAGACCAGCTGTGAAAGTCACTGCAGCCATTGGGAAAAATTTGACCAGCCCGTAGGGCTTCTCTTTTTCTAGCATGTTGATAGCTACAGGAAACAGACACTTTTTAAAGTTTTCACAACTGGGTTTCAGGAGGACTCGTCAGCCTTATTAAATATAATATTTCACTCTGCAAGCCCTTATTTATTTATTTATCTTGGCCCTGCCATCCCCACAAAGCTGCCTGGAAGTGAGGAAACATGGCCTCACTGAGTTTCAGACTGAAGCAATGCTCAGGATCTGCAATACAAAGGAGAACAGAAGCCAAGTTTAAAATATTCATGCATATATATGTATATATATTTGCAATTATTTGTGGCAAGAGTTTGGGAATTTGTTTTGTTGCTTTCATTGTGTTTATAGACCTCCTTTCCAAATCTAATACTTAGAGAAACGTATTTTGTTACTATATCCAGCAACCATTATGGCATTTTGAATTGCAATGTGACAGGCTATTCCACAAAGAGGACTCCAGGCAGGCCCTGGTAAACAAGAGAAACAAGGCTGGGAAGCGAGGTATGTGGAAGGCTTGTTTGTATGGCTTGTAGATGTTTATTTAATAAAGATCTTTGCACAAGCTGGATTCCATGTATCAATGCAACCAAAACAGATGCTGCTCAGTAAGCGCATCCAGGCAGTGGTTGATTTTTCCCACTCTCTCTGTGCTGTTTGCTTCAGCTGTGTGCTCAGATTGCAAGTGGGTTCGTCCTGTTCCTCCGTGTGGATACTAAAAGAGTCCAAATGCCTCAGAGGAAATGAAAGTCCCAACTTTGGAGCTGGATGCGCAGGCCAGCCATTTGCAGCAATTTGCATATAATTTGCATTTCATCACTAATCATTGCACAAATGTGTGGAAAATGCCGTTTTAATCAGCTGACTGTGGGCAAACAAAGTAATGTCTCTCACAGTTTGGAGCCGGCGATCTCCTGTCATGGCATCAGAAGTGATGTAAATTGCTGCTCTGATGGCCTGGGCTTTTCCCAGGCAAGCCAAGCTGCCAGCCTGCAGCCATCAGGACACCTTGCCCTACCCGACCACTCTCCTTTGGTTCCCTCTTCCTGGCAGTGCTAATTGCTTCTAGGAAAGCGGTGTGATGCTCTGTGCTACCCATGCAGTTATTACTGTCAAGTATATACCAGCATCCCAAAGCTCACGCCTGCATGCAGGGGCTGGAAGCACCAAGGCACAGGACTCATCCCAGCCCTGCCAAAACTGATGGACTTGCTCTCAGCAACCCCACCATCACTGGACAGACAGATATCTTCAGGGGACACCATTCAGGCTATCGGGAAGCCAAACATTGTGGAGAAACCTGCTTTCACACCCAGGGATGGGAAGTTCACCAGCAGCGGGCTCTGCTGGAGCACCAGCAGCTTCTCCTCCTGACCCACCGGTTTTCCCGTCTTTGCTTCGCACTTCAGCTCTTTCTAAAATCCGCATGTGGCTTTCAAAATATGCCATGTCGGGCATGGAAAAGGAACCACAGCTGCAGCGAGTTACTTGGAGGATAAAGGCAGGTGCCCATCACCAAATGGGCAGTGAGTTGCAGTGATTTCAGGGGGGTAACTGGGCCCGTCTGTCGAACTACAGAGGCTGTCAGATGCACATGCCCCTTACAAAGCCAGCTACTTTTTGGATAGGTATTTAAAAAGTTTTCTTACCAGAAAAAAATAATCTAGCAGTGATTTACACTCTTCCCTTTGCTTGGCGCTGCAGGAAAAACTTCCTTTCTGCTATCGCAGTGGGAGGTACAGCAAAGTCAGGAAAGACGGCTTTTGCCGAAGCCGGGTGATCTCAGACACACAGCCAGCACCTGCTGCAGCCCCTCTCACCAGCACAGCTCTGCCCCTGCACCCTCAGAGGAGACAATGCTCCAGGACCTACACTGCTGACCTGGGGGACCAGGGGAGATCGTAGTCAGCTTGCTGGGAAAGTGAGGCTTTTGGGATCACCAATGCACACTCGTTTCCCTGTCCTGCCTCCCTCCCCGCCCTCTCCTTGGGAAGTCCATGGCTGCTTGAAGGTTTTTAGCCACGTTCAAAAATGCATTTTGGCATAACATGCTTATTAGACATTAGGAAGTTATGGCCTGCCAGCAGGCTTCCTGCTGCTAACCATGTGCAACCTCCACGCGCAGCTTTTTCTGCAGCAGGGTCATGCCTGATGGCTCGCTCCTGTGTGAGTTTTCAGATGTCTAATACAGGCTTGAGCTACTCCAACCTCCACATTATTCACTTGAGACATCAGTCAGCCATGAGCAAACTCATCAATCAGCCAAATCACAAGCCAGCCTCATTCATGCCAGCATATGCAGAATGGCTCGTTTTCCTTCTCAAATCTCTCAAACCCAGGCAAACCTGTTCAATACACCTTTCAAAAGTTTGATGATGCATCAAGACAGAAGATGAGAAGTTCTGACCAAAAGAGGAAATTTCTGGGCAAGTCCAGCGTGGCTGAGTTTCCTGAGAGCAGAAGTGGACATTGGTGAGCCTGGGACTGAGATATTCAGCAGAGAAATCCCAGCTCTGCTCGTGACCCACTGTATGAGGTCTCAGGGTAATGAGCCAGGCCAAGGTTTCAGCGCAGCCTTTGGAGGAGGATACTGAAGTCACTCAGTCAAACTGGCCCAGTGCCCAGTGGCCAGTGTCACCCCAGTGGGCAATGGGCCAGTTCAGCAGCTCTGTAAATACAGCCTTTTTAATGAAAGTGCTGAACTGAATCTGGATGTCTGGCCTTAACAAACCCAGATTAACCAAAGACTGACTCTACTCTGCTGCTATTTTGAGCTTCCAAAAACAGTCTGACCACGTGCTGCCCTACACCCTCTGCCTGTGAACCCTTCCAGCTTGATTCGACTCAGAAACAGATCCGACACAAGCATCCCTGTATCTGTTACTCATCTTCAACATCCCATGGTGCTCATCTTCCACCTCTTTCCACCTCACGCCCACTTTGGGCTGTATTTCGATCCATGCAAATGAGTGGGTGTCTCCAAGCGTTGGTAGATTGGTTCCCCAGGAGCTGCCTTGGAGCAACCTGGCTGCCAGGCTCAATGAGATGCTTCCCAGCAAAACCACCTGAACACACACGCGGTGTCTCCTCTGAGCCTCAGGTGCTTAGCTAATCTAACAAACTGCTACAAGCACTGCCTCTCAGGTTTGTTGTGCCACAGACAAAACACATCCCTGGAAGCAGCAGCTGTTTGGGCTTGTGCACCAAAATCACTCAGCAGCTTTAGGGAAGGGAAACCCGACGGGGCCAAACCGTCTGCGAGGCAGAAATGGCTTAGCCACAATGGATTTGATCTGGATTTGATCGAGCAGCCTTGGTAGGTGCCAGCTGAAATGTCCCAGCTAGCTGGTGGCACGGGGAGGGCTGCTTGCGCATCAGGATGTCCAGATCTCCTTGAAGCACGCTGAAAAAGTGATGTCCTGCTGGGTTGAAGCCAAACTGATATGGCCCCAGCTGCCTTTCTCTCAACACCTCCGGTGCTGAGTGCTGGTGCTCCGGGCAGAAATGCCATGTGCCTCTTCCCAGATAGGTAAGGCACTGCACGGGCAGAAACTCGCTGATACGGAGGTGTGAAACCCAGCACTGAGCTCATGCTTAAAAACAGAGGTCCTGCAGGACTCCTTATCTCTCCTGCTCCATGAAATGCAGCAGACAAAGCTCTGAAAAACAAGTCACGTGTTCCCCCCCCCACTTGTGATTCTCAGAGGAAGACAGGGTCTTTAAAAGAGTAGGCAACTATTAGTGGTCTGGCTCCATTGTTTCCCAAATCACAGACCACCAGAAGAGGACAATTAAGTTTGGATCTGGAAGTCAAAATCTACTTGAAAAAAACACACTCAACCTCACTCCAAACTCCTTCAATGTGAGCTGCAACTCCTGCTAGAATGGGAACTGCTCCTTTCCAACTACTGGATTTTATAAATGGAAGAAGAAAGTTTTTTCCACTGCAATTCAGCAGGGTTTTCTTCTTTTTTCTTCTCTTTTTTTTTTTTTTTTTTGTCAGAAGGTGTAAGATAAAAATTTATTAAAGGTAAATATTTCCTGGAACACAGATGGGGTCCTGTTGTGCAGATGTGAGCGTTAAGCCTTATCTGCATCACAGTTTCCAGGAACTCGCTTTAACTCCCCAACCAGCAGTAACACACAGCCCACACCTTACCTGTGGACACATCTGCTCTCACCTTGCTGAGGACTGTGGTCACCAGCAGGCCATCCACAAGCAATGGTGGGGAGGATGACTGCATACATAGAAGCTCAGCTCTGGCTCTGTTTCAGCCTGGCAACAGTGGCATCGCCTGCTGTCAGCTCTGGCAGGGTTTGGTAGCACAAGTGAGAATGCCCCCGCTGACGCACAAGGCTGGACTGGCTCTGTTACCTCTCTCATCCTCAAAACCTCCTTGCCCTGGAGGAGCAAGATAATGAAGGAGGGGAGACCACCACAGTCCTGTTTCTCAAGTATGTTCTTTATGACCCAAAAATGTGTAGTTTCCATTTTTATTAAAAATGACACATTGCTCTATGTCCTAAGATCCATTTAGCATACCTTACGCTACTGGTTAAATGTTAATTTATTTACAATCTGACTTTCTACCTGAAGGGGGCCTACAGGAAAGCTGGAGAGGGACTTTTTACAAGGGCATGTAGTGATAGGACGAGGGGTAATGGTTTTAAACTGAAAGAGGGTAGACTTAGATTAGATATTAGGAAGAAATTGTATACTGTGAGGGTGGTGAGACACTGGCACAGTTTGCCCAGAGAAGCTGTGGATTCCCCCTCCCTGGCAGTGTTTACAGACAGGTTGGATGAGGCTTTGAGCAACCTGGTCTAGTGGAAGGTGTCCCTGCCTGAGTCAGGGGGGTTGGAACCAGATGATCTTTAAGGTCCCTTCCAACCCATTCTATGATTCTATGATTCTATGATTCTACGTTCATAACATAAGGGTCACAGTGCCCCTACAAACACCCTCACCAGATCCTTGCTGAAATGACCGAAGCTCTCACTTTTTGTACGAAAGTAACCTCACCGTCCTAAATCAAGATACCCTTACCTCCCCATTTAAACACACACCAGTCCAACAGACCAGCAGATCACAAAAGCTGTTTGGCCTTCTGGGCCAAATAACAAAACTCAAATGCCTTTCCCCACGTCAAAGGCAAACCATGGGACTCTCCCATTTGCGTTGCACCACTCATCACGGTTTTCAAGCAGACGGGGCCCAGCTCCATCCTGCTTACATCACTCTGGCTAACCACAGATGGACTCATCAATCCCATCCGACAGACATCATGAAATGAACTTGATGATATGACCAATCTTCTAAAAATGCTGCTGTTTTACAAGGGGGAGGGACTGGGTGCTCTGGCCACATTTTAGTCTGGCCCTGCTTGGTTTTCAGCCTGTTCAGCATTATGAAACAGCAATCTCACATCGCACACTATAGAAATCTCTCCTTCCTGCACCGTGTCATCTGTCATGGGGACAACGTGTGTGAGATGGATCCCTTCCATGCTTGCCATCTCCAAGGAACCTGCAAAAAGACTTTGCAAATTCCTTTTTCTTCCCTGAGTAGCCATTCCTGTCTGCTTTCTGCTAAAAACCCATCTTTTATGTGGGAGGATAGAGAATTGTACGCAGGAGGTTTGGGGAGACCAGGTAAAAATTTCCACGCCCCTGTGAAACCAGCTGGAAATGCGCCAGTGGTGCCAGTGAGGCACTGCTTCATCCCTTCCCTTTCACTCCCAAGCCCCTCCTCACACCCTCTGTCCACCAAACACACCCATGCTATTTGGCTCTTCACTTCATCTCAAAAGCAGCCGGACTGCAGCTGCTGTCCCTGTCCTCACACCACACTCCTGCCCCAGGGGTGCACCCTCTCTCCAGCTGGGGCTGTGGGCAGCACGCAGCACCCATGGGTGCCTCAGACCTCGTCAGACCTGGGTATTTCCCCCCCACCCCTCCGAGCGTGCGGGATCAGTCACCTTACAGAATGCCCATCCTCTCAATTAAAACATCTGTTTATTATCCCTTTCTGATCCCCGCAATCCATGCAGGGAGCAGTGCTGCTTGCCAGGTACCATTCAATAGAAAGCCCCCAGGAGCAGGGTAGCCCCCATTCGACACGTGCCCTTCCCCAGTGTGTTCACTGTTGAGCCCTGTGAGCTGGGGGTCACACGCACCCCTGCTCCCTGGCACTTCTCCTCCCGCTGCCTCTGGCCCTCTCTCCCCAGCAGCAGAGGCTGCGGGGCAGCCCTGACACCCATCCCAGGAGGGATGCTGAATTACGCCAGAGTCAGCAGGGAGAGATGCCTCCTTGGCTCACCCCTGAGTCTTGATCCGCCAAGACAGACCCAGGCCAGTCACAGAGGGCTCGTGGCAGTGCGCCCAGGTACTCCTCTTGCTGACGGGCGATTCCTCGCACGCCTGGTGGATACAGAATTAAGGGACACCATTGCTGCCCCTTCCCTCTCTCAAGGATCCAGGTACTTCCCATGTGCCAGCCTGCCACAGAAAGGATTATGAGCTGTAATTAATGCCTGGCCCATTTCCCAGGGTCATCTTTTCCTTCTTGGGAGGAAAGGGAAAGGGAGTTGTGTGGTCAGGCCAGCCCTGCCAGCGTGATGAAAGTGCCGTTGTGCAGGCAGAGGCATGCTCCAGTCCGGGCTGGCGGAGCAGAGAGCAGTGCTCATCCCTAGCCCTCATCTCCTGCTAGGCTGCAATATCAGGGGGTGCCCTGAAACACATGCTGGGAGATGCAGTTGTCCCTGCCTTTTGCTCCAGACCTTTCCCAAAGCATGGTCTTGGTTTTGGGGAATGCGCAGCATCACCGTTGCAGTGGAAACACCCGACAGACAGCAGCTCTTCAGGCAAGGATACCAAGGGTAGAGGGGTTGTTGGGAATCAGTGGGAGTTATTTCTGCGGTAATAAGGAAGGCGGTCAGTGCGCGGGGACGTGTAGAGTACTGCCATCTGGAAGACGACATGGCATGCAACTGTTTTTCTCCAAGCTCGCCTCGAACCTGCTTAGTGGTGGACTTGGCAGTGCTAGGTTAAGGGTTGGACTTGATGATCTTAAAGGTCTTTTCCAGCCAAAACAATTCTATGATTCTATTCTATGAATCATGGCATGATATCTTCGGAAAGACGAAGGTGATCTTGAGATGTGTTGGAGGATGTTTAAAAAGCTGAGGAGGGACCAGTCATGGAAGAGGAAAGTTTTCCTGAGAAAACCTCAGGGTATCAGGGCGAAAACACCCTTTCTGTTGGGTAGGGGAGGCGGTAGTGCTGGCGGCACAGAGGCAGGTCAGGCTGGCTGGCAGGGAAAATCTATGTCAGTGTAGGCTAGAGGCACACTGCCATGCAGTGGAGACCATGCCGCAGCCTCTGTTGTGCCAGGGGAACGCCTGGAGCTACTCTTCACTTTCTTCCCTATTCCCCCCCGTTGCTCCATCATTTTTTGCAGCAAAGGAAAACTTTTCTCCACCTGCATCAGCTGTCAGATGCCTTGTGAGCAAAATGAGGCCAGAGCGGGGTCTGCAGTGCCGGGAGGTTTTGCCATGGTGAAACCTGGGGGGAAATGAGCACACCGCAGCCCAGCCCTGAGGAGGGGTTATAATGCGCCTGTTGCGTGCAGGACTTGACGTCCAACATAGTTAATGCCTCCTTAATCACTCATAAGCCACTCTGCTCTGAAAGAGTAATAATAATGATAAAAAAACCCTCTTTAGTCTCTTTGCTTTCTATTTTCCTATTCATAAATCCCAAGGCCTTCAACAAAACACTGTCACTGCTGAGTGAATTTAACCGTTAACCTACAAAGAGCCACTGATTATTATGCCTCTGAAAATAGATTTTATCCATTCCCTCCACTCCCCTTTTACTGATCTAGACACAAATGCTTAGTGATTGTTACTTGGCAACCATGGTAAAAATGTACTGAGCCACAAGTGGCTACAAAGGATGAAATCACTGTCATGAAATTTCCAAAATAAGTACTGTAATACCAGAACTCTTATTTCTGAGAGGAACAAATAAATCCCTTCCTTCCTTCCTTATATCTTTTTTGTTGTTGTTGTTTTAAAAGAATTTATTTTTCTATTAGCAAGGTACAATTCTGCTTCGTCTTGCTTCTTTGTGAATCTTCTTTGTGACTTGATTCAGCTTATTTTGCTGCAGTGAGTATCACATACATTTCTGTGCGTATATGGGCACACAGCGTTTGGGAAAGCACATATATCCTCTCCTGAAGTCTGCTCAGAAACACACAGTTGTAGAAGGGTTCAAGTGGGCAGGGACCTCTGGAAGTCATTGGTCAAAGCAAGACCAACCCCACAGCTAGGGTAGGGTGCTCATATCTGTCTCTGTATAGACGTGTGCATGTGCATGCACACCATCTGGCACACTTTCCAGACTCTCAGAAGCAAGCCCAGAGCACATAATAAAAGGTTAATCCATCTGAGACTACTTTAAACTAGATATCACTAGTGCAATGAAAAGCTGGGAGAGATACCAGTTATTGATTAATCAACTGCCTGAACCTACAGTTGTCAACTGTCCAACTCACATCTCCATAAATCTATTCTTCTATGGCTTTGCTCCTGTATTCAATGCTATTTAGCCCCAGGAACTACCAAAACCAAGATGCAACTTGTAGGATATACTGTTCCAGATAATGAACATGTAAGCTTTAATCTTTGATAAAATATTTCACGGTGAGATAATGTTTGTGTTGCAGCTCTCATATAGAAAACTCTGTGCCTTTACATCTGATTGATTGAAAGCCATCCTTGGTAGCCTTTGATTAATACATGTTTCTCTGTTGGTCTCTCAATAAAGCAGGGAAGAAATTAATGGTTTTGGTTTGCTCAAAGGTCCAGAGGCTGGCCAGCTTTTGCACAGACTGAACTCCACACAATCAGAGAGATCTAAAACCAACGTACATCAAGCTTAATTTTTCAAACAGGAACCTCTTGAAGTTGTCTAACTTCTCACCAGGGAAATATTTCATTCCAGAGATTAAACATTCTGTCTGGAGACTCAGAGGCAAAATGTAATGCTGATTAGCATTTGTCTCAAAGCCTGATTATTCACACTGTTCCCCTTTTAGGGAACATACTTCTTTCAAGCTCACACATAAATTTGTGCCCACAGATCTGCTTTCTCCTCTGATCAATACCCATTAGTTGCAACTTTTCCTAGATCTGAGTAGCAAGGGCATCCATTCCTCTCCAGATCAGTGCTAGATGGGATCAGCGATCTGAAATCAGATTCACCCCTGTTTTCAACCCAGCCCAGCCCCAGAGCCCTGCACGCTGTGTTGGTGCTTCGGGCGAGGACAAGGAGTACAAGGAGGTGCTTGTCCATCTCCGCCATGCTCCCCAGGGCAGTGGGAAAGGCTGTGAGGGGTTTCAGCTCCTGCAGTGGGAATACCTGCTCAGGTCCCTTCTGCCTCTTAAGGTGGAGTTTTATCAGCAGCAAAGCAACCTGCACCATCTCTTCCCACCAGAAAGGGCTTAGGGATCAGGGTCTGTCACTTCTCTAGGCTATTTCCAGGCTGATGCAGGCACACCAGCATGCTTACAGTGTACAGTGGGTTGAATGCCCTGGTTTGCAACAGAAGCAGCCTTTCCCTGCTCTGCTACTGCAAAGGAATAAAAAATCCTGGTGGCAAAAGCTGTGCTGTGAGCCCCGCAGGTGGTCCAGTGTGGCTACTCATTGAGAATGTTCCCCGTGCAAAGGCAGCAGTGCTTGTTCAGCCCATCGCAGTCGGTGCTCTCTACCCGAACCCACTGGCATCCCCAGGCTTCTCCATGGCTGAAACCGGCCCCTCTGAGCCCTGCCTTGGTGGTATGGCCTGAGCAAGGAAACCTGTGAGCCCTGGATGGACCCTGGTCCCTTGTTGACATCTCTGATCCACTCACCAATGCTGCTTTCCTATTTTCCTGTCTGACTATAACACAAGCACAAGTCTGGAAAAGACATCTGCATCTCCCCAGACTTTGCTCTGCAAAGGTTTGGGACCAGCACCCAGAAATCTCTGGGAGGCCCTTGAAGACAGTGAAATGGTGGAGGAAGCAGCTTAACCGTGTGAAATGAAATGATGCCAAATAAACTTGTTCTTGCCTCTTCTCTGGATTCATCTTCCCCACCAACATAGCCCGCCCTTATGCCTGACCAGGGGGTTCGGGCTCCTGGGCCAGGCAGGCTGTGGGACAGGGCTGCTCTGATGAACACAGCGCTGGCGCCTGGCCCACCTTGCTGTGATTTCATCCTAGGCAAACCCGGGGAGGAGGTTCCCCAGCTCCCTGTGGTTATTTCATGCCTCCTCCCCAAAGCCTTCAAAAAGCAACTGCCAGAAATCCTATGGGCACAGGGAATAGCTCCAGGCTCCCTAGCTCAGAGGGAGATGCTTTCATCTGTAAAGTAGCATGAAAGAACACTGAGAAGTTGAGATCCACGCAAACAGGGCAAGCATTTAACTAACCTGCCCAGGCCAGAGACACAAAAAAAGCCTTAGAAAAAAATATACTACAAAACCACACACAGCATCTGTTTCCTGAAGCCTGTGTTCAGCTGGGCTCTAAACTCCCCCAGGAAACATTTCTGCTTCCTACTAGCACTTTAGAAATAGGTTCAGACGCCGTCTTTTTAATCGGTGAGAACTGCTGAGCCATATCAAATTTCCCATACTTAAAAGCTGATTTTTCACAAGTGCACTTTTTAAAAGATTCTTTCAAAATAAATCCCCTGGCCTGCTAAATTGTACCTGCTTTCTAAACATCCAGTGCAGACGTGCAGAGCTATGGGTGACTAATAGGTATTTAAGCAAGGTATTATTTTCTTCTGCATACAGTGGCAAACCACAAATGCTAATCATATGGGTTTTTGTTATCTCACGTGCTGAAGACTTAGCACTCCAGACAGCTGATGTGCAGGGAGAAATTAAAACTGAGCATCTCAAAAATGCAAGCCCTAAATGAGCTGCTCTGAAGAATGACAACCCAAACCCACCTCAGCAGCTCTTCTGCAGGGTCAACTTGTTAGCACTGACTTGCTCGCAAATTCCTGGCATGAGCGATTTGTGGGTATTTAATGCTTTGATTGCAAAAAGAGGTGCCCAGCAGCAGGGCGGTGTGACCATACAGAGAAACAGCATCGCCCCTGACCCCATGGCCTTCTCGAGTGCTGTCTTGCCTCAAGCGAGCGCCCTTATCATTTCACACCACATTCTCGGTGGCTTAGCAGTAGCTGCATTGCACTGAGGAGACGTGTGTGTAGAGAGCTACATGTGCAAGCAAGTGCCTATGGGCAGGAAAGCAAAGCTTGCCCGTATGACCTTAACCCTGCACAAATGCACGTGATCGTACATCCGAAGTTCAGTGTTCACATATCACATCTCCAGCAGCCAAACGTAATGGTACTGCCTGCGTAAATTGTTCTGACCACACAGGGAATGGGGCCAATGCACACATCTGAGTGCTCCTGAGAGAGCTTGTGCGAAACATTCATTTTAAACCATTTCCACCCCGAGCTGCCATCACTGGGAGCATTCTGAGCTCAGCAGCACTTTCAAGATTCAGCCACAACTTAAACCCATTTTTTGGCCAACAGACAATCTTGGCATAAAAGCCAGGCCCTGACCGCCCCGCTCTGCCCTCCAAGGCGAAAAAAGAGCAGGAGAAAGGAGATATTCCTTCTGTCTTACAGGCAGCAAAAGGAGACATTTCTGTGACATTTTTAGAAGGTTGTTTTTTGTTTTGTTTTTGTTTTCCCCAACACTTGGAACAAAAAAAAGGTTTCCTATTTTAATCCCCCAAAAGCTGATGACCTCCCTGTCTCAGGGTCAGCACATTCCCCACCTGCCAGCAAGTGACAGATAGAAATAGTCACCTCCACTGCAGTTGTCCAGTCTGGGAGCTTTTTCAATCAAAATGAGACAGTCTATTTGCAAATTCACTTTTAAATAAAACATGGCTTTCAGCAGGGCAGGAGGGCTGCTGGGAAAATGGCAGCCTCCCCTGCCTCCTGCACCATGCTGGCAGCCGGTGGCTTGGGAATATCACACCAGGGCAAGAGGCACAGCAGCAGGGATGCGGCAAAGGGGTGACCGAGGTACCAGTGTTAGTGGGCATCCTGTGTCCACCTTCTCCTTCTGCCTCTCCGTCCCGCTCCCATTTGGCTCATCTCTGCCCTCCTCTGTGTCTGCCTCAGCTTCCCGCTCCCTTAGGGACCAGAATCCCAACAAGTCACCAGTGCAAGCAGCACAGCAGCAGCCATTGGCAAGAGGGGACATCTGCTTAGCTTGGACAAGCAATGATCAAATCCCCTCAACAGCGGGGCACGGACACAGTAGCCTGTCCAAACACCCTTGTGCAGATGCCCTGCTTCTCTCTCCGTACCTTTCCTTCTCCCTCTCCACTGAAGACAGGATTAGTCCAGGCAGGGAGCTTAATAGCCTGTCCCCAGCCTACAATAAGCATAGTAGCCCTTAAATAACCATGAGTTGAGCCAAAAGAAGACTGCCAGTTTCCTGCAGCCTCACAGCTAGCCAGAGTGGGGACTGTAGTGGGGAGCAATGAGGTGCTGCCCTGGGTGGGAGATCCCCATGGCACAAGCAGCGCTGGGGTTGGGCTGGCACCCCGAAGCCTGGTCCCACCACAGCCTCACATCTGTGGCTGGGTGGAGAAGCACAGTGAGGCCGGCTGTGCTGCCGGTGCACAGCAGCGTTTGAAACTCTGCCAGCTGCCACAAGAAATCGATTATATTTTAACACGGGTTATGATTCCCTCCTCTCTTTTAAGAGCCCAGGGGCAGCCCAGCAGTCCACCAGGCTCTGTCCAAGGCTAGTTTAGCAATTTATCCTCGTGTCTGGGACAATATCCTATGACAGGTGATGAGTCGTCCCAACCTCCACAGGCATCCTGGGACACACGTGGACACCAGATGAAAGGACATGTTGCCTCAATGGCTCTAAAACTGCTCGGAGATAAAGAAAGAGGTAAAGGCAGGAAGGTAGCAGCTGTTGGAGGAGCCAAGGGACAGATTAGTTTGCATAATTCATTCCCGTACTTCAAGGGGAGGCTCAGGAGCCAAGGTCTCCTCTTGCTGAAGTTGCTCTCCTCCGTCAGTGTGCAGTGGAGACACAATCAATCACAGCCGCTGCAGCTCCCTGGTGACATTTCTAAGTGCTCCACTGAGTGGAGATGAATTAGAGATGGTCGCAGTACAACTGTGGGGTGCCCAGGTCTCTCTCCCGGGCTCCTGTGGCCACCAAGCTCCATCCTCGCTTTCCTCTCAAGCACATTTCCTGAGACAGATGGGATCAAGGAGATAACGCTTGTACATAGTGGCACCAGTCCTGATAACAAGCTATTAACAAGAAGCGTTTTCAGACTGCACCACTTTTAACAGGAGACTGACAACTGCGGAGTAAATAACATAAAGCAGATAAAACCCAAGTGTTTCTCTGTCTGTACGAAGTGCTGCTCACAGCCACGGGGCAGACTGTGAGCCACACGCTGGAAATCTCAGCCACGTGGTCTGATCCAGCACACATCACCTCTGTCTCAATCTTTCTGTGCCTCAGTTTCCCCAGCCTCTGCGACAGCATGATACAAGCTGGGCTTTGTGAAGCACCTGGGAACCTCTGAGCTAGAAGTGCTGCATAAGACTCTAGATGCTGCTGCAAATTACTGAGCTACTGCAGATTTATGCCGATGGCTTCCTTGGGCTAAGTATGGGACATAGACAGCAGCATGACTGGTTGGGACTTGGCCTTTGGAGCCTAAACATGCTCTGGATTTCTTGTGTGACCACTTCAGCCCTGTCAGTATCAGCTGCCTCTCTGTACGCAAGGAGAAATCCTTTGCCAGGCTCATCCTCGTGCACAGTGTACTCCCTGGGGCCTCAGCTGCTCTTCACTCTGCTTGTCCAACCATCTTGATCTCAAGAAGAAAGCCCTGAGGTGTGACGCGTTCCCTCTCAACTCTCTTTGTAGCCTCAGTTCCCGCAATGAAAGGACAAGAGAGATGCGTGTGCCCTTTGCTCCCACCAAGGGCAAGGACCGCTCCATCCTGCAAGCGCCTGCTCGTGGTGTCACAGCATCTGCCCAGAGGGATGCTTCCCACGTTGATGCTGTGCTCCCCAATGCCAGGCACAGCTCTCAGCTGCAGCTATTTTTTACTGGGTTGCTATTTTTTTTCGGGTAATGCTTCTGCAGATCACAGGAACTTCACTCTGCCTCTGCCCAAGGAGCCGTCAATCTGCTGGGCACGCTGTTTCCACATCTGGGAAGGCAGGAAGGAGCCCTTGGGCTGAAGCAGCGCTGGGGACAGCACAGTTTGAATGTGGTGCCCTCCACTGCCTGCTACATCCATTCCTCTAGCAGCATGGGGGGAACTTCATTTCTCACCAGCATTACCGAGAGCCCACAAACCTCCCACATGAGGTCCAGAGCTGGGTGCGAGGCACCCGAGGAGCCCCTCACATGGCATGAGGAAAGCAAAGGGGCAATTCGGCACGCTGATGCGACGGCTGGATCGAACGTGATCCTACCTCGCCACCCACGCTCACAACAAGCACAGACTCGCTCCAGACAATGCAAAAGCATCCTATCAACAATTTAGGTGCCAGCAAAATCCTGAAACTGCTACGCTGGACCAAGAGGGTCAGCATAGCACGGGGTGAGTGAGAAGGGCAGACGAAACCTTGAACGGAAGGGCAAACACAAGCGGCTCTCCAAAGCTGAGGGAAGGAAAGATTGCTACTAGAAGAGGAAATAAGGTGTGAACTAACGAAGCCCTGAGCGAGAAGGCGAACGGTTCTGTTCGTGCCAAGCGCTGCAGAGCAGCTTACAAATGGAGAGCAGCAGCTGTGGTGGAACAGGCAGCGCCCGGGGAGCAGAGGGCCCTGCCGAACACGCAGACACACGGCCCCAGCACCGAGAGCTAAAAATACACACGCTCCCAGCATGAATGCCGGGAAAGAGCGGGATTCCCACTGGCATGGCCAAAAAAAGCAAGGGAGCATGCAAAGGGTTTGCAGTGGCACCAGGGCTGCCATGCAAACCCACCATCATCCCTGGCAGGAAGCTGGGCTGGGAAACAAGAGGCTCTGGTGGAGGAAGCAGGAGGAAAAATGTGCAAGTCATCAGTGATTCCCATCCAGGGGACTATCCAGATGCATCAAGGCAGGTCCAGCCGGACACCGCAGCGTTCAGTTGATGCCTATGGTTTGAGCTTTGTTTACTTCCCATTGGAAGTCCTGCCTCCCCGTTGCCAAACTTTTACTACTGTGGCTGACATCTGTCCAGGCTCAGCATCAGCCCCAGCATGGACACTGCTGGGTTCACTTGGCTCAAGCAAGTGCACCAGCCCTCATCCCAGCTCACACGGACGTACGGCACTGCACTGCTGGCATGATGGAGCAGTCCCTTCGCAGCCTTCCCACCCAGCTCTGCTGCCCACCCGAGGCCTAACGCAGATGGGGGGCATGGCCGGGCAGGTGGGCAGCGGGGGCAGCTGCTGCTATGGGAAGCCAGTGTGTTTTCTATATAGGGCCTGGGAGATGCAGTGTGCATGAGAATGGAGGTGGACAGGGGGAGAGGGAGAGCCTTGGGGACGGCTCAGCTCGGTGGCTCCCGAGAAACAGCACTCAGCGAGACTGGTAGCTCCACTCTCAGCTCAGTTTGGGGGGCGAGTCATTGCCAATCCACAAAGCCACCCGCCAAGTGAGGAGTTTAAATAGAGGACATCTATTAAACAGATGAAGGGGATGTTGCTTATCAGTGGCAGGGGGTGAGATCTAGTCTCTCCACTGGAAGAAGCACAGAGCTTGAGTCACAGGCAGAGCATTTTTGAGGTTGCTCTCTACCCACCTTGGGTTGGCACGGAGGGTGTGGCACGCTGGCTACAACTCACTTTGTTCAGAGGCGATGTTCTTGCCAATCTCAGCAATACAGGATGATGTAAGTATATCATCCATTATTACTATTTTCATTCTTGACACATGGAAAAATTAATTTTCTTTTAAAAAGTGATGTATGAAGAACCCAGATTTGCCTGAATAATATACAAACCTATAATCTGGCTGTTACCCTTTGTCTGAAGCATTAACATTAGCAGGAGGCAATTTAGGATGATTGCTTTTAAGTTGTAAAGCCAATGTTCAATTAGAGCATGAAATGAGAGACTTATCACTAGTACTGGCATAGAGATTTATTCTCAAATATTTATTTTCAGCCATAAAGATGCTGGTTTTGTCAAAAGTGACATGTTTAGAACAAGCCGCTTTTGTCTAATATTACTATGAAAAATGGTTTGAAATCAACATTTTATATTTAGGATAATGACAGCGTTCTGTTAAAAAAATTCAACATCTTGCTTTGAATTTCAGTTACTGAGTTCAGTTTTAAGAGATTTCCTTTCCTCTGGTGAGTCCTGCTGCACCGTGGGTTGTAGAGGATACTGTTCACCTTCTCTGACACCTCTTTCGCTAGTGTGGTGGTAGTGGAAGCCGTGGAGATTACCACGGAAGATTTAACACCCAAACAGAGCTCCTGCAGTCTCCCACAAGTCAGGCTTCGTGGGACCCCAAAATGAACTTTCTGTGAATCAAGTCTTTGTGAAATTACACAGAATCACAGAATCAACCAGGTTGGAAGAGACCTCTGGGATCATCGAGTCCAACCATTGCCCTGACACCACCATGTCAACTAGACCATGGCACTAAGTGCCATGTCCAGGTTTTTCTTAAACACATCCAGAGATGGTGACTCCACCACCTCCCTGGGCAGCCCATTCCAATGTCTAATGACCCTTGCTGAGAAGAAATGCTTCCTAATGTCCAACCTGAACCTCCCCCGGCGAAGCTTGAGGCTGTGTCCTCTTGTCCTATCGCTAGCTGCCCGGGAGAAGAGGCCGACTCCCACTCCGCTACAACCTCCCTTCAGGTAGTTGTAGACTGCAATAAGGTCACCTCTGAGCCTCCTCTTCTCCAGGCTAAACAACCCCAGCTCCCTCAGCCGTTCCTCATAGGTCAGACCCTCCAGACCCTTCACCAGCTTGGTCACCCTCCTCTGGACTCGCTCCAACACCTCAACATCTTTCTTGAAGTGTGGGGCCCAGAACTGGTCACAGTATTCAAGATGCGGCCTCACCAGTGCCAAGTACAGAGGGACGATCACTTCCCTAGACCGGCTGGCTACACTATTCCTAATAGAGGCCAGGATGCCATTGGCCTTCTTGGCCACCTGGGCACACTGCTGGCTCATGTTTAGCTGGCTGTCGATCAGCACCCCCAGGTCTCTTTCCACTGGGCCGCTCTCTAGCCACTCTTCCCCCAGCCTGTAGCACTGCATGGGGTTGTTGTGGCCAAAGTGTAAGACCCGGCACTTGTTCTTGTTGAACCTCCTGCCGTTGGTCTTGGCCCATCTATCTAACTTGTCCAGATCCCTCTGTAGGGCCTTCCTACCCTCCAGCAGATCGACACTGCCACCCAGCTTGGTGTCATCTGCAAATTTACTGAGGGTGCATTCAATCCCTACGTCTAGGTCATCTATAAAGATATTGAACAGCACCGGCCCCAGAACTGAGCCCTGGGGAACACCGCTAGTGACTGGCTGCCAGTTGGACTTTGCCCCATTCAACACCACTCTCTGGGCTCGGCCATCCAGCCAGTTTTTAACCCATCGAAGAGTCCACCCATCCAAGCCCCGGGCAGCCAGTTTGTCCAGGAGGATGCTGTGGGAGACAGTGTCGAATGCCTTACTGAAGTCTAGATAGACCACATCCACAGCCCTGCCCTCATCTAATAAGCGGGTCACTTGGTCATAGAAGGAGATCAGGTTGGTCAAGCAGGACCTGCTGGGGACCAGAGCCATAGGCAGCCTTCCTCCAGTAAGCAAAGGAGTAACTGCAAGTTCGTGGCTTGTAGGAAAAAGAAAAGAAAAATGTACCAAAGTGTGGTGTCAGAGGGGTACCCACAAGCCCAGCTAGCCCTTGGCTGCTCATAGGGAAAGGCGCAGGACTGGGCAGCCAGGCTGAGCAGACCGGGGAAGCCCGGGCTCTGCTTCAGTACCTGCCAGCACTGCCAGCAGTGCCTCAAGTGTGACAGGCACAGCTCGCGAACCCTTGTCTGTATGTGAACCCTGGGGCTTTCAGGGTGCTTCAAAATGGTAATTCCCATTTTGTTTGCACCTTTGGATGGCCAAGACACCAGGCTTTCTAGTGAGACCTCAAGAGAGGCATGGCAAGAGACGGATTTGTGTAGATCCAGCAACTACAGCAGGAAAAACCGTGCACATGACACATGGGGTTTCACTGGGGAAATAAAAGAGAAAGCAGTGACAAATAGCCTGCTGCTATGTAACGCTGTTACACAGCAGCCGCTCTGCACGCTGCACAGGGCTCTTCAAGTGATTGCTTTGTCCCAGATATTGCTCATTTTCTTCATGCAGTGCCATTTCTTTGCTGAGTGCTCCCCAGGCCCCAGCATCCGTTTGGCCTCGTGCTTGCCAAAGGGAAGCAGTATGTGGTTGAGCCACTGGCTGCAGACTCAGGGTTTGCGCTGGACTAGACACAGGGAGCAATTGCTGAAGGAACAACAACAACAAAAAAGGGCACTTTGCTGCTTGCTGTGCCATCAGTGCTTGGAAATATCTGATAGGGGTGAGCAAGCCCCAAGCCACATGCTGGAGACAGCCATGGTCAGGGGGGCTCAGGCCACCCAGCGCTGGCAGGTTGAGGGAGGTTACACCTGGAGTACTGTATGCAGTTCTGGGCCCCCCAGTTCAAGAAAGACAAGGAACTACTGGAGAGAGTCCAGCGGAGGGCTACAAAGATCATTATGGGACTGGAGCATCTCTCCTACAAGGAGAGGCTGAGAGAGCTGGGTCTGTTTAGCCTGGAGAAGAGAAGACTGAGGGGGGATCTTATCAGTACTTACAAATACCTCATGTCCGGGTGTCAAGAGGATGGTGACAGTGGTGCCCGGTGACAGTGGTGCCCAGTGACAGGACAAGGGGCAACGGGCACAAACTGAAACATGGGAAGTTCCATCTCAACATGAGGAAAAACTTCCTTATTTTGAGGGTGACAGAGCACTGGAACAGGCTGCCCAGGGAGGTTGTGGAGTCTCCTTCTCTGGAGATATTCAAAACCCAGCTGGA
This sequence comes from Nyctibius grandis, assembly GCF_013368605.1. NCBI lineage: Eukaryota > Metazoa > Chordata > Aves > Nyctibiiformes > Nyctibiidae > Nyctibius > Nyctibius grandis. The sequence goes on from NC_090658.1 coordinate 12,533,934, forward strand.
CATGATCCTGTGCAGTATGCTCTGGGTGAACCTGCTTTGGCAGGGGGTTGGACTAGATGATCTCCAGAGGTCCCTTCCAATCCTCACCATTCTGTGATTCTGTGAATGGAGGAGGTGCACATCTGTGCAGCCTGCCTCTCCCTAATTCCTCCCAAATCAAAAAGACCCCTAAGCAGAGCTTAAGGGACGCTGGGGCTCCTGGAGCTGTGAGAGAGCAAGGCCATTGGGGCTGAGTTCTGCCTGGGAGAGGGGAGCCCTCCCCTTTGCTGCCTCCCATGGGGGGCAGCCACAATTTGCCTGGTCCCAGGGAAGTTTGCCAGTACGTCTTGTTCCCTCTCAGCACTATTAATTTGGCTAAGTAGTCAGAGCTGGCAACTCGCCTGCACAGAGTCCTGCACTAAATAATAAGCCCTGATGTCGAGACACAAGGTAGGACCAGGAAGGAGCAACCAGCAAGCTCTGTGAGCTGCTCCTCTCAGTCTGGCACTGCCCACCGTGCCTGGGGGTCTGGCACTGCCATGCTTATTGCCCCTCCAAAATGTATTGCCATCTCCCAGTTTCTTCCCAGTTTACAATCTGTGATCCAGACACACACGTGCCTGCTCTCAGCCTAGAAGCACAGTACAGACCAGAGTTTAACTTCCCGAGATGGCAGCTCACATCTTTCTCTGATCCTCTTGCAACATTCATGTAAACAATATGCATGCAAGCAACAACACACAGCAGCTCTCTGCTGGCATACAATGGCCAAGTCTGTCATGCTCAACAGAGAGGCACTGATTTCTGCAAGGCAAAGATCTAGACCTGAACTGCCACCAGGACTTTTTCTTGTTGGTAGAAGTGTTATCCAGCCATGCTTTCATGCGCTCAGGTCGGCAGTTGTTTAGTTTAATGGTATGATATGGCTAGTTAGAGCAAGACAGCTGTGTATCTGCAATTAATCCGTGCCTGAAACAGACTGAAAATGAGCACTACAGTCTGTTTGGGTCTTAGGGTGATGATATGGAAATCCCAGGGAAAAGATTAAAGGAGGAAAAGGACATAATATCTCCAAGGGAAGTTTATTCCCACAAAAGAAATCACTGGGTTCATTTATACAAAGCTGTTTCTCAAGGCTGTAGCTATTATCACCTTGCTGAGTTATTTTCCAGCCGCACTTTGCAGAGGTCTGGATGGATCGGAATTACACCTTGGTTCTGGGCAGCCTCTGGCAAAAGTTTATACAGCATCAAGAAATGGAAAAAAAAGTACTAGAAAGTTTCTTGCAGTGAGAGCATTTGTCACTGAGATGTTTCATGGAATAAACCCTGGGCATGGGACCAAGAGAAGTAATTGGACTGGCCACGCTCCATGTTTAAGATACTTGTCTTGGGCTTTTGAAATGTGAAAAGAATATCAGGTCTCTCTTCCAGAGAGCAAGGAAGAGAGGGATTGATGTCTTTTGTTTCTCAGGCTCACATATCCTTTAGGCCTTTACCCTGAAGCCATGATGCTTTGTCCCTTGAAAACCTGCCAGCATGAAACCCGCTGTTTATTGCTGTCCTGTAAGCCCTGCAACACACCAAGCCGCCTGCATAGCATTGCCAGAGTGGGCAGGAGGAGGCAGAAGCATGCCCACATGGGAGCACGACACGTGGGAGTCACGCTGCAGCACACAGTGAAATGAGCCCTGGAGTCACATGAGGGCAGCGTCTCCAGAGAGGCACCTAGCCACATGCCTATGGCTCAGGAGAGCCAACAGAGATGTTTTGAGCATGCCTTTTGCTGGCAGCTCCCCCGGGCCGTCCATCTGCCACCTTGGTCCCGAGGGTGACTCCAGACTGCCAAGGAGCAGACAAACCCCCGCCCTTTGTGCACAAACCCCTGTCCCTCCCCAAATTCCTTATGGCTGGGAAAGGGAGGGAAGAAGATGGTGTGAAACATGGTTTGACCACTGACAGTGTAGAGAAGACTGTGGCCAGAGCTACCACCGTGCATCAGGAGACAAGGAGACCTAAAGGAACTGGGGACAATAAGCCAGCTCACACACTGCCAGCTCTGCACAGGGAGAAGCTAGTTTGTAAATGCCTCTGCTTCTTGACTCCCTGATGTGGATTGAACTTTTGGGCTGGCACATGCAATGGCCCGGCTGCCTGCTGAGCTGAGTACCCACCCATCTCATTTCAGGAATGACTCCTGTGAGGAGCTCAGGCCGCATGGACGGGCCCAGCAAGAGGCCAGAAGGGAGCTGGGGGAGAAAAAAATCAGATCCACAGCTTTGGGGTTCACCTGGGACAGCCCCAAATTTATCCTCATGCAGGCAGCCCCTCTTGGTCTGCTGGGCTTGTGACTGGTTTTGAGGATCAAGGTCCTTTTGCAGGGGTGAGGTGGCCTGGGGGGCCAAGGGTGGGATCCGCCTGGGAAATTCAGGGTTCTACGGGTCCACGTTTTTGGAAAGATTGAGTGCTGCTGGCCTGGGCATTTAGGGGAGAGACTGTGCTGGCTGCATGCAGCCAAGCCTGGACTTGGGAAGCTGCTTCTCACTGCGCTAGTCCCTCAATCCACTGACTCCCCAGGCTCCTCTGGCGACTCACCACCTTTCTCAGCAGGCATCTGTTGATTTGGATTTTTTTTTTAAATAATCCTCCATACTAATATGTGCCTGGCAGGTTTTGAAGTAAAACAACAGCAACCGGAGCCACCAGTTATCCAAGCAGTAACAGAGATGTAACAACAGCCCTGCGATTACAGGACCTGCTGCAGTCCCTGCTGAGACTGCCCATGCTTCTTAGGGATGTTGTAAGGATCAGCATATTAAAAGACTGCAGCTAGCTGATGCTGTACTGCCAGGTAGGTAAGTACTCAAGGACAGATTAATTGCTAGATTCAGGAGGTAATTAAAGGGACTCTGAGCCCCCCTTCTACCCCAGGCAGCACAGATCATACATCTCAGCCCGTGCGGCTGCAACTGCACAAACCCTCTGCCTCCTGAACTGTGGCAGTGAGCTGAGACGGATGGATTTACACAATATTTGTTTGCCAACAGGCGATCCGCCATCAATATTTAAAGCTGAATGAGTCTCAAGAGTGGGATGAAGAGCCCTTCATAAGGCAGCATCCATCATTTTGTTTTTTAATTTTGTGCTTGCTCACTTGCTGCACAGCATTATATGCACATTGGGTAAATGAATAATGGATAAATAATTCACCAAATTGCTCAGCCTCTTGGTTCTCTGTATCATCGTGGAGCTTCGGTGCCCAGCATAGTGATCCTGGAACTACCAAGTGCAGGGAGATGGCTTTCGGGGGGTAGCACCACATCGATGCATTACTCAACACTTAGGAAATCCTTCTGCTAACAGCTGTAACACCACAGCTGCCCAGCTCTATAGAGGCACGTCAATGCCTAATGTCCTCCCAGCACTCCTCAGGAGCTCTCAGGAGTCCCAGCACGCCCTGAACCATGTCTCTGCTTGCTCTGCCCATGCAGTGAGCGCCAGACTCCCATCCCTGCTATTCCCAGTGTGCTGCAAGGGTGCCAGCAGCACCATGGCCCAGTGCCCAGGATTTTTCGCTGCACCATCTTCATGCTCCAAGGGCAGACAGAAAAATCCTGGTCCTCCTGAACCCTGTCCCGAAACTCTGCTGGCAAGGCAAGCAGAAACACCAGCCTCTGCCACCACTGCTGAATGGGGAGGATGGGTTTTTGTTAACCCCCTGGGTTGTTTGGCACAACAAGAGGCCTTGGACGCTGCACTTCACAGCCCTCATCAGCACCTCGGCACTTTCTGAGCCGAGGGTAAAAGGGAGAATGCTGCCAGTGTCTGCTCTAGGAAAGACAATGAAACCAAAGATGCAGTGATGCTGGGAAGCCCTCCCCACACCCTCTTGTGAGGCTACGAGCTGGCTGCACCCCACTCCACAGCCATAACACATTTATTTCTCCCATCCCTCCTATGTACCAGGCTGCTGCCCAAGGTTTGGCAGGGCCCTTCTACTCTAACGCAGCTCTTTGCTCACCCTTCACTTTGCATAAACAACATTGAGCTCTTCAGACCATGCATGGCAGGTTCAAATGCTGCAGGATCATTTGCTGGAGCACCCAGAAGCCTTATCTGAAAGAAATGCTAAGAAATGTGTAACTGAATGGTAAGAGTGTGATGGGCATGGGAGAAGCCGTAGAGCAGGGCTTTACCATGTGCAACTTTTCTGTCAAGCTTCTCCAGAGACTAGACATTCACCCTCACCAGTCACTCCCCAGTCACACTGACACCATTCAAGAGACCTTCATCTGCTTCCATCCTGTATCACTCCCACAGCAATAACCTCTCCCGGTGCTCAGTTGCACACAGGTGTCGTGCCATTGGACTGGGGCGTCTTGAGCTCTGGTGATGAGCAATCACAGCCTAACCCCAGGGCTGGGCCCCTCAAACAGGCCCTACAAGCTGCCGGTGGCCAAAAGCAGAGCCATGAAACCCCCAGAGCCCCGATGCCACAGCTGGAAAGGCTGCACCTGCCCGTGTTTGCTGGGTGCTGTTGTTCCTGCAGCAGAGACACTGCCACATCACTGCCCCTTTGCAATGTTGGCATGGCCAGCAGCCCAGCTCTGCCTCCCAACCACCAGCACAGCATGCACCTCCGTTTTGAGATCTTAGCCTTAGCCTTGGTCAGGCTTCCCCAGTGCATCACCAGAGAAACCCAGCTCTGCTGGGAGAGTGCCTCGGGACACTGGGGAGAGCAAACCTGCCAGAAGTGCTGCAAAGCTTCCCTGGTCCAGCTTCTTCTTCTGGCCAACAGACACACAACTGAGTTGCCTGGGACAATCTTGGTCCCCAGGCCCGCACTGAGACCTGTCTTAATGGTGGAAATAGAAAATCAACTTCACATGTTTGGTGCAAAGGGCTCAGCAGTTCCTGCTGGAAGACGCTATATGCACAGGAGCTGATTTTCTCCAGCAGCGATCAGCAGGCTCTGAACCTCTGTAAAGTAGCTTGCTTGGTGCCGAAAGCTTTACAGCTACACTGGGACTTCTGCAGCCTCTGATCCCAGGGGCAGTGTGCAGGTGGTGTCCCCTGCTCCAGAACAATCTCAGCCCCTCTCTGCCTGCAGAAGCGCTGATCTGACATGACAAGTCATGCTCCAGGTCTGCTCCAGCTTCAGACCTGGTTTGAGAGAGTTGCCTCCTCATAGCTTTGTGCATTTCTGGGTGTCCAGATGAGATGTTGGAGCTCACCCCCTCCACGTGGTCAGATCGAGCCAGTAGGATGGATACACAGCACATCTTAAAGTTTAGCAACCAGAATCCTAAAACATGGATCTTGAAACACGGAAAACATGGTTGCAGTGAACAGTCATTTCCGAACGCTGAACCACTTCAGCACATCCACAGTAACGCTTAGCTGGTGTTGGCGAAGGTATTTTTCAGACTGCTGGCTGCCGTCATACAAAGCCCATGTACAAGCGTGGGTCACAAGTATCCTGTAAGATGAAGCAGCATAAGGGATGCACAGAAATGTTTTGAGCTTCCCCAAGGAGCTTTCTGCTCCCCTTCTCAGTGTTCTTCTCCTGTGTTTCTCCCAATTGCAGCTGCCACACAGACACACATGTAAACTCATTGCGGCAGCAAAAGCATTGCTCAGCCTCAGCAGGGAACACGTGCAGGAAACCCCTGGGAAGCCGTGCGCACTGAGCAGTGATGGGGCCAGGAGAAAGCCTTTCCAAACCACCCCGCCAGGAAGAGCCACGACCTTGCTCCAGTCCCTGATGCAGTCTCAGCACTAGTGATTACAGGGGATGCAGAGGTGAAACACCCAAGGGGTCAGTGTTAAGGCAAGAAGCAAGCTAGTGCTGTGGCAAGAGGGGATCTCTCAAGCTCTGGTACAGCCTGGCAGTAAAATTTGACATTTTTTGGGGGACAGTTTTTATTATCCTGGTTTTGTTTTTTTTTTGTTTTTTTTTCCTTTAATAAACAATCACAACAAAAGTCATTCTTTAGGCAGATGCGTGGAACTGTATTTTGCCATGGAAAACGGTTCAGCATGTGGTAGCTGAATTCATGAGCAAGCGGAGTGGTGTCTTTTAATACACTGCATGGATACCTCTTCTAATGGGAAAATTCATGGTGGTGCAAACGAGCAGAGACCAGAAGGCAGCAGCGTAAGAGGCCCCTTTGCCAGCCCTGTGGACAGAGCTCCCAGCAGTGACAGCCAGGCCAAGGTCTCTGGCCAGCACTGTGCCCAGGGCAGACACACGGGGGTACAGGCAGAGATGGGGCCGTTCACTCCTATTCCTTCCCCCCTACCACAATCCAAGGAAGAGAAACAAGAGCCCAGCATCAAAGCAAAAGGCGACCAGATCCCTCTGCCTCCTTGGTTCATTTTGTGTTGACCTTTAATGATTGCAGAAGGGGAAATGGGTTGGTCAGTTTGTGTTAGAAATTCACTGAAGTGTGTGGTGCTTTCTGCTGCTTATCAAATCCAAGGCACTTGGATGAGCCCAGTGAGCAATTAGCACTACAACCTACAGCCAGAAATTGTAGAAGTCCATTTGCATATAGTTAGGAAGGAAAATGTTGACTAATTTGTTCTGATACACTCCAGATTATAAATTGCCTTGCTCAAGATTGTAAATATTGCATCCGTGCCTCCCTGTGTGTTTTAAAGACATCTTCATGAGCTGTGCCTGTGTGGAAGAGATTTGTTTTAATATTTTACCAAGGAATGCATATTTCATCTGTGTGGTGCTTGTGAGGGAGGGATTTTTTTAATTTGAAAAGCTTCTTCAGCTGTGAGGAGAGCAAGTGTGGATGATACACAGACATGCAACTGCAGTAAGGCAGGATGATGCAGCTGCCCTGAGATGTGATTAAAAATGCACAGGGCAGGAGCGAAAAATAACAGAAAAAATGGAAAGCAAGAAAAATGGAGCAGGCAATGCCTCAGCAATGAGGGAAACAAGGCTCAAAGCACGGTGCTGAGCCTTGAGCCTCTCATTACCACAACTGCGAGTGCACCAGGGGCCAGCCAAGCCCGGGCAGAGAAGGACCTTTAAAGAGCAGCTGCTGTTAATTCAAGGCGACCATCTCTTGCCATCAATATCCAGGCATTTACTGATCAGAACTGGCATGGCATTATCATCAAGGGATCTTATATCTGTATTCACATCAGGGGATGGTCAACAAAATATGTTGAACCGTTCAACTCAGGATGACAAAGCTTTAAGGCACTTGGACCCGCTGATGGCCTCTCGTGCAACATTAGCAGCTGACATCACATTTTCTCTTTTCCTCTAAGGCAGAAGCTTCTAACAACTTTTTGACCATGAGGGTAACAGATTCAAGCTCCCTGGCCTTGTGGAGAGATCTTCACAGACCCCGTAGAGGTCACCCATGGTCCCTCACAAGTCAAAAGCAACGGTGCTCAGCACAGGATGTTGTCCAGGATGAGCAGGACCCCATTTCTAATGCACAGTGCTGCAGCAAGCATTTGTTTGCAGGGCTCTGTGCTGTGCCGGCTGATGCTTTCCCAAGAGTCTGATCTCCTCGAGCCTGGGGGCTATGGGAAAAGCTACATCCTTCTTCAAACATAACCAAGTTTCACCCTATACACTTGCAGAGGAAAAACTGAAAGTGTGAGCTGGGTACAACCTAGCAGCTCCCATGGCCAATATGAGAGCCCTCCATTGCCACTAAACCAGCTGTCCCATTCAGGGGTACTCTGACCCAGGAGGTTTCTTCCAGCATCAGGGCTGCCTGAGTTGACACTCCTGCACTGAGCTGTGAAAGCTGCCTCCCCTGGAAAGTTTCTGCCTCCTGCAGCTCCTTGCCGTGGCAGCCTATAGCTACATGTGCTCAGCAGTGTGCACAGCCAGCTCTCAATAAGATATTTGCTGGGGAAGCAATGAAACTGGACTGTGATGCATTTGAAGACCAGAAAGCGACCCCCCTGCCTTGCTGGAGCTGAGGATCTTCCTGAACAGAGGGCTCCTCTTCTCAAACAGACAGCAGAAATGTCCCTGGGCCCTGCACTCCCAGTGAGACCGTCACACTTGTGCTGGAGGGTGACAAAACCCTATGAGACCCTACCACAGTGACAGCTCCAAAAGCTGGCAAAGCTGCAGACCTCAGCTGCAGGACTGGGAGAAAATGAGGCCCATTCTGTGCAACAAACAGCATTTTGGGGAGAAAGTTAGGAAAACAGACTTAAAGAGCTGCCTTTTAAAGAGTTACTAACATTTAAAGGATGCCTTGAAGAATTTTGTCTATTTTTGTGCTGTGAGCTGAGCTCTGCTGATCTAAATTGAGATCGGCTGCACTTCACAAACATGGCAGTTCTGACTTCAGCCTGGTTAGCTCTGGGTTTTATTCCTGGGAAATGTGTCCCACTATGAAGATGCGAGGAAGCACAGAGAAAAGAACAATGCTGTGAAAAATGACAGGAGTTCAGTCCTTGAAGCCAAAGAAAGAGGCATGTGCTTGCAGGGAGTAAAATCCACGTGCAGCTAACTGCAGTTATCCTGAGACACTGCAAGCAAATGGCTAATTCAGCAGTCAGCACATCCATCCAGAGCAGCTAAGTGGAAAGACCTAATAGAAATTATACTGTAACTCACTCACAATGCTACCACGGATGGATTCATCTTGGATGTTGATACAGTTTGCCAGTGTTGAACGTGCCGCTAACAGCAAGATGCAGGACGTGCTGAAGACCTATGCCAAAAAAATGGCCCCTTTGCTGCTCTGAGACCTCTCAAGCTTCCAGCACCTGATCCCTTCTCGCCTCTGTCTGTGCAGACTGCAGAGACACTTGCAAGCCCTCTGTGAACTGGGCTTCGCAGAGGGTGCCTGCTATGCATCACGGTGGTTGCTCGGTCAGGGCGGTGACTGTGCTGCAGGGTCTTTGTGGAAAACCACCACCACCGAGGCTGGGATAACACAGAGAGAGAAGGCGGGGTTCCCCTGCCAGGCTGCCAGCGGGCACGTAGGGAGCATGCAGCCCTGAGGGTTCGCGCCAGCACCTGACCTCTGTCAAGGCTTTCAGCCTGGCCACGCCGAGCACTGGCAAGGTTTCAGAGCAGCACGAACACCAAGGAAAACCTGTATGCAGCTGGAAAGAGCCCAGCACGTCGGATGCTTACCCAGGCCTAAAACCCCTCTGTGTTTTTATTGCACACTGCTGCAAGGTGGAGCCATGCAGAGAGGAGACACAAGACACAGCCAACACTTGTCTTCTGCAGGGGTCAGGGCAGACCTCAACACCCTCAGAGCTCCCTCCTAATGCAGCCTCAGACACATCCCTCTGGTGGGCTGCTCATGGCTGAGCTGGTGGCCTGGCTTTCGATTCTCTGATTTCAACCGCAAAGCACCAAAACAAGGCAGAGTGTTGCTCCACGTTGGAGAGTCTCCAGGCTTGAATCAGTATGCACTGAAAACCACTGCTCCGAATGCTCAACTGCACGTAAAATCAACTGTTTGTATTAAGCAGGGCCAGAAGACCCGCAGCCACCTCCTCAAGAGCAGCAGGAGAGAGAAAGGTCTTCTGCTCCTGCACAACATCTGTCCTGCAGTGTCTCCCAGGTACCAACAGCTTATCTAGCACATAAAATCTGCCTGAAATTGTCCACATTCATCACTTTTGCTGTGGTATTTTAGTGCCTTGAAATCTTTACCAGCTCTCTGCAATACAAGGATCTGCTGATACCTGCTGGGAGCTGGTGGGGGACTGATGGGGGTGGTGTGCGTGAGTCCTTGGGGTGGGAGACGTCCCCCCTCAGCCCCTCCTCACCAGGCTGCCCAGACCTTGCTCCCCCCTGCCCACAATGGCTGGCTCCAGAGCATGACTATCTCCACCCTGGGGTAAGCAGCAAGGACGAGGAGCTTGGTTTCCATTCCTCTTTTCTCCTAATGTTCTCCCTAGTGTTCTACAAGCTCCTGCTTCAATCTGCTCTCCTTGGCTGCCAGCAAAAAGCCTGCAGGGCACAGGAGGGGCAGCGAGCAAGTGCTCCCAGGCACCTGCTTGGAGTCCTTGGGGGACACCCATGATTCCCCCAGCTGCTGGACGTCTGCAGGAGGCCTCCAGCCCAGCAGACATCAGCGATGGGCAAGCTTGCCGCTTCCTCTGCTAAATGCAGCTGCCCTGAGCTGTGCTACCACAGCTTTCCTTTTCTGTGAGAAACGGTGCATGGTGTCTGGCCACAGATGTTTGGGTGGTCACGCGCCCTGCCCAGCCTCCAGCAGTCAGCCCCGGAGGGGAAAGGAGAATTGCTCTCCCAAACACATAACCTTGTGTCTGGATGTGCAAAGGAGGTCTCCAGCAAAGGCCAGGCACTGCGGACCGGTCGTTGCAGTGACCCAATATCTAGTTGTTGTACCTGCACTCTGGTTTCATCCCTGTCAAGTGGCATAAACAATCAAATCAATGTTAATAAGGGCATTTGGTGGAGGCTTTTAGGTCCTTATCTTGCTTTTAATGATTCATTCAGCTTCCCTGGGCTCTTGCAACGCAAGCCCTCTCCATCGCTTCCTTTCTGAACAAAACCTGCTGGGAGCCACCCCAGGACCTCCCAGCGCTGTCTGGAGAAATTAAAGGGGCTTGGGCTACGTACCAGCTGCGAAGACTAAAGGAGTCGTAAGGGAGGATGATAGAGGCACAAAGAAAACCACTGCGTTCGCTTGAGCTTATTATTCTTAATTAGCAGCTACACAGATCGGAGTAACCAAGATGCTCCTGCTGCCACCACATTCAGACACACCATGTTTCGTGATGTCATGCCGGCATCATCCTCGCCAGCCCTAGCCCCCTTCCACCACTGCCACAGGACAGGGACATGCCACCATGCTGTGGCCTTGCGGCCAGGCTGACACTCTGCTGATGCAGTAGCCACCACGGAGGGGACGGGGGAGCACAGAAGTGAGTTTTTTTCCTGTGCTGCCCCCTCCATTTTCTTTTCTCCACTGAGTCCTGGTGGCGCAGTGGGGAGAAAGTCCTCGTGGCTGGGGGGCAGGAGCCAGGGCATGTCCCACACCACTCTGCCCCCACCTGACCACAGCAAAGGTGGGAGGGAGCTACCTTCACCTCTGTGCCATGTCAGCCTGAGCATCTCTCACCCCGGTTCATCAGGAGCGGAGAAACCCTCTAGTGCATTCCACATCCGTCAGGCAGCTCTCCCTGCTCCTTGATGCTGATTTATGGTTGCCTTGTCCAGCTGCCAGAGGAAGCCTTTATACCAGATAGCTTTTATCTCAAAATAAGCCCTGGAAAAATACCACAGGCTTTATTTGTCATTTGCTCTGGGAAAGTTTTGAGCTAATAAATAAAGCAAAGTTATTTTAAAGGGCAGCAGCTTTCCTGAAAACTTAAACTCAAGGCTTTGACAGAAACAACAATACCTCCATTGCTTAAATACCCATAATGTCAGCTCCTGCAAAATTAGGCTTCTCAGGCTGCAAAGAACAAAACTTTGCAAATCAAATTGCTTCACACTCATGTAATTAGCAATTATCTCCCTGGTGGAAAATGATTCCCCCCCACAATATTTGGGTGAATCATACTCAAGCGGTTTGTTTTTTTTTTACTTGTTTTTTTGCATGTGCACACACACAAACACAGAGGCACATCAGGATCTTGGCCAAGTTCTCCCCTTTAATCTGCCCTTCATTTCAGTGCAATTCAGACCACAGGTCTCAGACCTTAAACCACAGGAGATTTCCAAGTGTTAATGTTGGTATTAGCAACTCCACCGTGCCACTGCCAGTAAAAGAAAAGTCAAGTATGGGTCAGGGACATGGTTTTGCTCCCTGATGTGGTCAGACCAGGACTCCCCAGGACACCTAAAGAGTTCTCGCACAGTTTTGCAGAGCTGTTTACAGTGCTTGGGCAAAGAGGTGGGAGCGTTAACTCCCCCATGGAGGTGCAGACATGCAGGAGGCACAGCATCATGCAGAGGAAGGACCCCTCACCATGAGCTGGATTTTGCACCCTCATTTTCACGCAATAGATCAGGGCTATCACATCCTCTGCCAGGACTTGCTTTTGCCTAAACCTCATTGGAGCGGCAGCCTTGTGAGACACCCCTCCAGGAACAACCACATTTCTCCTTATTCCCCTGGTCTTGTGGGAGCAGATGTGGCCTTTCATCACTTTCCCAGCTGGAAAAGTCAGCAGGATGATGAAAAAATGAATGGATCTTGGTAAATTCACCCAGTGACGTTGGCCAAGATTAATTGAGTCCCTCTGCTTAGGACACTAACACAACCATAAGCACTCAATGGAGCCATTGGAACAACGTATATCCACGTAGCGTTGATATTTTGGTGGTAACTCATGAAAAGCTGGCCTTCAAAGCCATTTAAACTCTTGAATTGGTTCAGCTCCCAAATCAGCAAGAAAAACACAAAGAACCAGACCACATGCTGGCATAAACCAGCCCTCCCTCCACCATCTTCTGAAGAACACAGCCTAAGGGCTTTGCCCTGATAGAGAGGGTTTATATACACTTTGGATCTAATCCAGGAGTCCTTAGTCACCTCTCAAAGGCAAAATCCCTGCGGCCTTGCAAAGCAGCATGGCATTTGCACCCATGAGAGAAGTGCAGAATGGGAGCCACAGGAAGGTTTTGGCTTTCCTTTTAGACTGGCTGAGACAGGGACCTGTGGGAGTAGTGGAAAGCCACCCACACCCAATGGAGAAAGCAAAGCTCTGGCAGACGGGGCTGGAGGGTACTTGGAGCAGGATCACCCTACATGCAGAGCTGTCCCCAGATTTCATGTGTCTGCAGCCTGCACCGGCCCTCTCCTATATTATTTCAATAGGCAGCTTGACAAGGTCCGCTCACCTTAGGTTGCTGTTGGCATTGCTGCTTGCAAAGTGAATGCTTCACAGGGTACCTAGTGCTTTTGTGTTGGGACTGGTTGCCCAGTTTGAAGGGAAATGTGACTTTCTCGAAATGCAAGAATTCTGAATTCCACTCCCAACACACACACTGCAATGCTGCTCTGGGACAAAAAACCCCTCAGTCTCTTTTTATGTTCTCTTTCCCCTCTACACTATTTAATGTTGTTTCACAACAGCTCAGTAACAGCACGCATGATGATACACTCCATTTCTCCCAGCATGGTGAACCAGAATTTTATGTATAAAACTATTAAGAGAGCAGCTCCTTGTGCTGAATGAGACACCATACCTCGCTAGAGCAAAACACTCCCCCCACCTTGGCTTGTCATTGGGTAATTTATCTCACAGGGACTCACCAAACACAAAGTTAGCTTAAATTTTTTTTTAAAACTTCATAAAATGAAGGAATCTGGCTCCTCTCAAGGTTGGTCTAAAGCTGAAAGGCTACAACACAAGGCAAGCAAGGCAGAGGCCCTCATCATGTTCACCAAAGGAGCTACCACTCATCTTATTAGAATCACAGAATCATAGAATGTTAGGGGTTGGAAGGGACTTCTGGAGATCGAGTCCAACCCCCCTGCCAGAGCAGGACCAATCTAGGGCAGGTTACACAGGAATGCATCCAGACAGGTCTTGAAAATCTCCAGAGAAGGAGACTCCACAACCTCTCTGGGGAGCCTGTTCCAGTGCTCTGTAACCCTTACAGTAAAGAAGTTCTTCCTCGTGCAGAGGTTGAACTTCCTGTGCTCTAGCTTACATCCATTGCCCCTTGTCCTATCCCAGGGCACAAGTGAAAAGAGGTTGCCCCTTTCCTCTTGACACCCAGCCCTCAAATATTTATACACATTAATCAGATCCCCTCTCAGTCTTCTTTCCTCCAGACTAAAAAGCCCCAGGTCTCTCAACCTTTCCTCATAAGGCAGGTGTTCCAGTCCCTTAATCATCCTTGTAGCCCTCCGTTGGACTCTCTCCAGTAGATCTCTGTCCCTCCTGAACTGGGGAGCCCAGAACTGAATGCAATACTCCAGGACATAGAGTGGCCAGACACCCCCACTGCTTTACATCCAACTTGCTTGTGTTGTTCCTTGCCTCCTTAAGGATTCCCAATGCTGCTGTTCACCCTCCTCTGCTGACAGGGGCTGTCTGGATCTGCAGCGGTGGTATCACTTCATGGTCCACATGGAAAACAGAGAGTCTGGCCCAGACCCTCCATGGACAGCTTCATTGGCTCCAGCAGGCAGTGGTGATTTACACCCTGTGAGGAGCTGGCTGTTTGCTCCTGGGTGCTGGAGGGGAATTAAATCTGACTGCATGTGTGCTTATTTGGGTTTCAGTGCATCAAACGGGGCAGCTGCTCTGTGGGACCAGCGGCCGACAGCCACGCGGGGCGGTGCGGCTCTGAGCCCTGGATCTGCTCAGTCTCATTAGTTTGCTGGCAGAGCAATAACAGGCCTTCGACATTTTGGCTTCCTCTCCTGCCCCCAGCTCACATGTGGCACAAAAATTTCTGACTTTTTTTTTTTTTTTGCAGTGCACAAAGTGGCTTTGTGCAGTAACCAGATTAAATCTGGAGAGAGAGTGAGCCATCAACCGGAGGCATCTGGTGTCAGAGCAGGTAATTTTGAGGATAAGCATCTAAGAGCACTCTGTGCAGCACTAACCTGTGCGTAGTTCAGATGACTTCAACCTGGTCCAGGCCTCACGAAACAATGGCAATGCAAGCCAGTGATCAATAGTTAAGAGATCTGAGAGGAGTTGCAGCTTTGAAAATAGCTCAGAAGTGGAAAACAAGGAGGAAGAATGAATGGTCAATTTTCAAGAGAACAAGCTCAGCGGTGGAGTGCCATACAGTTGCATGGGAGGATATTCAGGGGCTTCTTAAATTCTTTAACAGTCTGAGAAAAAAGCACCCCCCACCCCTCCATATATGTATACACATGCAAATTTGCATATATACACATATATGCGTATTTGACTCAAGCTCAGAGAGAACTGTGGGAATCTTCAAAGGCACCCAAGAAGGGTGAGGGAGTGGAAAGATGAAGTCTGAAGAAATTAATGCAAAGCAATGCACACATCGATGGGAACAAACCCAAACTACTCCTACATGCCCTACATTGTACATCAGCTGTAGTTGCTCATGAAAAGGACTTCGCAGCAGTCAGCCCTCTGAAGAACTCTGCCCTGACATCAAGAAAACAAAAGAAACCCTTAGACACGCAAGCAGTAGATTGGAAAAAAAATACTCTCAAACCAGCACGATGACATTCCATAAATCTGCAGTGAGGGCACATAGGCAGTTTCTGCCACTCCACTTCAGAAAGGGAGAACATCGAGTAACAGGGTGACAACTGATAAAGGAGTGCAGAGATTTCCATAGTAAGCCAGGCTGCACACAGTGGATTTGTTTAGCTTAAAGATAAAGCAATATATAAAAGGTCTGCCTGACACTTCTCATTTATCTTTCCTTGACACAAGAACAAGTGATCTCTTGGTGAAATTAAAAAGCAATGGATTTAAAAGAAACAAAAGGATTTTTATGTGCTCACATAAAGCACACTGAATTGTGGCACTAACTGATGAAGTATTTTTGAGGTCAGGAGATTAGTATGATTAAAGGCAGAAGCAGATGTTTAGGTGGAAAATACGGTTACTTTAAATGAAAGCTTAGAAAAAAGCATGCAAGCCCCTGTGTTTTTATCAACAATATGCTTTCTCGTTCAGTCCAGGTCAAACAACTAGGAACAAAGAAGTGGTCCAAAGGTGCTGCAGGAAGGTTTGTAGCCCCAAAGCAGTGACCCTGGAAATGGTGCAGCACTCCCACCATGCTGCTATGTGTCCTGAGCCGGGTGCACAGAAAGGGAGATGCTGGCTTACGGCAGGGAGTCAGGGACACGACAGACCAGCACCAATGAGACCAATACTGCAATATCTTCCAACTCCCATGCCCACCTTTCAGTATGGTTGTTGGAGGGCCTGATAAAGGCTGAAGACCGGTTGAGATCTGGAAAGCTTACCTGGCAGAGTGGACCCAGAACAGAGAGGCAGCTTCTGCTCCTTTGGGAGAGACTGATCTAATCTGAACGGCCACCAGCATAATTTGTGCTAAGAGGAGCCCGAGGAATGCAGATGGTTATTGAAATGTGTAAATGCATGCAAATAAGTAAGATGAACAAAAAAAATTGCTATGTCTGCAGACATCAAAAAAAAGAGTTAAATTTACTGGATAAGGGGAGTAATTTAACTCCCTTTTCTCTGGACCATGTAAGACTCAGCATGACCCCCTGAGAAGTGTTTCCCCAGGCTCCCAGTGGATAGGATTTTATCCATCAGCTGTTTTTATTCTACGGCAGCCTTATTTCCCCATCCTCCCTCCCTAGCTTGACTCCTCTCAACCTTGTGCTTCATGGCTGTGTGCTTTGGTCAGAAGAGATGGGTTTGGCAATGAAATTACTGCAAGATGCAGAGGGCAAGAAGGCAGCCCAGGGTGCGCTTCCAGAGGTCACGTCCTCCTGGCCTTTCCTATGGGAAAGTGCTCTCTAAACCTGCTCACACCCTTCTCCAACAGGTTCAGAGCCCAAAGCCAACCACTCAGTTACATGCCTGTGATGCCTTTCTCCAGCCAGGTTACCCTGGAAGGACCACTCTGCTGCAGGGAGCAAAAGGCTTTTTCCTCTCTCCTGGCTAGGACCCTGATGGTGTTGCTCAGAGTCAGAAAGCGACTCTCCCTGGGGAGAGCAAAGTGGCTGCTCCATGTCAGTGGTGGGGATACACAAAGGGACGAGATCTCCCCATGCTGGGCTCAGCTTTGTGGTGGGAATGAAACTCCAGTTCCTGGCTGCTGTGAGGCAGGATCTGCAGACTGAGCCTAAGCAAGCCACTTGCCACGGTGGGGGTATGTTTGCAGAATGAAATAGCTTCATTTCATAGCTTCGCATGCCCTTGGACACAATATTTGTGTCACAGAAGCATCGACAGCCTTCATATGGAGCGGCTCCGAGATGACAGACAGGTGAGGAGCAGCATCGCAGAAACTACATGACTCTGCCAAGGTCCTGCTGTAGCTCAGCACCTGGACTGGGCACAGGATTGAGTCTGTTGGTGCTCAGTGGACTCTGCCCACCAGGCCACGCTACCTCCTTGCTGCAAAGTTGCAGGTGTGCTCTCCAGCAAGAACAACAGTGACTGCAGCTGGCTTGGGACTTCCCAGCCACAGAAACAAAACTGAGTTTTGCCTGGTACTGAAGAAGTGCAGCCAGGGCCTGGGCAAGGAGATGCCTGCAGCAGAAGAAGGGGTGCACAGAGGCCTGCTGATCACTAGAATTGGTTACTAGCTCTCTTTCGATGGTCCCACCAAGGGGAAAAAGAGCCTAATGCTATTCCCAGCCCCTGCCCTGACCTTGGTAACCCTGGTGGGCCACCATCTGTGGTCCTCTTCTGTTTGCTATGGGGTGATGCAAAAAGATGGGTGACATGTAAAAGCCATCTTTCTCCTGGGACTGCTCAAGCACACATGCCTGCAGGAAAACTCCATTGCAGATCTCCTTTCGGCCTCTTTATACTCAGAGAAGAGTGGAGTGATAAGGTCTATGCACAGTTTTCAGCGCTGCTTTGTTTTCAAAGGCAGTGTGGTTCACCTGATGGAGGAGATCCTCACTTGCCTCAGCTCTCTGTGGTTTGTTTGTGGGAGAACCAGCACAGTGAACCATCACAGCTACACCATGATCCTGTGGCCTGCAACTGCTTTAGGGACCAGCTCGCAGGGGACCCATGAAAGGTGACGGAACGAGCATGTGGTGCATTCCTGCGCTGGTGCAGGCGGTACCACACGCCTGACATTGCTCACCTTTACGAATAGCTTTGCTAACCATGCCTGAGCCTGAACACCCCAGTGCACGTGTTTCCTTCTGCTCATCCTCGCCATCCGCAGCTCCCACAGGCAGGTGGGGGGCAGCCGGGCAGGACAGTGCACTGGCTGCACCTGACAAGACATCCTGGTGCTGCTCACAGCCATTTGCCCCGGCAAAGGGCTTTTCAGCGCTGCTGAAAACAAAATACTTATGCAAGCCAGAGCTGGAAGGGAAGGTGAGTGGTCCCTGGTCCTACCAAGCCACCGCTCCTCCAGTGCCAAAGCCCAGGCTCCCCAACACAGCTGGGCAATGTCTGGAGGGAAGGGGGAACTTGCACATCCTTGATTTCTTCCCATTGGACTCTCTTCATCCCATTTGCCATCAACAGGCTTAAGCCGGCTTTTAGACAATTTAAGTTTGTGATTTTTTTCCAAAGGTATCTCATGGAAAATGTTTAGAGGTCTTCAGCCCCAAAGCAGCTGCCAAACACTACCACTGAGGGGCTGGGGGGTTTCTTTCCTCGCCCCCCATCAGGCCTGTTTCACCAAGGGGCAGTGGGAAAGCCTCCAAGCCCCTTCACTCACCTTGCATTGCTCCTGTGAGACAAACAGCCCCCCAGTATGGGAGTGGCTTCACCACTGGCCACGTGAGGGTAATCATGCCTGGCCGAGACCCGGTTCCGCCACTGCACCGGGTCAGGGAGAATGGCTGCAACACGTCCCCATGTAAGTTAGCGGGGCCTGGGGAAGTCCTCCTGGTCCCTGGAGGATCCAAGGAGAGAGACTGGGCATGGTTCATGGCAAAGGGAAACTCAGAGCTGTAACACCACTGAGAAAGAAAGAGGGCTCTGGGTTTTGCATGGACAGAGAGGAGGTGCACAGACACATATAGGAGAAGGCGAGCCGGACAGTCACACATCTAAGAACAGGCAGAGAAATCATCATCACCAGTGGCTGCAGGGTCTTCCCCGTCCTGTAAGACCCTGCCAGAAAAGCAGGGAAAGGCGTGGGCAGCAGCTGATAGGAGGAAGAGGCCAGAGCTGAGAGTCCAAAAGACACTCATCTGGGATGTACAGAAGTGCAGCTGGCCCTGTCTCTGTCACATCCCCAGCAATTCCCCCAAAGCTGGGGATCAGACAGATTTAAATATAAGGTATCTTGATCCTTACACAAGCTCTAACCCTACACTGGAGTCCTTTGGGAAATAAAACCAACAACCCCAAGTCCCTTCCCTTTGGAGCAGGAGCAATGGCTTTGCATCCCTAAGCACATCAACGCACACTGGACATGCTCTTCTACAGCCCCAGCTACTATTTCTGTCCCCAGGTTTCTGCAGCTTCTTCCAGAGATGCCAGTGCGGTGTCCAATGAACTCATCAGTCACAGCTCCATGAACTTTGCTGGGTGCAAACTCTCAACTACATAAATAATAAATAGAAAAATTAACATCTTGTTTCTGTTTCTCTGCTCCTTTCAATTGCAAATGCATCTGGTGCAGGCACCTTAGTGTATACACACGCAAGCACGCACACGCACGCACATGCACAAGCAATGGAGACATTAAGTGCCTGCACTCCAGTTTGATTAATTCTGCATTTGGTGATGAGTTCAGTTTGTGGCAAGGCTGTACACACAACTAGAAAATAACACTGGCTTTAATACATCTAATTTCCATTAATCTTGCTGCTTCTCTCTCTGCCTCACCAAAGAAAGGAACTGAGGTTAATCAGAAAAAAGAAGTCTCCTTTGCAGAGATGGTGGGAGTTCGCAACAGGGCTGCGTTGGTTATTTTCCATATTCCCCTGAGGCACATGTAGGAACAGACATTTAGTCCAAACTATATTACTTGGCTAACAAGATTTACAAGCAGTTTGAGATAATGCAATCATTTCCAAAATGAAGGGAAGGCATTCTCTAAAAAGTAAAGCTGGCAGGAGGGAGCCAAGGGCTCATTTTCTCAAAATCCATTATGTGCGGCCTGGTTTTGGCATGTGTGAATGTGTGTGCTGCTTTCAGACTAGGAAGACTGAATTAAAGGCCAGCTCTGTATATTCACGGCTAGCCTTTATCTGCAGCATCATTTTTCTTTATCTGGCTTTTTTCCCTCCCTCTGCCTCCCATGAATCTTCTACAAATAAACAACGAAATCTAATCAGGCTGCCCAGCCTCACCTCATCGCCGCTGTGTGTTACTCCACGCAGCCCTGGCTTGTCAGCAGCAATGCGAGAGCAGAGCATGTATCAATACAAACAGGAATGCTTAGCTAATGCAATAACGCTCCCCCAGACGGATGCCTGCTTTGCAGTGTGTCAGATCCCCAGAGATTGTGCCTGCTCCTTATTCACCTGGAACTGTGGAGTAATGTGATTAGCTCTCCAAAATGACTGATGGTCATTGAATCATAGAAATCAGAGATGGAAAAACCAACTGCATCGTACTGCTGTCCACCACCTCACCTATGTATGCATCCATGCAGGGACACACAAGCTCCCTGCTGCCCATGCAGGATCTCTCCCTAGGGTTGAGTACAGTTGGGTTTTAAATCACTCCAGTGATGGGGTTTCCAGTGTCTTCCTGGGAGTCAGTGAGCTAACTAGGCAGACGTCACCCACTGTACTGACAGTTCTTCCTCCCCAAATGACTAATTTCACTTGCTCCATCATCCTTGCTGAATTTCCTGCCGGAAAGCAATCTTGTCCCAGCTCCACCAAGCTCTGCACACACATTTCTGCTGTTTCACTACAAGCGAATCCCTCAGGCTTTCTCCACCCCCATGTCCATGGTCCTCCTGGGGCTGTGCATTGAGCCGTGCCCATGTAGGCAGCTGAGGTTTCACTGCAGAGGGATGAGGAGATGTGGGTGGTCATGGTGCAAGAGGCAGGATGGCCAAGGCAGAGGAACTCCAGGATAGGTGAAGGACTGATCAGCACAGGAGAGGATGCACTGAGGTGTGGCTGGAGGAGCAGAGGGAAGAGCAAGGGAGCAAATCTTACTCTCCCCCAAAAAAAGAAGGCAGCACATTAGAAATCCTGCATGGCTTTAAAGACAAACTACCTTCATGCACTTCATTTGCCAGGTTTCACGTGTGCAACAAGGAGGTCTGGTAAGTGCACAGGCTGTTTAATAGTAAATGGACTATTTATTATTTACACGGCAAAAAGCACATGCTAAGGAGCTCTTCCAAGGCAGACACGCTGAGTCTGGCCCCAAAAAACCTCCCTCGCTCCTCCCAGCACGGCCAAGAGGAATAAACTCTTTAAAAGTCTGGGAATACATCCACCGGCAGCACGGGTGTATGTAGGTCATGGCGATGCAGTGGAGCCCGAGGCTGTGGCCAGGCTGGGCCACGCTGCCTCGGGCCAGCACTGTGGCTGGACCTCATCCCCCAACCTCTTCCTGCAAACCAGGGCTGCTCACGGCACGGTTTCCCTCTGCGCCTTCCCTCCTGAGCCACACCGCGGGAGGAGATGTCCTGCCCTTGGTATTTTCTGATTTCTGACAAGGTTAAGGTAGCAAGGGGAAAAATAAACCATTTCGAAACAGGACAATGCTGTACATCGCCAAAGGAAAGGGAAGAGCAAGGCTAGACTGGGAGCTCGGCAAGCCAGGATGCGAGTGCAGGGGGAGTTTCCCCAGGGCTCTAGATGTGAGCGCAGGGGGACGGGACTGCAAGGCTGCAGGAAGGGATTCTTGCCAGAAACTGTGGGAAAAGCTCCAGATCTCTTTGGAAATCCCTCTCATTTCAAGTGATTTCATAATAGTGCTGGGTTGCCAATTAAATACAAGAGACGTTAAAGCTAAAGGTACCTGCAAAAGCCTTAGACCAAACCCCAGGCAACGCTTCTTTGAAAGAAAAAAGCGTATTTCTCTTAAGTGGTTAACAGTTCAGACTCTGGCTAAATTTGTAGCAGCCTACAGTAAACCCAGGGGTCAGCCAATGTTGCTGTCTGCTCGCCATCCTCGTGCCGCTGCTGGGAGCACGGGACGGCCCCTTCCTCCTGTGACAGCTTTCTCCTGGGGGTGTCAACTGCGCCTGGCAGCCCCAAACCCATCCCCACCATGTCCCAAAACACACTGTGGCTCAGGGCCAGGCAGGCAGGCTGCCCCCTCATACCCTTGAACATCCCAAGTGCTTTATTTTGGAGATGTTGATAGCAGGAGTCATCTTCCGAAGCAAAGAGTGGGCTCCTGGATTATGCCACCAGCAAGACTTGTCTGCTGATGTGCCACCGAGACAGCTGTGACATAAATGATCGCGATGGCTTGGAGGAGGTTTCGTGTTGATGCATTCAGAGCACCTCACCGACTGCCTCCCAGACACAGGAGCCGTTTAGGAGGCATGACTTTTTAAAGAAAGCAGCTGCGATATTTTCCCCTTGCACAGAGCAGTTTCTGGCAGCTTCTAAAGAGAAAAAAGCAGCAGCAACAGCCAGCACACAGTCTCTCTGTAGGAGACTTTCAGGTGATACCCTTATCCTCACCACACCGTGATGAGCCAGTTTGACACATTCATATCAATGATTCTCCCATGTAGCTTTCATCAGACTCTTCCCCAGCACTTCACTGCTTTTCATTCCCACCCAGACAGGTATTCGTTGATGAGAATATGGAAATCATAGCTCCAGAAAATAGATGTAAAAACCTATTGCACCCAAACAGCCTGCAGATCAGACAGAAACTGCATCTCCTCATGACTAACGCATATGTCCTTAGCCCCAAAACACAGACAGACAGCTGGGGAAAATTCCTTATCCACATCCCACCATGATGAAAATTTCTACGTATATACGATGGAAGCCCACACTCTTTAGCTTCCAGATACCCAGTGGTTTGCACAATGCATCTCAAAACTGCTCACAGCTGGTCACTGGGCCAGCAGAAGCTGCCTGATAAACTAAAGCAGCCCAGAGTGCAAAGTGATGGAAGAAGCAGCAGGCAAAACACTGTAACTCATCAGATAATGTAAGATATTGTAAGTAATAAGCAGCAGCAGTCTACAAAGTGGTTTGTAAAGGGCTTGATGAGTAACTCAGCTGAGCCTCTGGATTATACACGAGACGAATCATTTCATTCCTCTCCTTATGCAGCAGCCCATCTGCAGTGCGCAAGGAACCATCCCTGCTCCTCACGTCTCAGGGGCTTCAGCTAAAAGGGTGAGAATAGCTGCTAAAACCAGGCAACATAAGGCAAATTTTTCACTTACTCCTGAAAGACACGAGTGCTTCTGCATGCCTGATCTCTATAATTGGGGAGTACTTGATACGAATAGACGTGCAAAGCCCTAAATGGAGACACAACTGTGAAAAGTCAAGAAGCAGGCCATGCTGGCTGATAGCTGTTCCCAAATTCAAAACCAGATTTGGCTGGAGGCACTGACTTATGCCTTATAAAGCTGCACTGATTTCTGTCCTGTGCCATACTGTTAAAATTCAGGGAACAAAATATCTGCAAGGGGGACCCATGGTGAACCTGTATACTGTCAGGTGAAGAAGCTACAAGCACCCACTTCTCTGACCCCCTCCAGCCACCACCTCCAACACATCACTCCTGCTTGCTCAATGGAACCTCCCTGGCTGTCTGCCCAGGGGGATCCTACTGCTTCAGCTTCCCTAATCTCCCAGGATTTTTCCCCAGGCTATCTCCATTCTGGCTTCTCATGCACAGTCCTCGAGTAACCTACTCTTTACTTTGAATTGCGTGAATCATGCAGAGACATGGACAAGCCAACAAAGAACTTGCCTTACTCTCCTGAGGGATTTGGGTCAGCATCTTTGAAGTGTTTCCTCTACGTGCAACAAGGAAACTTCTGCTGCACATGCAGTGTGCGTGTGCAGGACACATTACATCTCAGGCATGTGCTTCCTTGCAGGTTCATCTGCGAATGCACGGCAAGGTTAATGTGCCCAAAGGCACTTGGCTCCTTGCAGAGCACTCGTACAGTCAGACCGATAGTGAGCTGTGTGCATTCATCTGGGACTGACAGGCCTCTGGGACTTCAGCCCAAATAGCCCTGTTCCTCTGCTTGCACAGAGACAGTGTACTGTGAAGGTCCTGTCCAGGGAGAAGCAGATTCCTGCAGTCTGAGCCTAGCGCCTGGCTAAGGGACAACTGAGGGGGACGATTAACCCCTACTGGAAATGGCATCTGTGGTTTCAGTCACACAGACAGACGAAGCTTTTGGAGTGTAACCACCCCCAAATACTGCTCATCAAAGCAACCTTAATTAATTAATTGCATTTGGAGCAAAACGTACAGGTGTGTGGATCTTGCCAGGGGAGCTGGGGCATTCCTGGAGGGTGTTGAGTTTGGGATACATGTGCAGCTCACTCTCTAGTGACGCACAGGCCATGCTGTGTGGGGGACCGCGGATACCCTTCCTTTCCCCCTTGCATGACGGGCGGGCGAGCAGCTCCCATCCCCAGGCATGGTCTCTACCAGTGAGCCGAACTGCTTGGCAGAGGAGCCTGGGGCTGGGGGGCAGCCGAGCATGAGCCGGCTCATCCCCGCACTCCCTGAGAGGTGAGTCCTGCTAGCTGTTATCAAGCAACAATGCACTTCTGGGCTCTTGCCAGGCGACATCCCCGGAAAGGTGATGATCACCTCCATCCGCGGAAAGGTGATGGAACAACTTGTTCTTGGTGCTGTCTCTAGGCACATCAAGGACAGGGGGATCATTAGGGGCACTCAGCATGGCTTCACCAAGGGGAAGTCATGCTTAACCAACTTGATAGCCTTTTATGAGGACGTAACCCGGTGGATAGATGATGGTAAAGCTGTGGATGTGGTCTATCTCGATTTCAGTAAAGCGTTTGACACGGTCTCCCACAGCATCCTCGCAGCTAAACTGAGGAAGTGTGGTCTGGATGATCGGGTAGTGAGGTGGATTGTGAACTGGCTGAAGGAAAGAAGCCAGAGAGTGGTGGTCAATGGGACAGAGTCCAGTTGGAGGCCTGTGTCTAGCGGAGTCCCTCAAGGGTCGGTACTGGGACCAGTTCTATTCAATATATTCATTAATGACTTGGATGAGGGAATAGAGTGCACTGTCAGCAAGTTTGCTGATGACACCAAACTGGGAGGAGTGGCTGACACAACGGAAGGCTGCGCAGCCATTCAGAGAGACCTGGACAGGCTGGAGAGTTGGGCGGGGAGAAATTTAATGAAATATAACAAGGGCAAGTGTAGATCAAGTCCTGCATCTGGGCAAGAACAACCCCATGTATGAGTACAAGTTGAGGACAGACCTGTTGGAGAGCAGCGTAGGGGAAAGGGACCTGGGGGTCCTAGTGGACAGCAGGATGACCATGAGCCAGCAGTGTGCCCTTGTGGCCAAGAAGGCCAATGGCATCCTGGGGTGTATTAGAAGGGGTGTGGTTAGCAGGTCGAGAGAGGTTCTCCTCCCCCTCTACTCTGCCCTGGTGAGGCCGCATCTGGAATATTGTGTCCAGTTCTGGGCCCCTCAGTTCAAGAAGGACAGGGAACTGCTAGAGAGAGTCCAGCGCAGAGCCACCAAGATGATTAAGGGAGTGGAACATCTCCCTTATGAGGAGAGGCTGAGGGAGCTGGGTCTCTTTAGCTTAGAGAAGAGGAGACTGAGGGGTGACCTCATTAATGTTTATAAATATGTAAAGGGCAAGTGTCATGAGGATGGAGCCAGGCTCTTCTCAGTGACATCCCTTGACAGGACAAGGGGCAATGGGTGCAAGTTGGAACACAGGAGGTTCCACATAAATATGAGGAAAAACTTCTTTACGGTGAGGGTGACCGAACACTGGAACAGGCTGCCCAGAGAGGTTGTGGAGTCTCCTTCTCTGGAGACATTCAAAACCCGCCTGAACGCATTCCTGTGTGATATGATCTAGGCAATCCTGCTCCGGCAGGGGGATTGGACTAGATGATCTTTCGAGGTCCCTTCCAGTCCCTAACATTCTGTGATTCTGTGATTCTGTGACATGGGTTCACATCAAATGGAAAGACATCATAGAATCATAGAATCACAGAATAATTTTGGTTGGAAAGGACCTTTAAGATCATCCAGTCCAACCATTAACCTAGCACTGCTAAGTCCACCACTAAACCATGTCCCTAAGCGCCATGTGTATGTGTCTTTTAAATGCCTCCAGGGACGGTGACTCCACCACTTCCCTGGGCAGCCTGTTCCAATGTTTGATAACCCTTTCTGTGAAGAAATTTTTCCTGATATCCAATCTAAACCTCCCCTGGTGCAACTTGAAGCCGTTTCCTCTCATCCTATCACTTGTTACCTGGGAGAAGAGACCAACACCCACCTCGTTACAACCTCCTTTCAGGTAGTTGTAGACAGCGATAAGGTCTCTACTCAGCCTCCTTCAGGAGATAACAACTTCAAAATGCTTCGGATCACTACCCTACATTTCAGTCCACTGTGCTGAGGGACAGTTGCTCCAGCCGCTTTCCACTCTGCATCTCCATGTGCAGTGGCACCACTGCCACCACCTGAGAAAGCCCTCAGCTGGGCTTTGGCATCTCTGATATGCCTCAGGCATGGGGACTCCGAGTCCCAGCTCACCCAAAGGAGAGCCATTCCCCTCAACTCCTCTGTCTCTCACATAGTGCTCTGCTGCTCGATGTAGCATAGACATCCTTTGGCCCCCACAAGCTCCCTTGGCTCACGCTCAGCGGCAGGCAGGCTTTCAGCTGCAGATTTCACCAAAGTGGAGCTCTCCGTACCATGACATTTCAAGGTGGCCCCGCCGTTCCAGCACCTCTTGCTCTAGATAGTTCAGCATTACCCAGAGCTGATTTTAAGCCTTAAAGGATTGGTTTTCACCACGCCACTGAGTCATATAACTGCACCCTGGAAATCACCTAGCTGGTAAAGGAGAAGGGTTTGTTATGAAGGAGGACAGAAATGCCCGGGAGCTTCTTGTAAAAAAATAACTTAAAAAACCCACAGCAATCAAATAGCTGACACTGTTTTTTTTTAAACCCTAGGCTGCCATTGCTCCTGGCTGGTTGCACGTAGGAGCCCCTGCAGCAGACGGCTGTCTGGTCCTGCTGGAGCATGGGGTGCGGGAGAGGACTGAGCTTGTGCCATAGCTGACATTTCCAAGCACGGTTGCGTCAGCAAGGCTGGCTGGGTACAAGACCAGGAGCACACCAGCCATACCTAGGGAGCAGTCTGGCTTCCCAAAGCATGGCAAAATAACAGCACAGTCCAATCTTCCCTCCAAATTCATGACCATGAGACATCTGCGCTTTGCTGCCTTTGTCCCTCTGCTTCAAAACAAAGACCCACATCTCGGATGGTGAAGAACAAAGTGCAAACAGTTCCTCTTCACCCAAGAACCCCAAAATCATCCAGGGAAGTGCGCAAACCCCGCTTTCTCACGCTCTACAGCTCATGGCTTGTCAGTAAGGCGAGGGGAACAAACCCCTTCTGACTGAAAGATGGCTTCCAAGAGGGCTGTGGCGAGGGGGAGCATTTCTGTTCTGAGCCCCATCTCCCAAGGCGTCCAGCACCCGGCTGCTCTCCCAGAACTTGCTTTAATTTCTCAGGAATGAAGGGAGGGAGGGGCAGGCCACAGAGACCCCCTTTCTGGGCGGTTGCCTTTTGGCACCGTGACAGTGGGCTTTCAGCTTCGAGGTGGTCACAGGGAGGCAGGGGCACACGAGTATGCCGGAGCACCATGGGCTCTGCTGTTTGCTCAGTTAGGTACACCTAATCCTGCACCATCAAATATCAAACACGTCAGGCTCTCCAGTTCTCTTTATTTCCTAATTTATTCTCCCAGGCAAAGACATTGGCTGGTTAGTTCCAGTGTAACTGCTCTCCAAGGCAGGCTGGGAGACTATCCCAGCTTCCACCAGCTGGGTAATAAACCAGGATAATAATGCGTTGCAGCAGAGCAATTAGCAGGGGGAAAGGAAAGCAGAGTGAGGGAACGAGCATGAATGAGAGCTGGTGTGAGCCATCATGTTTGCAATAATTTATTTTCAATTTCACTTACTAAAACCACTCTGGGTACAGATTGGCTTTCCCCACTTTGTCTTCATTATTGCTCCACCTGCCTTGAGACTGGGCGACATGGGCTTTTTGATAGACTACCTGGAAGCCTAGCTCATTTCCCTGGGGCTTCCTCTGTGGTGTGATGAAACCACTGCTCCAGAGAGCTGTGGCAGCCATGCCAGCAAAGCCCTTGCTTTCCCCGAAACAGGTCCATGCTGCAGGGCCCTGAAGCATGACTGTGTCCCCACCCTTGAGGTGATCTCTGTTGGCACTGGCACGCACAGGACAAGAAAACAGCAGGCAAACATATTTCGCCTCTCTCCAGATGTTCTGCCATCAGGATCGAGGGACAGGAGGATACGGGTGGGCCCCTCTGACTTGCTGCTTCAGGTGTGGCACAGGCGGCTGCCATGGCCATGGAGAAATGGGGCTCCAGAAGAGACCTCTGCCCAGCACAGAAACTGCCCAACCAGGAGCAAACCCACACTGTCCTCCTGTAAGGCTTTGCCCTGACCTAGAGGCTGATGCTGGCATGGACCCGGGGTCAGCAGGACTGCCTGTTCTCATGGGTATAAATGAGTCCCAGGGCGAATGGCTTGAGACATTAAGGGCATCATGTGAGCTGAGGGTTGATGTAGCATAGATTTTTGCTCCACTTAAGACCCTCATTTTGGTACTGCAGAAGAAACGAGCTTTTGCTACAGTCCATAACTGGCGCTCCTTCCAGTTTGCAGGACCTCTTCAGAATAGGATATGGGATGCCCAGTACAATGTTTCCTACCAGTCACAGTCATATCCTGGTCTTCAGCATTTCCTTGAGTCATACTCGGCAGGCACCAGGGCTTGCTCTGTGCTGGAGGAAATTCAAGGCAAGGACACTTTTGAAGCATCAGAAGTTATGGCAGTCAAAGGTATCTTCCCCATAGGAAATCAAGTTATTTTAGAGAGGTGCATCTCAATCACTTACCACTGGAGAGTCTGCACACAAGCCAGCATGGGATCTGTTTGTGTGGGAAGCAAAAAGCAAACAAGGAGTTCCTCCCTCTTGCACGGATGGAGACCACAAATATCTCCCCTGCAGGTGGCAAGCTGCCAATGACTCCCAAACATGCTGTGGTCTGGACCATGCTCAAGAAACCATCCCATCACATTCATAGCTTCATCAGTTATCAATCAGCTTTTTTTTCTTTCCTGCCTTTAGGTTGCCAAAGTGTTCAGGGCTGCTGCTGCTCCAAAGGGATTGATTTCCTCCCACAACAGTTTTGCACCCATCTCTTCTCCCCATTTGCTCATGCCTTCCACATCCCCACAGGTTTGTGAGACCTAATCAGCCAATTCAAAGATGTTCATGTCCAGATCCAGCAGCATCTGCCATTCTGCATTTTGGACCCTGAACAGGACATGCTGCAGCAAAACTAAATAAAGGGCACTGATTTCACAAGTCAAAGGCTTCTTTGGAGCAGTGGAAAAACACCTGCTTCCCATGCTGAACTAGGATTTGCGCATCTGTCTTCAGTGCCTTGCACAAGGAACTATGGCTGCCTCATTGGCAGGATTTAGAGCTGCAGTCAGCTCAGAAAGATCATGAGGCTGTATTTACTTTCTGACAGACATACGGGTTTATCACATTCTCTCCCTTGAATATATATGCCCTTGAGTATATATACACCCAAGGTGTCTTTGGGCAGAACTTCGAGAATATGACTGAGAGAAGATGCTGGCCTTTTCTTGGGCAGTTAAGCTTCCTGTCCAAGCACAGCAGGACTGATAGCACAAGGCATGCTGGAGAACAGGTTTCCTCACTTGTGCAATGTACCAATTTGGGTCTAATTTGCCCTGGCTGCCAGCTAATAATACGACCAGTACTTTAACCAGACATGTTCTTAGAGTGCTTCCCTTGCTCATGTGCGCTGGGCTATATGGTTGCACCCTGCAATTGTGCATCTAAAATTACATCAGCTGATAAACTGAAGGCAGAAAAGGAAGTTAGTGCTCAAGCAAAAGTCTGCCAAGTTTCTAATAAAATTCAAAACACAGCAATATTTAAGAGCGTACATGAAGCCAGCATTTGTCTGTGTTTCAGTCTGCCTTGAAATCCCCTGAGCAATCAACCCACGTGGAGGCAGCTTAAGGAATGGAAAAATCAGTCACTTCTATTTCTCATGTCTTTTTTAGTCTGCAAAGTACAACATGCAGTGGGAAAATGAGATCCAAACCACTTACTTGGCAACAAAAGCAATTTTGGTTGTTTTCAACTTGAGACAACCAATGATACCATTAGGCCTTCCTAAGGCCTCTCATGACAGAAGTCCATGGATGCTTGACCAATCACCTAATCTCCAATGTGAAAGTTTCTCAAAAGAGTGCACTTGTTCATTAGCTCCCCAAATGATCCTTTATTTCCATTGTCCACGGGCACACGTGTTGTGATCCAAGAGGCTTGTTCACAAGTCTAAGTAACAAAAAAATAACTTCCTCCCTGTTCTCTGCCCCCATCTTGCAATGAAAGAAGTTCCTCTGGTGGTGGGAGACATACACAGATACCATGGATGAGTCAGGAGGAAGGTGAGGGTCACATTTATCACTTGCCTATCACTCTGTGTCAGCACACTCATATGCTCTGAGCTCTGAAAGGAGAGTTCAAATGTGATTCCCTGATGGTTTCCCACCCTGGAAACACCTCAGCAAGGACATTTCTCTTCTCTCAAGCACAAGCAAGGAAGACAAGGCTGGTCTCTCCAGCATAATCAGTGTCTCTGCAGGCATTGCTGTGGTGTGGAGCTGGGCCAGCATGAGCCAGAGGCCCACTTACAGAACTTGCTGCTGTGCCATAGACACCATTGGTACAGCTGAGTGAGTCGGGAGGGAGAGGCCAGTATGGCCTGGAGTACCTACAGAAGTATGCTAAGCTGTTCTTCTCTGGGTGAAAGGAGAGGACAAGGCGTTCAGATCAGTTCCTACCATGGCAACATGCAGAACAGAGTACAAGGACTTTGCTATAGGTAGCTTCCCCGAGGTGGAGGAGAAAGTTTCTTGTAAAATCTTCATCCCAACCCTAACCAGGTTATGGCTATGAGGAGGCTCACCCTACAATATGGGGAACAAGCTCCAATTCCAAGACAAGGTGGGGACATTGCAGTTGATAACAACCCAAGAAGACCCAAGTCTCCTAAGCAACCTAACCTAGATCAAAGTAGACCTAGGAGTGCAGACCTCGGGCTGCGGTAAGTACCTTGAGCTTTTGCCTGGGGCAGGGATGGGCAGCAGCAGACCTGCCTGCATCAGGTGTGCCCAGGTGGAGGACCTCCTGCAGCAGGTGGCTGAGCTGCAGGAGGCAGTGAGGAGGCTGTGTAATATCAAGGAGGCTGAGAAGGAGTTGGATAATGGGGTTCATGTGCAGTCTGTAGTGGCCCCACAGCCCATGGCCAAACAGCCAAAAAGCCCCCCAGCGGCACACTCAGAAGGAAGCGGGGATAAAACTGCAGAAGAATGGAGGGTCTTAAAGGCAAGAACTAGCAGGAGGAAGAGACTTCCTCCAAAGCCTGAGGTGCCCCTGCAGAACCCCCCCAGTGGCACACACAGAAGGAAGGGGATAAAACTGCAGAGGAATGGAAGGATGCAAAAGAAAGGACTAGCGGGAGGAAGAGACTTCCCCCGAAGCCTGAGGTGCCCTTGCAGAACCGCTTCAGTTTTCTGCAGTCTGAGGAGGAAAGACCTGCTGCATCAGGAGAGACGCTGGAGCCCAGCAAGGCAGCCCAGTGTGCTCCCCATATAAAGACCAGTGCTATCAAGAAAAAGCAAAGAGTGATAGTGGTAGGTGACTCTCTACTGAGAGGCACAGAGGCACCCATCTGCCGACCTGAAGTGCTCTGTAGAGAGGCGTGCTGCCTACCAGGGGCTCGCATCAGGGACGTCACGGAGAGACTACTGAGCCTAGTACAGCCCACGGACTATTACCCGCTGCTGCTGTTACACGTGGGCACCAGTGATACAGCTAAGAGCAGTCCAAGGCATATCAAGGAGGACTACAGAGCCCTGGGAGCAGTGGTAAAGAACTCTGAGGCCCAGGTAGTTTTCTCATCAATCTTCCCGGTCAAAGGGAAGGGGACTAAAAGGGACAGTCAAATTAGACAAATCAACACATGGCTACAGGACTGGTGCCACAGCCAGGGGTTTTGTTACTTAGACCACGGGACTTGTTTCGAGAAACCTGATCTTCTGGCAGCTGACGGGGTCCATCTGTCAGAGAAGGGGAAGACCATCTTGGGTCACAGGCTTGCCAAGCTGGTAAAGAGGGCTTTAAACTAGATTTGCCAGGGGAGGGGAACCTCAGTCCATCCCAATTCAGCTGGTGCGATGCCAGGGCCAGCAATAGGTGCCCAGAGATTGGAGAAGGACGGCAGGTCAGCAGGAGAGTGACGGAAGAGAAGCAGAAAGGAATTTCAGGCAGTAAGGCAGCTTCGTCAGGGGCCCAACTGAAATGCCTCTATGCAAATGCACGGAGCACGGAGAACAAACAAGAGGAGCTAGAGACGTGCTCATACCTGCAAGGCTACAACCTTATTGGCATCACAGAGACGTGGTGGGATGACTCCGATGACTGGAGCGTTGGAATGGAGGGATACAGGCTTTTTAGGAAGGACAGGCAGGAGAGACAAGGAGAGGGTGTTGCGCTCTATGTCAATGACCAGTTTGAGTGCATGGAGCTCTGCCTGGGGATGGAGGAGGAGCTGACAGAGAGCTTATGGGTCAGGATTAAGGGGAGGGCAGAGACAGGAGACATTATAGTGGGCGTCTGCTACAGGCCACCTGACCAGGAAGACCGAGCGGATGAGGCCCTCTACAGACAGATAGACGTAGCCTCACATTCACAGGCCCTGGTCCTCATGGGGGACTTCAGCCACCCCGATATCTGTTGGAAGGACAACACAGCTGGGCACGATCAATCCAGGAGGTTCCTGGAATGCGTGGATGACAACTTCCTTCTCCAGTGATGGAGGAGCCAACGAGGAGAGGTGCCACGCTGGACCTTGTTCTCACCGACAAGGAGGGGCTGGTGGGAGACATGAAGCTCAAGGGCAGTCTTGGCTGCAGCGACCATGAAATGGTGGAGTTCAAGATCCATAGGGCAGCAAGGAGGGCATGCAGCCAGCTCACCACCCTGGACTTCAGGAGAGCAGACTTTGGCCTCTTCAGGGACCTGCTTGGGAGAGTCCCTTGGGATAAAGCCCTGGAGGGAAGAGGGGCCCAAGAAAGCTGGTTAGTATTCAAGGACCACCTCCTCCACGCTCAGGAGCGATGCATCCCGACAAAGAGTAAGGCAGGCAAAAACACCAGGAGGCCTGCATGGATGAACAAGGAGCTCCTGGATAAACTCAGGCACAAGAAGGAAGCCTACAGAGGGTGGAAGCAAGGGCAGGTAGCCTGGGAGGAATACAGGGAAATTGTCCAAGCAGCCAGGGACCAGGTTAGGAAAGCTAAAGCCCTGATAGAATTAAATCTGGCCAGGGATGTCAAGGACAACAGGAAATGCTTCTATAGGTATGTCAGTGATAAAAGGAAGACTAGGGAAAATGTGGGCCCTCTCTGGAAGGAAACGGGAGACCTAGTTACCCGGGATATGGAGAAGGCTCGGGTACTCAACGACTTTGTTGCCTCAGTCTTCACCAGCAAGCGCTCTAGCCTCTCCACCCAAGTCACAGAAGGCAGAGGCAGGGACTGGAAGGATGAAGAACCACCCACTGTAGGAGAAGACCAGGTTCAAGATCATCTAAGGAACCTGAAGGTGCACAAGTCCATGGGACCTGATGAGGTGCATCCATGGGTCCTGAGGGAACTTGACGGATGAAGTTGCTAAGCCACTATCCATCATTTTTGAGAAGTCATGGCAGTCTGGTGAAGTTCCCACTGACTGGAAAACAGGAAATCATAACCCCCATCTTCAAGAAGAGAAAAAAGGAAGACCCGGGGAACTACAGGCCAGTCAGTCTTACCTCTGTGCCTGGCAAGATCATGGAGCAGGTCCTCCTGGAAACTATACTGAGGCACACGGAATCAAGGTGATTGGTGACAGCCAACATGGCTTCACTAAGGGCAAATCATGCCTGACAAGTCTGGTGGCCTTCTACAACGGGGTTACAGTGCTGGTAGATAGGGGAAGAGCAACTGATGTCATCTACCTGGACTTGTGCAAAGCATTTGACGCTGTCCCGCATGACATCCTTGTCTCTAAATTGGAGAGACATGGACTTGACGGATGGACCATGCGGTGGATAAAGAATTGGCTGGATGGTCGCACTCAAAGAGTTGTGGTCAACGGCTCGATGTCCAAGTGGAGACCAGTGACGAGTGGCGTTCCTCAGGGGTCGGTATTGGGACCGGTCCTGTTTAACATCTTTGTCGGCGACATGGACAGTGGAATCGAGTGCGCCCTCAGCAAGTTTGCTGACGACACCAAGCTGTGTGGTGTGGTCGACATGCTGGAGGGAAGGGATGCCATCCAGAGAGACCTTGACAGGCTTGAGAGCTGGGCCTGTGCAAACTGCATGAAGTTCAACAAGGCCAAGTGCAAGGTCCTGCATGTGGGTTGGGGCAATCCCAAGCACAAATACAGGCTGGGCGGAGAATGGATTGAGAGCAGCCCTGAGGAGAAGGACTTGGGTGTGATGGTTGACCAGAAGCTCAACATGAGCTGGCAGTGTGGGCTTGCAGCCCAGAAGGCCAGCCGTATCCTGGGCTGCATCAAAAGAAGCGTGGCCAGCAGGGGAGGGAGGTGATTCTGCCCCTTTACTCTGCTCTCGTGAGACCCCACCTGGAGTACTGCGTTCAGCTGTAGGGCCCCCAACATAAGAAGGACATGGAGCTGTTGGAACGAGTCCAGAAGAGGGCCACGAAGATGATCAGAGGGCTGGAGCACCTCTCCTATGAAGACAGGCTGAGAGAGTTGGGGCTGTTCAGCCTGGAGAAGAGAAGGCTCTGGGGAGACCTTATAGCAGCCTTCCAGTACCTGAGGGGGCCTACAGGAAAGCGGGAGAGGGGCTTTTTACAAGGGCATGTAGTGATAGGACAAGGGGGAATGGTTTTAAACTGAAAGAGGGTAGATTTAGATTAGATATTAGGAAGAAATTCTTTACTGTGAGGGTAGTGAGACACTGACACAGGTTACCCAGAGAAGTTGTGGCTGCCCCCTCCCTGGCAGTGTTTAAGGCCAGATTGGATGAGGCTTTGAGCAACCTGGTCTACTGGAAAGGTGTCCCTGCCTGTGGCAGCGGGGTTGGAACTAGATAATCTTTAAGGTCCCTTCCAACTGAAACCATTCTATGATTCTATGATTCTAAGGTAAATATTTGGTGGGTGGAGAGGGACAACCCTAAGGCTGCAGAGAAGTAGGAACCTGGAAACAGGCAGATGGAGCTGGAGTCACCCATGTCTGTGCAGAGACTTCTTGTTTCCATCTGGGGCAAGCTCTTCATTGACATTTTGAGTCAAATCAATGTTTGCAGTTTTCCCCACTCTTGGAGAAAAGGGGAAAGTTCATGAGAAACAGCTCTCAATTGCAAAAAAATGTGCCTCTCAGAGGCCTTAGCCAGGCCAAGGTGGATCGCTAGAGAAATCTTCATGAAAGCTTTCACTAAACAAGATGCCAATGGCTCTGAGTTGCATCTGATATTTCCTGAGCTCTGATGATGTTAAGTGGCATCCTGGTGTTTGGCACAACCCCTTAAAATCACCACTTTGTGCAATAAGACCGATTTTTTACATACCGTAGCTCACCTTTCAGCTGTTTGTTTTGTTAACTGTAATACCAGCTCACATGATGTGAGAAGTAGTGCCCTACAATCAGAAATACCTTTGCTTGTGACAGTTTTGGCTCTAAATTTCTTCTCTGACGTACTAATTGCCCTTATGGTGGGAGTTTTTCCCAGTTTTCCTTTCGACTATAAGGGATCTCTTATCCTTAAACAAAGCAGAGTAAATCATTGCGTTTGAGTAGAGGCCACTTGCTGCTCTGGCTTAAGGAAAATGTCTTTATTTCCTCTAAATGTCCACAATTCTCTTTACAGGAATAATATCGACTATCAGAGCTGACCAAAAAGTCTCATTAAAAGATTTTTTCCCCCAACAAAACTTATCTTGCAATTCTTTGCTGAAAATTTCAAGCCCTCTCTGTCCTCCAAACTAAATGTTTGAATACCACATTTTCCCTGCCTATTTTTATAATATTATTTTAAATATTATATTTCTTTTATTACTAGCTTTATTATTATTATGTAATAGGAAATACCTATTTCCCAGGCATTTCTTTAAGTCCTCACTGTTGCTGTTTCCTACCCATTTCTTTGACTTTCCTTCCAGCATTTCATTGATTTTTCAAACCTGTCAAAAAATGTAAGGGAAAAAAAAGGAAAAACTGCGCTCTCACTTCTTTTTGCTAAACAGACCTTCTAAAGCTGATGAACTTCTGAAATGCTACCAAGTTACCACAGCCATGGTTTTACTTTTCATTTGCCATATCAGAGATTTCTTCCCACAAACCCAAGGAATTCTGGAAAAGCTGGAGAGTAGAAAGAAACAGAAGTTTAAGAAAGAAAGAAAGTAAAGAATTTCTTCCTCAACCCTCCCTGTGACTTGGCAGTCACCTATAGTCCTGTTTGGAAAGATGGAATAAGAGGCAGAAAGCAAAAAAGGTGAAGATTCTAGGTTTTGGGTTGGTTTAGGGATTTTTCCTGGATTAATCTATCATTTTCTTATTTCAACATTGTGAGGTTTTGCATTTTTTCAATTAAATTTCTTTTTCCCCTCTTCAACCAGCTCTACCCTTCAGACTATGTAATAATTTTTCCTATTTAATATTTCTCTAGCTCCTCTTGCATTTGCTTCCAAAAATAGAGTTCAGCAATAATTATTTCTGGTTCTGGGAATAATTAACTCAGACAAGAGCGCTCCCCATACGCAACCTGCATCGCTCCTGCCCACACAGCACATTGTGTCTACATTTATCGCATCCAAACACAGTTCTGTAATTCTTAGCACAAAGAAAACTGTAAGACAGAGAGCACCATCCCCTGCCCTGATATTTTGGTTTTCCTCTGCTCAAGCTACACCCCAAAGCCTCCACCCCAGTGAACTGCTGTCTCTAAGGACAAGTTACCTCCAGGATGTCTAGGGGCAGGCAGTTTCCTAGTTACAAGGTATTTGTCCTCTGCACCAAGTATCCATTTACCACTGGTGAGATATGGAGAATGAAAGCTCTGCGGCACTATCAGCCTAAGTCAACACACACTATTAATAATCATTACTTCTGCACTGCATATTGCTTGGCACCCTCAGCCAGATTAGCTCTGCTTTTTGCATCACAGCTGTACATGCTTATTACCACACCATTTACAACCAATGCAATTACTTGGGTGATTACTAAAAACTACAGATACAGAAGAAAGACTTTTTTTTATCTCTTGAACCATCAGAAAACCTCCAGGGCTAAAAAACAACAATAAAGTGATTGTCACAGGGATTAAACTATTTTTTTCCCCCATGCTTGCTTGAGTGTTTGTTTTTTTTTCTGGTTTAAATGCAGAACTGCCCTAATCATTCTGGTAGTAGCATTGCCAGGCCTCATTTCTTATGTCCAGAAGAGAAGTAGGTGAGTGCAAGCCTGGGGGAAGATCCTCCTTGCAGGCACAGTTGAGCTGGTGGAAAGCAGCAGCTCAGGGCAGGACGAGTGAGAGGTGCCGAAGTGACCAGCTGAGATGGAGACAGAGGGAATCACTGCTCCATAATTGCAAATCTCCAGCTTTTTTCAGAGCATGACTGAATAAGCTTGGCTGCTTTTAATTCTGAAACATAATACTTCAAACTGTCTGAATTAAGGGAAAGAAAAAAAAGAAAAGAAAACCTGGAATAAGGAGAAAGCAAACAGAAATTATGTTCACAGAAGCCTCCTGATACCTCTCAATGTCCCAGGCTGGAGAGAAAGATAAATGCTAAAATCTTAAACTTTCCTACTTTCAGCATGTGTCATAGACAGAAAATCCTGGCATTGCAAGGAGACACCAGGGACCCACACTGTTCTGGCCAATTATAGCCTGTGATTCTGCTGTCCAGCATCCTGCCTGTCCTGCCTGATACAGATGTGCCTTTGTGTGGACCAGCAAATCAATACTCATAGGTTTTTGGAAAGGCCTGTGTCTCCAGCGTACATGGCTCAGGACCTCCAAGCTGCAAGTAGCTGCTCTGGTTTTCTCCTTATAATGCACATTAAGAGACACAGACTGATTAGGAAGCAGGTGTTAAGCAAGATAGATAGAAAATACCTCAATGAATTATTTCAAACAAACTGTGCTCAAAACCCATGAGCTTCTACATCAGGTTTGAAGTGCAGTGTGGGGAGCCAAATCCAGCCTTTCAGTCCAGCAATAGCTAAAGCACATTAGAAAACCTACGAAGGTCCGTTGGTTTGCCTGAAGAAACGCTTGGCAACTGAAGGTGGCAGGAGGAGGCTGTGGGCAGGACACAGCTGCTGCTTTTCTCCTCCCAGCAGACTCAGTCCCACCTGTGGGTTGCTGAAGAAAGCTTTCCCCAAAGCCCACTGACTGGCAGGGGAGCTGGAGCAATGCTGCAACCAGGAGGTTCCTGCAGGCTGTTCCCAGACCCCTGTGCCTCCATTTCCAACCTTCAAGGGCAAGATTTATGGGCTTTTTAGGCTTGTCCAAAGTCTGCATAAGTCCTTTGGGCAGGATGTAATGTTATCAGGTGCTGGCATGGCAGGGGTCTGCTTTTGGTCCCTAGACGTGGAAATACTGCTCTGTTACGTGAAGCAATAAGCTGCTGTGGGTGCTGGGCTGGAGTGAGTGGAGAGGTGGTGCACAGGAGGGAGAACGCAGCAAAGGTTGAGGAGGGGGGGACAAAAGCACATGGCCCACATGGTGATGGGTAGAGGCAAAGCTGTGGGGCTGCAGAAGAGGTGAAGGACAGCAGAGACAGTGTGGGGGTAACTCGTCTGACCTGGGTGCTCTCAGGAACCTACATTGCAGTTAAACTGCCCAAGGGCAGCTGATAACACAGGGTGTACAAAGGATCCTGCAGGCACCAAGAAGACAGGCGAGCAGGGGGACTCCCAGCACAGGCAGGATGCTTACGCAATGGGGAGAGCCAGGCTGGGCTGGATAAACCCCAAAGGGCCACTGCTGGGCTAGCAAGGGAACACAAGAAAGAGCAGGCTGGTTTTCCCTGCATGATGCCTGTGCTGGAGGACAGGAGGTGAGAGGGACACTTTTGGGGCAGGAGCCCCCGTGCATGCAGGTTCCCATTCACAGAGTCTCAGGCAAACGGGAGATGCTGGATGCTGGCTCCAGCCAGATTACAAATAAGGAGAAAGCCCCTCGTTAATTAAGTGACTGGATGGGCCTATGCCTTTAGCTGAAGTGATTTATTGCCTCTTGCCTCTCTTAGCAGCTACACAAGCATAAAGGCTGCATGAGGAAGAGCTGCTCAGCTCTTGTTTGGAAATGAACTGGGCGAAGACCATGTGGAGGAGATGGGATTGACCCCGGTCATTGGCCGCCTGTCTTTTAACCTCTAGACAGCTCTTTGGAAGGGATGTCCCCAAAAAGGGGACCGACCGATCACAGGACAAAATCTGCTCCCAGCTCTGCCGGCACCGTGTTTGGTGTTTTTTACTCCGAAGCATCAAAATTCGTCCCCCCACTTGGCATTTCTGAAAGGTGTAAATACAGACAGGACAAATGGACAGAGATTTCCTAAAATCTCATCTGCAGGCATTTTCCCATGTGCAGAAATACCCCTGCTCTCTGCTAACCTGGAGGGCAACTTGTGCCATCCTTCACATCAGTCCCAGCAACTGATTTATCAGACAGGTTTCTGGCTGCCTTCAGAGAGAAGGCCAGAAAGAACCACTGGGAATTTGGCTTCCCTGGGTGATGAGAGAGGGAGGAAAAACATTAAAAAGCCTTAAATGAAAGGAAAAAAGGTATAAGAAATAACATAATGGAAAGGGGAAGGGAACAAAGAAGAGAAAGTGGAAAAAAAGTTTAAAACAAGCTTCAATAGCCGTCAGGGAAGCAGAAAATAAAATTAACCTCTGGCCTTCACCAAGGTGTTCAAATGCCTTGGTTCTGGTTATCAACAGAAGAGCTCAGACAGGCAATCCAGAGGGATGTTATTTGGAGCAGCTTGCTGGCTTTCCCTAGAGTTTAATAATAGCAACTGTATTTATACGACTAAAATGTTTTTGTTAAAAGGCTAAGTACTGGTATGTCACGCTAGTCACTTTAATTTAAAATAAATTCTAAAAGTTCTCACTGGAAAGGCTTGCAGCTAACTATAAATATATGCAATATGCAGATGGATTTTTTTTTGAAAGCAGACTTACTCTTCTTCAGAGGCACTAAGTTGCACAACAGTGCAGCATTTCTGTGGCACAAATTTCCAGAGGCCCTGGGAGTCAGGTTTTCTAACTCATCTTGCTGCATTTCTTTTTCTTAGCCCTTCTGCATGGAGTGGCAGCTCTGACTAGTTTGATGTGGGGTTTTTGATATGTGAAGAGATTTTAAAAGATAGAAGAGAAAGAAAAAAAGGAGAAAATGAAAAAGGAAGAGTCCCGGGCAGGTTGACAGCCCTCATCCTCCCTGTTACTCTGTTTGGAGGAAAAACCTCGTCAGTCAACTATGAGACTGAAAGCAGCTACCCAGTCTCCAGTCCCAGGGCTTCTCTAGGTGAGCAACAATGGCCCCAAACACTCACTGCATTCATTACTTTTCCCTAAATGGAAACCTCAGAAAGTTTCTTCCAGGAACGTCCAGCCTGTGCCCTCCACTGACTGCACTCACGGTGAGATGTTACCCCATGCAATAGGGACAGGCAGATGGTGTGCTGAATGGTGCTGGCTTCCCCTTCCCTCCCAGACACAGGGAGCTCTTTGCTGGTGGCCAGCAAAGAGCAGAGCCCAGATGAATCCCTTGATTCCCGCAATATGGAGAGCGCCCAGCCCCACCTCCCATCCCCTGGCCACGCCAGGAGAAACCGCAGGAGGATGCAGGTGGCCCTTTTTTTTTTTGAACACTTCCATCTCCTTTGCAAGCCCCAGGATGGAGCAAAGGAGGTTCATCTGCATTTCAAACTCCAGGTCCTGCAAACTGGCCACTCCACCAGCCCCTTACCGAGACTCTGCCAGCAGCACCCTGCCAGGACGGGGAAAGCAGCCAGGCAGGTTTGAGCCTGCAG
Organism: Nyctibius grandis; assembly: GCF_013368605.1. Classification (NCBI taxonomy): domain Eukaryota; kingdom Metazoa; phylum Chordata; class Aves; order Nyctibiiformes; family Nyctibiidae; genus Nyctibius; species Nyctibius grandis. The sequence goes on from NC_090658.1 coordinate 12,574,878, forward strand.
AAGAAACAGCAGTATCCTCTCTTTTTGTGCTTGCAGAGAGTCTAAAAACATTCCCGATGGTCTTTGCACGCGCTTTCTTTGGCTTGTAAACGTTGCCGGAGCGCGTGACATCATACATTAGCGTTGCCCTAGCAGCGGTCCCACAGCAAAGCAACAGAGCCGCAGCTCCAGGGGCAGCGGCCAGCAGCACCGCAGCGGGCTCCGCAGCAGGGCTCTGCCCTCACCTGAGCCTTCGGCTCCCAGTGAGCCCTCCGACACGTGGCACACTCCATTCACAGGCCTTTGCCAGGAGCAGGGGTTTCGTTGTGGTTGTTACAAAGGATAATTACGGTGAATTCCTTAGAAGGGACTGAAGTCAGCCTGCTACCAGATAGCGGGAAATATTTATAACAATCACTTCCAACTGCAGCCTTTCATGTAAAATCTAAACAGAAAGCTGAAATCTCCAGGCCTGTAAGTCGATACCTTGGCTATATATGGTCAAAGAACTACATGGGGGAGAAAAAGATGCTAAGTTCCGTGCGATCCTCGTACACACAGCACCAACGAGATCCATTAACCTCTGTAAAATTAACAAGCCCGTATCCTCAATCAGCTTTGAAGTACGATTGTCACGCTGTTGCATTAAGAGCTCTGCTCTCCCAGGGATGTCTCAGCATGCCACACTCACAGACACGTGTGCGACAGGGCGCAACACGCTGGAAATGGACAGAGGCGTCCCCCGGCCTCGCGTGCCTGCGACAGCAGCTCCAAATTATAAAGCGCTGTTAACTACTGCAAAGTCATCGGGTGAGCCTCTGCGCTCTTGAAGTAAAGCACCACCAAGCAGAGGCAGAGCATTTTACAAGATGCTCACTGGCGAACAGGGGAATGGTGTTTTTTGGTATTCAGGCTTGCAGAAATGAGAGCAAAACCAACTCCTGCATGAAAATGGACCTAGAAAATCACAAGGCATTGAAATGCTTTGTTTCAGACACTAGCCGTGACTACGACTTACCCTTTGTGAAAAAGTTCTTCTGATAGCAAAAGTCCACATTTTCCACTAAAATTTCAGATTTTTTTTAAGAATCCCCCATGTGTCCTCCCACAGCAGCAGGAAATTTGCTGCAGAGCTTTGTGCTTCACGTGTCACACGTGTTCCTGCAGCTACCTGGCCCCGCTGGCTGGGAGCAACAGCTCAGGGGTGCCCATGCCCCCCGTGCAGCGCACACAGCCTGGCACAAGGTCCTTCTTCACTACCCAGGGATTAACAAACTGGAGCCTGGCTGGGACAGCGGTGTTTTCTTGTCACCCTTGTCTCCTTTTAGCTGAGCATTTGCTAACCTAACACCACACATGTCAACTCTGTCCTCCCTTCCCCTTGGGCTTGCAAACTGTTGCCTACCTCCCAGCTTTCAGGTTTACTGTAATGCTGGAAGAGCCACTATTTCTGTCTTCACTGTGCCGTTGGGAGGGCAGGGAGATGTAGAGTAGGGAGGTGAGACGCAGAGTAGGGATGTATGCTCACAGACACACGGGCTTGAAAACCAGCAGTGCAGGTTTTCCTTCCAGTGGGGGAAGAACAGGTTTATAGCCTCTGAAGAATCAACAGCTTTGGCCCTGTGATATTAAGTGCTTTCTCTCTCCAAGACACTGCCGGGCACATGCACTCCACCACGGAGATGGACTCATGCTCAAAAGCAAAGAGCTGGCGTTCCTGCTCTCAGTCTGCTGCACGTAGGCTTTTAACAGCTCACCCGTAACATTAATCGCAAACCAGTCAAGTGAGTTCGCCAACACGCATAAGCCTTGAGCTGGAGCTCACAACGCTTGGTCCTCATCAAGAGCTCAGCCTCCACACAGGACACCTCATAAAGCACTCTGACAGGCAGATGAGCCCATGTGCCTCTGGGGTAAGCCTGTTTTCTTTTTCATGCAGTTGAATGCCTTCCCACCCACCCCCAATTCATTACTTGCAACTCAGTTTCAAGAAAACAGCAGTGAACATGTGAGTTAAAAAAACAGAGATTTTAAAAGAAAAGTCACATTTCCTTTTGTGAGATCTAACACGCCGTCTCAACCTGCTTATTGTTCCTAGGCAAACAGCAACAAATTCATTTCTGCATATGTCCCTGCCATATGTGGTGGCAAAACCATGAGAACCATTTCTATTTAAATACAAACCCTCTTTTGTTTCTCTTTCTGTAAGTCATGCTGTATCTCAGCAGGGCACGGTCACAAAACCACCAACCAATCAAATTTTGGTCTCAGTCAGTGCCAAAGCAGCAGTAACACTGGCTAGCTATGCCACAGCAAACGGAGAGTTCGCAGGGTGGAAACAACCATCAGACGTAACAAACCTCTTTGCAGTGATGGCAAGAAGATGCAGGCTTGAGAACTGCAGTTTGGAATACAAACCCCAGTAGCTTTTGCTGGTAGTTAATATGCAGGCTGTATCACAGTGCATATTTGGCTTATCTAACCAGTGCTGGTGCATTCGCACCAGGAGCTTATCCTGCAGGCAGTACCAGGCTCTATGCATATGCACCACCGCACATCCCCGGTACAGCCTGGGGCATGTGCCCAAAGGGCACTGAGGCATCCTGATTTAGATCCCAGTAAAACACAGCTCATTTAGTAATTTGTGACACCTGAGGACTAAGCCCACCGGACATCAGTTCTCTCTGCAGGGAGCCTGCAAGGCCAAACCAGGAGCAGCAGTATGCCTGTGTAGGTACCCACTGCACGTTTTGGGGCAGGATGACCCAGGCCCGCCTGGTTTGAAGCAGGGTACGAGCCTTCTTCCCCTGAGCCCATGACACTCAGAAGATGAGCAGAGGAAACTGGAGTGGCAGGACAGAGGGGAGGCTGGGGTGGAAACAGGGACAATACGAGGAAAGACAAGAGGTCTCTGTGGGAAGAAGGGGTTTTCCAACCCCAGAGGAGGACTAGGTGTGGTGAGGAGAGACCTTGATGCCTGCTGACCCTTGCCAGCTTCCTCATGTGCTCCAGAGCCACTTTGCTGTCAGTCTTCATTCTTCATGCCTCAGAAGCCTGGTTACCTCTGACCACCGGTCCGCATTGCTCCCTGCCTCCATGCCACAACCAAACACGTGGTGCTCGCAAACACCTAATGGGAAATGTGGAAGGACAGATCTGAAAAGGAAGGTGCATATGCTAGATGTGCGCAGTCACAAGGTTGGAAAGGAAAAGGACCAAACCCCAAAACAGAGCAGCGATACTTGCATGCAGACTCACGCAGTTGCAACCCCTAGCTGACAGGCGCAGATTACACTCCCTAGCTGACAGGTGAGAGCCGTAAGCACTCTTGCAAGTGAGTATACAGCATCCTCGGTAGAAATCTGAGTGTTATAAATACTTGTTGGATCTTCTCTCAACAATTTCAACAGATATAACCCAGGGGTTTAGCTACTGAGGAAAACTCTTCAGGTTTATCTGCAGTCTTTTATACTCCTCTAGACTTTAAAAATGCGCTGCCTTTGTCTGCAGCTGATAGCTTTGAGATTTAAAATGAGCTCTTTTGCTGAAAGAGCAGCTGTGGAGCCTACCAACAGGAGCAGCAGCCAGATTAACCCTCCTGCTTCAAGGTGTTTTCAGCCACAGCTGTGCAGGAGCTGCTCGGGAGGCCTCAGTGCCCACATCTGCAGGGCAAAGACAAAATGGCCTCACATTCCCTGCCATTACATTCTCCTTCCTCCACTCAGCAGAGTCAGTGCAAAGAAAGCTCCCAGTGACAAGATAATGAGAAGGAAGAAGTATAAGCCTGAAAAACACATCTCTGATGGGAGCATTTCAAAAAGCAGATAGCTTCCAGAAGGCAAGAGCTATTCTCCACCACATCAGTTATCTACAGAGATGCGAAAAAACGGTTGACAATGAGAAATTAGATAATAAAAGCTCTGATTTAACTCATTAAGGTTTCCATTATGGCTCCACGTATACGTAGTCCCAGTGCGTGCTGAATTTTATTTATGCCTGCATTGCAACCGCCTTTGGAGAGCACTGCTACAGGGTACAGAGCGACAGAAGGAGAAATTGAAGGTAATTTTGTTCTGCAGCTCAAGAGATGTGAGCCATTTCCACTGTCACAGTATGCAAGCAAACCTCCACATCCCTCACAATTGAACCTCAACCAATGTGACTGCACCCCTACAGCAGGATCATGGCCCAGGGCACAGTAAATCTCTGCAGGTCACTCAGTGTTAGTGTTGCGATGTGGATTTCTGTCATCGAGGACTGAAGTAGGCAAGAGTGACATTTTATTTTGTCCCAGGTATCTTCTCTAAAAAACAAGGCAACACCACATCTAACTCTATACGGTTTCTCCTCCTCCAGCTTTTAAAATGAAAAACAGGTACACTTCTGTGGAGTTTCCAATTTTCCTCATTTTCACTGAAAGGAGAAAATGCAGTGAGGTATTTCTGGGGGAAAACCCTTAATCAAACATTTCCCCAGTTCCAGCTGTTGTAGGAATGACAACCAACAAGCCTGTACAACCTCTGTCACACAGGGAGGTAAGCCAAATGACCTTCACAGTCTGTGTCTAGCAGCTTTGACACAGGTAGCTATGTTGTATTTGTGGTTTAGACCAGCTGTGAGATGAAGCCTTTCTTTACATCCTATCATTTACACTTAAAAATCCATGGCCTCCATCTCAACCAAAATCTGCCTGCAGCCAGCAGAGAGATCCCACAGAGCAATGAAGAAAACCTCGCTCGAATGTCAAGGTCACTTGGGCTGCTTGGACACACCAACAGGCAGAGAAGATCCTCAGGAGATATGAGCTGGGTTTTCCTGGGAGGGTTTTACCCTCCTGGGTTTTGTCTCTCCTGGCAAGACCTGGAGAGAAATCCTTACGCTGGCTCACCCTCACTTGTAAGTGCCGGGGCTGCATGAGCTGTTTTGTAATGGGACTGATGGAGAAACCAAGGGAGGAGCAGGAGAGAGCGATGCTTGTGCTGGCATGTCTCCAGACCCACTTTGCTCACCCTGCAGCATGCCCCCATCCTTGGGAGGATGTCCGTGTGGGAAGGGCCTCCCCTTGCAGGTCAGCAAATGTTTTGTCTTCCAGCCTCCCAAGGGTTTAAACTCAGCCAGTTAGTTCCAGGTTTGTTACAAGCTCTTCACAAACTAATCTGTCTGAGCCTCTCCTTCTCATACAGTAGCTTTACACCACCCTGTTGCATTAATGACACACAGCTCTTTCTGTGTTAGAAGTCATTAGCGCAGTGGGGCTGGGGAGATAACTGCTGCCAAACTAAGGCCCCTGCTCACAATAACTAGTGCAAAGAGAACATCATTTTACTTAATTTTTAATGACCCAAATGCAAGCCTAAAGCTACCTGTGTTCAAACGAGTTAGCAGAGCTCCCCAGTTCTCCTCTAATTAGTACACATGCCTAAGCTCGAAAAGAAACAAATGAATAATACCCATGCCACAAATCAAAGGGTGCTGTACCCCAGCAAGGACTGGAGGGCAGGCACTACACCCCACTCCCCATGGTTGCTGATGGAGATCACCATCACACTGAGCTCTGAGTCCAAGGCTGGCACGTGGCTTTGCGACTCACACCTGCTCCTCTGCAGGATTTTCCATCACATAACTAGGGTGCTAGAAGCAAATCCTTACTTGCAAAGAGCTGTTGCACAAGTTGCCTAACTTGATATATACCTTTTCAGTGTAGTGGCTTTCACAGAGAAATTGAGATGCTGAAGTGTTGTTGCTTCACCTTCTGCCGCAGTTGCTGTTAGCAGGGGTTTTCAAAATGCCTGGCCTGACATCCATCCCCTGCTTAAGTTTCCAGAGCTAATGAAGGAAAGTTTGGTTCAAAATACAACTTGAATTTTCTGTGAAGCAGTAAATAAAAAAAAAAAAACAACCACAACCTCAAACTTCAATTAATTTCTTCACTTCCAGACTTAATTTATTCAGTTGCAACTTTGCTGAAAGGTAAAGATTTCTTCCCTAATTAAATGATGCTCACACAGCTCAGTACATTTCCTTTCATGTCCAGCAAAGGAACTTTAAACCTCTGCTTTAGCTGGGAGGGAAGGGATTAACACAAGATTAAATATGGAGCTCTGCATGTTACCTTTTTTCTTTCCCTCTCTCACATGCATGTACCCATCCACACAGAGTGTGACTACCTTGGCACTAAATACTGACTAATAGCAGTAAAATTCAGATCAGTTTAGTTCTCCCTTTCCATGCCCAGTGGTTTGTCTTAGCAAGGCGAGAAGAATTCTCTTTCCCTCATTGCTTTTACCTCTGCTGCCTAGTGCCAAGCCAGGGCTCTCCCTGCAAGCACACTGAAGCTAAAACTTGTGTAATATCAGCTCAATGCATTTAAGATATGGACGTCAAACTCACTCTGTAGCAAGAGCCAAACAGCTTTTTCCAACTAGCTGTTGCAAACTTGAGCAGCCCAACCTTGCTCTATGCTTTCATGGGACTTGGGGCCTCTGAACATGACCCTGAGCACGTTGCAGCTCTGGAAGTGCTCCCCAGCAGCTGAGAAGCAGCACTCACATGAACCACTGTGATTTTGGTCCCTCTTTCATTTTTCCTTCCACCCCTCCTTTTCCAATTTTCCTCATGCATTCACCTCTCTTTTACCTTATCCTGCCTCATCCCCATAGATGCACTTCCATGGTCAGTCTTTCACCTACTCTTATTGCCGAGGCATAGGCATATGCAGCCCTTAGGTATATGGGCACCTTGAGGTATATGCATCCCTTCTGGACATGGCTACAGTTGCTGCGTGAGTAACTCCATCTACTCACACCCAGAGGAAAGGGCAGTGGTGTGAGTTAGCTTTGAGGCTGAGCTGTGCAATAGCTGAAGGTGACAAGTGTGCTGTGCCCATGAAGCAGAGCAGTGGCTGAGCAGTGCCACACTCCCTTTGATGTACAGGATTAAGTGCCTGGGTTTTAAGCCCTGAGGGTCTGACTGTATTTTCCAGAAGGTCTCTGTTTTATACCATGCACGTGGCTAAGTGTCCAAGTAGGTTGCTGTGGCTCTCCCTTCTCACTGGTGCTGGACTCTGCTCTTCTCTTCTCCACTTCGCACCTGAGACCCCAGAAAGATATCAGCGTTGCCTATAGCCCGGCCATGAGATTACAGTGATTGAGGGTGGAAATCAGCATCTCTCGTGCCTTACCCCCATTGCGAGCCAGCCCCGTGCTTGCACCCACGAAGGTGATTGATAGGCATCTCCTCTCAAAGATTTCCTCCCAGTGCTGCCAAGCCGCTTACCCTGCATCACAGCCAGCAGCTAACAGCTTCCCAGCATCTCCACTAAAAAGCACTACTTCAGTGGTGTAATGAGCTCCCCAGGCTGAGTCTTCTACTGACTCCCCACAAATCACTGAAAGGACAAACTGCTGGTTTGGTTCATTAGCAAGTGCTTTGTAGAAATCTGTATATTTGCAAGAGACCAACACACTCATTCATACTAGGGAGATCTGAACTTAGAAGCAATTTAAGCCTCTCACCTTCCCTTCCCTGCCAGCAGGCCTGGCAATAGAGAGCAATTCTCCCCGCAAAGCACGGCAAATTCTCCCCTGGCACACCAAGGGCCAGACAGGGCACTCTAGATGCTAGTCAGCATTCTTCTTAAAACCCCAACCCTTGGAGCTCTGGGATTCAACAAGAAATTTAATTTTCACCTAAAACACACTGAGTGAAGAACCCCCTGAGGCTTTAGCTCTTGGCACAGCAGAGGAAAACATCACCAGAAAGGCAAATAAAATGACCCTCAATGACATTGGCATCACTTTCAGGTCTTGTAACATTTTAAGCAGCCAAATCACCAGGGAAGCTGTTTGTGACAACAGCACAGATGCGACTCATGGGTTCTGCACATGGACCTAGAAAAAAGTGGGGGCAAAGACCAGGCAAAAGAGAAATACCAGGAGACAAGGATGCAGGAAAAGGAGCTCTAGCCTTTTGCTTGAGCTTTTCAAAGTTACTGCCTTCAGGAGGTAGGAGCCCTCTGGCACTTTATGTTTACAAATTAAAAGAAGCACCACCTCCTTTGGCACCCAAGACTGAACTAAAAGCCTTCCTTAAGGGTTTGAAGTTGCTGAGGAAAAGGAATTTTGGAAAACTCCAGGCTGGTTCTGCAGTTCTACTCTGCCAGATGATATGAATCCATCCAAGCTTTCCGCTTTCCCTCATCGTGGTTTTACTACATTAACACCCAGAAGCAGCTATGGGATAAAAGCTACTGCCGCAGTCCACAAAGCTTGCTGGCTCAGCTGGCACAGAGTGCAAGAGTGAATGTTTGAACACAAGGCAGGCACTTCACAGGGAAACCAAACTAACCTGCTGGCTTGGAGAGGGCAGGCTAAAGGAGCAGAAGTCAGGGGCTATATATGTGCTGTGGCAAAGGAGTGAGGAGGGAAAGTAGATGTTTTAGTGGCTAGAGCAAACTTGTGGGAAAATAACCTAAGATATCTTTGCAAGATTGTGGAGCAAAGGGGAACATTGACACGGTGCTCCCTGGAGATACCAGGAGGCCCCTGGCTGGCAGGCACAGGGGCAGGAGCTTTGTCTCCTGTGCATTGGGAGAGAAGGGCACAGACTGTTTCTCTTTCTCAGGCCAAGTATTTAAAACCCTCTCCAATTTCCCCTACGTTTTCAGGATAGCCTCTCCTTGCGCAGGTGTCTGCAATGGTCTGTGCCCAGCTGCATGGAAGATCAGAGCAATCTTCCTTTCAAGGCCAGAGCTTTGGGTTCCCATTACCTGCTCTGGGAGAGGGAGGACACCACACAGAAATAAGGAGCTGGTGGTCCAACGGAATTTTCCTAGCTCTTCTCTTCAGGTGTGTTTCCCAGGTGAAGTTTAATAAGCACAGCCCCTAGCCCACCACTGCCTTCAGATCTGTTCATTAGCACCTTTGTGAAGGCTTTCCAAGACTGCCAGTTCTCAGGGGGCTGAGATGTGGTGTTTTAATTGTATATAATTAAATACTGGTCCCTTCTAGATTTCAAAGTTTACTGTTGGGGCTTCAGTACCAGCGCTCTCTTCTCCTCTAATTAGCTTCCTTAATCTGTGCAGCCTTGCTTGTTCCCCCATGGGGACAGGGCTCTCCTGCAGGGAAGCTTGGATTGCATCTAATTATTAGCAAAGGAGACAGACAGCAGGTGAGCACTGGCCCTGTCCCAGATACCGTTTTGAGCAAAGAACACAGACTGGGTGACCATGGGGAGGCTCTGAAGGCTGCATGTGTATGCACACATTTGGTCCTTCTGCTCCATCTGTAGGTTGATTTGTATGTTACCCCATCACACATTTGCAGCAGAAGACCATGAAGGACAGAGGCCACCTGACTGAAGTGCAACTCCTGTGATGAACGCTTTTGCCTGGCTAGCACTTAAAAACAGGAGAGGAAGTGCTCTCAAGACTCATCTGACCCAATCCAGTGCTAAAAGAGACAATACACTTGGTAACTTCAGTGAATTTTTGAACAGTGTCTCTAAGCTGTCCTCTGCTGTTGACAGAGGTCACCCACTCCCCCAAGCTACTCCTGAGTGCACCCATCTGTACTAGGAGGAAATTTTCACTCCTGTCTAATCTGAATTGCTTCTCTTGCTTACTGAAGACCCTGCAGACACAGAGAATATCTTACTGCCCTTTACATAGCTCAAGGCTTAGACCGTCCCTATGCCTATGTCTTTCTAAGTTAAACAGCCCCAGTTCTTGCAATCTCTCACCTTGGGTCACTTTTCTCAGACCACCAGTCATTTTCTGTGCTTTCCGTTGGATTCTTCCCAACTTCTTCTGGAGTCGAGTGTCTAGAGCTGGACACAGCTGGGTGGAGAGAGTGTAAGGATGGCTGCACTCGTTGTGAATATCTTCAGAATGACATCTGTCTCATTCATTGCAAGAGCATGATGTTGTGAGCTCAGATTTGGCTGCTGGGTCGCAATGGCACTCAGTCGTTCCTCTCCCATTGAATTTGTGCTTATGACTGTTCTTGCACAAGCACTTCACTGTGTCTTGCTTCTGTTCAGGCTATTTCCCAGCCCATCTCTGTAAATCCCCATCCTATCTCAACAATGCTTCCAGCCTTTCCACTCTTTCTATCTGCAAGTTTAAGCACCAAACTTCTCTTTTCCATGCCCAACAAGCTCCAGTTCAGGACAAGCACCTGCTGAACACCTTTTCACCTCCATCCAGGGCCACGTTTCTCTTTCCAGACAGGTTTGACCCCATCACCCCAGTGGCCCATTTAGCCAGTGCTTCCTTATGACAGCACTGAACAAGGCAACATTAAAAGCCCTTCTGAAGCTGAGTGATGTGACAACCACTGCTTCTCCCTTACCCAAAAGGCTGACAAAAAAGGAAATCAGGTTGCCTTGATAAGATTTTTCTTGACAAATATATGCTGGCTGTTATTCATCTCCTTGTTATCTTTGAGGTACTTACAAATAACGTATTGATTTATTCTAGGCTCTTTTAGGTACAGAAGCAGACCTAATCTGGCTGAGCTGCCTTTGAAGACAGCTCCTGAGCTTGCCTGCAGATCTCCCCTATTGCCCAGGCAACCTTCCAGGGGGAATGCTGGCACCTCTAAGAGCTCCTCAGGCATTCACCTAACAACAAGACTAGATTTCAGTATGCTCGCTAGGTCTGAGGACAGGTAGGTTACATCACCTCTGTCCTACACCTGCAGGCATCATGAACAGAGACATCCACAGAGGCACCTGCTTCTTGGTGGAATCTGTTGTTCAGCTCCCTTCCCCTTCTCCCTCTGCACTGCTAAGGCATGGACAGGACATCTCCACCCCCACTAATTCTTGTCCAGTTCATGCTTGGCCTGACTCTGACCCAACACTCCCATGCTGCTCTGTTACAATCCTCCCTACTAAACTGACCCATTTTCAGGTTTTTGTATGATTCTTTCTGAGTTCCAGGTCACTGGAGAGCTCGTGAGTCAGGTAAATCTCCTCCCTCCTCACTTCCCTCCCTTTCCCCTGTGGTAGTATCATTTATGCCTGGGACATTAATACTGACTTTGTTTATATTATTTTCACCCTATGTAGGAGTGATATCTTATCCCCCTAGGTCCCATCACACATCCAGTCGCTAAGGAGGAACATAAATTTCAATAACCAGACCTGAAGTGTGAATGCAAATCCACTGAACTAAGCAAATACAAAGCCCTGTGCAGACTCTGGTGCCAGGTAAAACCTGCTCCCCACCTGCTCAAGCCAAAGGAACAGGTTTTGCTCAGATCCAGCCTCCTGTTCTCAATTAAACCAGTGCGCCCCTGCCCTGCTCACTGCAGCTATGTTTGTTGCAGACTCCCTGCAGAACGGACCTCTTTTCATAGAATCATGGAATGGTTTGGGTTGGAAGGGACCTTAAAGATCATCTAGTTCCAACCCCCCTGCCACGGGCAGGGACACCTTTCCACTAGATCAGGTTGCTCAAAGCCCCATCCAACCTGGCTGTTTTCTGCCTCATATGTTGTGACAAGGCTGCGTATTCATGTGAGATCTGTGCAGTATTAGGGCAGCAGAGCCTGGGCTGCAGAATGGCATTGCTGAGAGGGAAAGAAGGGCTGCAGCCAAGGACTCACAGCTCCTCAGAGCACGACGGCCACGATCTCCAGAGAGGCATGTTCCCTGCCCATATCTAAAGACATGCCAGGATAAGTCATCTGTCACAACACTGGCGAGAGAAGCGCTCAGGCTGCATGGGTAAGGTCTTGGGTCAGAGGATGGCAGAGGCAAGGCCACATGAGCAGCAGAGACGGGAGAGCGAGCGCGGCGGCGAAGGGGCAGGCAGGGGAAACGCCTGCACAGGCTGAGGAGTGGGGCCATTAGCATTGTGAAGCTGAGAAGCTGCTTGGCCAGTTTGAGGGGCTGATGAGCACTTTAATGGATCGATATATTTCTACTTCAAATTGTTTGCAAAGGCCCAATGTGTAACTATTTTGTTCTCCTGGAAGCAAGCAACAGAGATTGGAAAAGAACTCAGAGCATATCAATCCTTTTTTTTTTGTTTTGTTCTGGACCCAGCAAGAAACTTCATGTCCTTCTAACATCCCAGCCAGCAAGACAACAGCTTTGTCACCTGGTGACGGTGCACCCGGGCTCTGGGACAAGGCTCTCCTCGGGGCGTACAGTGCCTGTGGTTAATTTAGAGCCACATCGCATGACCCCAAAACAGCACAGTGTGTGACTACCGCACATCAGTGTTGTAACAGGAGCAAATAACCAGAGGAATCACTCAAGCACTCCAAAGAGCAAAGAAGCTTCCTGACTTTAAAATTTAAAACACCTCTATAAAAAAACCCCAAAGGTAGTATCTCTGCACTGGACTCCACTCAGCCCATCTCCATCCTCTGCCATCTGAGAGCATCTGCACTCAAGAGGACCTTCCCCTGGAAAGGACTTTGCTCTGATGGGGCAGGCGTGTGCCATGAGCTCCATCTCTCTCCTTCCAGCACCCAGTTCACGGGGATCCAGTCTGTGCCCCTGTTCTTATTGCTTTGTTTCTCATTGCCAGACACATTTTATTGTTACTTTGATTGTGTAGGAAGGAGTCCAGACACTATGGGAATGGAACCATATAGGGACTGGATGGAGGAGGCATGTGCTGGTCACCCTCTTACTTGCACAGCAGTGGGAATATTTTCTCTCTTACGCTACGATATTTTTAAAACAGAGAATGCCATTATTACTTGTTGTCACCCAGGATCCAGCATTGCCATTCTCGGAAACCAGTGCAACGCCTCCAATGTCAGTGTCAGAAATATTATTAGTAGAGTTTTTGATATCTCCCAAGATGTCCTCAGGCTAAATGGCATTTATGACTTGGAGAGGGCTGACCTTAACTCCAACCATGCCTGAGACTGCAAAGCAGAGAACATAACGTACCCACTAGTACCAGTGCAGCTAGGCCATGCACCCGGCCATTACAAACACTGTGGCTGTGAAAGACTAACTTTTAATCAAAGCTCCTCATCTGAGAGTATTGTAGAAATACCAGCGGTTCAGCAAGACCAGACTGTGAAGGTTAAGCTAACACAGTGATCCTATGGTGCTGGAGAACAGGGGAAGGAGCAGAGACAAGGGATAGCATAGATGTCTTTCCCCTTGCACAGCAGCGATGTGCGTGTCCTTACTAGTGAACATGCAATTTTGTCCTTGGTATGAGCAAAGTAGGAACTCATACAAGGCAGACACAGACATGGAAGACTGTGTATCACCCCTGGTACAACATCACATCCCTCCGACAGCAGAGAGATGGGAGGTAGCACTCCATCCGCCTGCAGGGCGGGATGATGCCTCTGGGCTCAGCCTCTCCCCCTGGGTAGGGTCTGTTTCTGACTCAGCCAGTTGTCTGCCAAGTCCAGCTTCTCCTCTCTGTTTGACTTTGGATGACAGCAGATGTTTCTCTGCCCATCTGCACAGATGCTTGGATGCCGGCTGTGGTCAGCTGTCTGCTTTTTGTTCTGTCGTTCTTATTTTAAGCCCGCAAATGCAACCCTGCTGCTGGAAGAAAACTACTTGCATGTCATCCACCAAGGTCAAACCTGGGGGGGAAAGTGTCAGAGGAAAGAAGCCTATTGCCAAGGCAGAGGCACAACTTGAGCTCAGCACTTGCATCGTGGTCTAATGTACCAACTATCTACCTCTCCCTGCTCAAGGATTTGCCACAGTAAAGGATCCCATGTGCACAGGAGGGAGAGGGATGGATCCCTGCTCTGTTGATAAGACCTGCATATCACAGCTGGTGCTAATGCTGCTGCCAGCAGTGCTCAAGCACATGCCAGGGAAAGAAGAGAGTCTGCAAAGGGGTATGGGGCTTCTCCTCTCCCCCACTCTCGTCTCCCCAGCAAGGAGCTACAGAGCAGCGCTTCACTCCAAGATAACTCTTTCCCACGCCAACAAGCTTCGCTAGGGTTGCTGCTTTAATTTCTTAAAACAAGCCTAGATCCAGTGTTTTATAAATGACTACAATGCATTTCATAGGTAGCCTTTTCATAAAGGAGCACAGTGGATGTGTACACAGGCCCTGATGAAGCTAATAACTGCCTCTCAATGGCTTTCGGAGAGTTATAACACATTTAAGATCCAAGCTCCCTTAATCAACCACAGAGATGCAGCTGGCAGCAGTAAATTGCCAACAACAGCTCATTACAAATAAGGAAACATTGGTTTTTCAAGGACAAAAACTGTGTCAGTTCTTCAGTGAGAGTTAACCACTCTTGTCCTCACCCTTCTCCCCCCTTATTCCCCCCAGTGATGTGCTGGCACAACTCGCTTCATCCAATAACACCACCTCGCTGCCTAATCCCCTCCACAGGGGACATCATCAAATCAAGTTTCTAGATTTCATGACTTATTTGGGCAAACGGCACAGACAGCATCCTGTGCTCACCCTCCCCAAGCAAGCTATGGGCAGGACTTGTCCCACAAGACCATGATGGCATGCCACAGGGGCACACCCACTGGCCTTACTCTGGGGAGGAGAGGACCAGATCGGGCCATAAGACACTTAAAGACACAGCTGCGAATATGCGCTTTGCAGGCCCAAGACCTGACGTGGCACTTGGGAGTGATTTTTTCCATACACACCATGTCTGTATCACTCGGTGCCCAGTCCATGTGCACAGGACAACAGCAAGCACTGGCAGGCACTTGAGTGCAGGGGAAAGGGGAAGGTCTGTGAACACCACATGGCCTTATTTCCTTGCTGTCTCCTAATGGAAATGTGGGGGTTGTCCAGTGCAACTGACACAGGAGCAGAGCAGTTTGAGATGCACATGGCTGGGAGATATTAAGGCTAATATTTTAGGAGTGTTCAGAAAAGATTAAACATTGTGTGAACAAGGAGGAGAAAAGGAAAGGGCAGCTCACCCTGTTATAGCTGTGTCTTCCCCCCCGAAGAGGGGACCACTAGCTTTTGGCCTTCAGGACCCAAAGCAATGATACATTTCAGCCCCAGGGAACTTCTCCCCAAAACTCCCCTGGAAAGGGAAACAAGCCCCCACGACATGCCCCAGCCTGGTGCTACACACGTGCTCAGCTCCCTGCTGTGGACCATGGCCAGGGCCACCTCCCGTAAGATGGACAGACCCAGGGCACTGGGTGCTCCTGCCAAGGACCCCAGACCTAGGAACTGGTGGCCGTATTTGAACTGCCTGCGAGTCCCACTGGGCCAGGCAAGACTGGTGGTGGCAAGGGGAAAACATGCTCTAAAACCCAAGCTGGGCGCTGGAAGCAGGCCAAATAAGAGTTTAATCTTTGTTTGGTCTGTTTTGATATCTCACACTGTGCCTCCAGGCATTAACCCTGCGCAAGCCAGGGCTTGCGAGGGAGGGGATGCACACTGACCCACACAAACCAAGTGGGACGGACAGAGAGAGAGAGATAATGTGTCCAACGATGAAACATGAAAAGGGGAATGTTTGTTTCCTTCACATTCAGCCTGGTTTACAGCGGTCTCTCTGCCACATCAGAAGACTCTCTGCTCTTCGATGGCGTCCTACTACAAGGCTGAGCATGCTGGAGGTTTCATTTTCTTCTCTGAAGCTGCAGGCCACAGATGCAAAACTGAGCTAGAGAGGTCCCAGGGCTGAGTCAGGATTTTATTTTTGCTGTTTCTTTAGAAATTTCTCACCCAGCTTCTTTTGGAAAAGAAAAAGGGAAGTTAAAAAAGCAGTACCACTTGGTTCCCCCCCTGCCACAATCTGTATTTATTGACATTGACGTTTTTAAAGGTCTCTTGAGAGGGAGGCTATGTGGTCCCTAGGGACACTTTCCCTAAAAAATCAGAGTATTTAGCTGATGTTTGTGTCACTGTTAGCATTTGGCTCCTAGATTTGTGCTTCCAGAGAAATGCCAAAGCTGGCTTGGACAAATCAAATTCAATGGGCCAAGAGCGTCACTTCCTAAACCTACAGCAGACACTTTTTATAAAAACAGCTAAACTGTATATTATGAACTGCAAGATCTATTGACATAAGATTCTCCATGCATTTACAGGTGCAACCGCATAGGTGAAATACCAGTTTAATTGGTTATCCATATAATTGTGTGTACCGTCTTCCTCATTGACTTATTAATGCAGTAAAAACTTTTCTTTTGCGGGGTGTGGGTGCAGACATCTGGAATGCAGATTGTAAAAGATCTCTAGTTACAATGTTATCTCTAGAAAAATTACTATTTTTTGAACATGAAAGAACACGCAGTTTTCATATAGCTTTGCAGTCACATCTGGAAGAGGTACCCCTTCTGATGCTTTGAGACAGCAAGGAGAAGAGATCCCATCAGCTGGGGGAAGGATTGCTTCCTCTAAGATAGGAGGCTGGACTTCTTTTGCATTATTTGGCATTCAGTCAGGAGATAAAAATACACTGGCCAGACGAACTGGTGACCTCTTCTATGATCACAATAGCTGTGGTAGACGGGTGGGCAGGAAGAGCCTGCAACTACATCTTCTCCACGTTGTCATCAAGAAAGCTTTAATCATTAATGGAGTTGCAAGACAAGGCTGTAGTCACCTTGTCGAGGATGGCCCCAGAGGAAAGGCTCTCTCTTACACCTTAAATCATAGCACCCTGTCCTACACCAATGTCTCAGAGTCCCAGGTACCTACTGAGACTGACCTTGCTGAGACCCAAGTCAGGCATCTTTAGCTTTCCCACACAGCTTGGAACAATCTGTGGTGCAAACCCAGCTAACCCCTTTGCAAAACACATTTAAATGCTGTTTCTTTCACTTGTCAACATGAACCCATTGAACACACAAGCTGTGCTTCAGGAGCAAGGAGCAGAAAAGCATCACTCCAAAAGCCTACCAGGCAGTGCTGGGATAAAATGTTCCATAGGAGGACCAACATCTCCATTATACTTCTTTTTTGGTAGCATCGGAATGAGATCTTTGTTTAAATGCACAGGAGAGCTTCAGCAGTTACACAGCTATTTTGCGTGCTCTGGGAAAGGGGATATCAACAGATTGCAAAATGGGAAAGTCTCTCTGGACGCTGCAAACAAACAACATGTTACGTAATTGGGCCTTTTGGGAACTGGAGGAAGGCCTCCAGAAGATCAGGACCCTCCCAGTGCTTTCTAATTTTACTGGGACTTACCAGCAAGCCAGCCTTCTAATAATAGAGGTTTGTACACAGTTTTCGTTCATCCTTGTGTCCCCCTGCACTGCCCTGTGTTTGTTGTTAGTGCCCCAGAAAAACACATCTTACTCGATTTTATCAAACTGATTAATACAGCCTAAAATGGCAGAGCTGGAGACACTAAAGACCTTTAGAAAGGGCAGCAAAGCCACCTCTTGGCCACCAGAGCATGGGAAAACCTGAAGTTTTAGAACTTTATTGAATCAAACGTGCTGGGGAATTGCACCATTCTACAGAGCTGAGATTTAGCTGAAGCACAGCACTAACAATGACATACCAAACAAGCTCTATAATCCACATATTGTGCTAGCACATCTTCTTTATTCCCATTAGAGCAAATTCTTCCAAGTGAGGATGCCGGTAAGCAGCACCTCAGCTTCAGGACCACAACGCCTTTGTGCTGCAGGGCTGTCCTAAACTTGTGCCCAGGCAAACATGGGCCTGCAGGAAATCTTCTGCAAGTCAGATTGTACCATCCAACACCTGAACATGGACAGTAGCAGCTAAGTTTTAGATGAATACCTACTGCCTTTCAGGCGCAGGAATAGATTGCAATTTGTACAATCAGTTTCATCCCTCTCTCAGAAAAATAAGGTATGTGCATGTCCTCTCCCACCTGAATGGAGCAAGGCCCTTGGTCAACATATGGTCCTGCAGTTGCCACCTCCTCCCACCCCATTCCCCAAGCCCTCATCTGTACCAGGCTGCAAACTCCTAAAGCGGTGCTTCCCATATACTGTCCCTCCCTGTGATTTCAGGGAGAGACAGTTTAAAGGCTACAGAGATATGATGGCAATGCCCTGGCGTCTGCAGGGAAAAAAAATACGCTTGGGTTTCTAAGAGAGCTGTTTCCCCCCGTTTCTTGTTTACCATGCACATGCTGACAGCCAGTAAGAAAAGGAAGGAGGAGGCTCACCGCCATGGGGAGGGCAAACCAGCACGCCCCAGGAGGCCAGGCAGCAGCTCCAACAGGATGTGGTCTGCCTGTTTCCAGCACATCCCTTCGTTACTGGCGGTTGGCAAAAGTAGCAGTGAACAGCTTAGCGGAGGAAAAGCCACCAGCAGAGGCAGTAGGCACAGCACAGAGGGCCCTGGCGCAACACTGGGGAGAAGGCACCGCTGTCCCTCTGCAAAAACCCGCATCTCAGTGTGAGCATCAAAACAGGCACGCAGACACAGGTGACAGTACCTGCCTTTCAGGAAGGATAGCACAGAGATCCTGGCCAGAGTGATGGATCTGAGACCAGGGGGAAGCCCAAGACCCTCTGAGCATTGTCACAGAGCCTGCAGCCATGTGTTTGGCCTGCCATGTAAACACGTCACATTCTGGGGGAACTGAGACCAAACATCAAAGTCTTCCTGCCAGTAGGCCAGTTTTGCTAGCACTGAGTGACCTGGTTAAAAAGTAAAGAGCCTTCGGGGGATATCCTTACAGCCTAGCTCATTGCACCTCTGCAGACAACTCCCTGCTTCTCCCAAAATGAAAAAAAAATCAAATAACTGCATTCCTCTCTTCTTAATGCAAGCAAGTTCTTTGGCAAGGCATGTGCCATCTCCCCCTTACATACACCCTGCAGAGCTGACTCTCTGCCAGAGCCAGAAATAATGGCGTTATCGTGCGCTCTTGACCCTTGTGTGAGCAACATGCATGTTCTGGCCTCCAGATTGCTGGAGCTGTGAAGTTCTTGCTCAATTTTTCCTGAGAAGTCAAAACCCCAACTAGTCTAATACCCTGCCTGACAACTACAAATCACTTTTTCTTTCTCCCTGCTTCAAGAAGTTCTATGATTCCCCCTTTTGCTTCATTCTCCCTGTGCACACGGAGCAGATACAAGTAACGGAATATAAGGCCCACTCTCGCACTCATCATGGGTCTGTCTCAGCTCCTAAGAGACCAGCTGCATGATATGCAACACCCAAGCCAACATTTAGCTCTCCCGTGACACAGCAATGCCCTTTATCAGTGACTGCTCCAAGTTCACCACAGTGGTTTTGTGCTTCAGAGTTTATTGTTGGCAGGGACTGATCTACAGACACAGACTTCAGTGTAGAAAGAGCCTGAGGCTAGAAAAACACAACTCTCAACTCTTGCTCCTCCCAGAGCCCCAGCTGAGCAAGGAAATGTCTTCATGACATACCCAAGGATAGATGTTTTCTACTATGATTTACTGGCTAATTTATATTCTCCACACAACGTAATAAACAAGGCTACAGAACTAATAATTTTTCCACCATCTACTTAGCAATGTAGATGCTACATTGTAGCACTGTAGATGCTCCTGCTGGAGGAGTAGCCTCCAACAGCTTTCAGCCTCTTTTTTATTTGCAAGCAGCCAAATATGGCTGCAGTTGCATCCCAACCATGAGGCTTCTCTGCATGCCCATACTTTTTCAGGACATGCATCGGACAATGACTCAGGCCTGCAGCCTTTAGAAGAGGAGGACATGAAGTGACCTTCACCAAAGCCCTGAAGAGAGCATCAGTGGAACAGACTGTGGCCCAGTCCCGAATTATCTGACCCTCGACAGTCAAAGGGCAGTAGGTACCACAAGTCATACACTCAGTTTAGGCCCTTCACAAGACAGGTCCTTGTGACTGAGCGGTAACAGCCAGCTCGGTTTTGTTCTCTGCTCCACTGTAGAGCTGAAGTGCTAGAGATCTGCTCAGCACATGTGTAGGGTGCAGGAGGCTGGGCTCACAAACCAGTGAGAGTCCCACCTCCCTGCTGCTGGAAGGGTGGGGTGCCCCTGAGCTGGCATCACTCTCTGGTCTGTTAGCAAAGCAGGAACGCAGCATTTCAGGCTCCCCAAAGCACGTATAAGGCCATTCATGGCTTACTGCAACACGCTGGCACTTGAACATCTCCAGTTCAGCTCTGGAAGCCATGTGCATTTAATTTCAGGAGAACCAGAGCCTGTAAGTTACAAATAAAACCTTCACTTACACTATCTCATCGTTCTGGAACTCCAGCTCCCCGCAGGTGTCTTCAAAGTCCTCTCCTCCACCTTTGGCTGAGCCTTCAATGGTTTTGTAGGGCACAATAACATTTCCTCGTGCACCAGAGGTTCGCAACACTTTCACTTCCATGGTCCCCACACTTTCACTGACATGTGTTACTGGCTCCTCAAAGGTGAAGATGCCAGCGTGGTCATCGTCAAAGATGGTGACAGTGGCAGTAGATGGTGATCCCAGGCAGGCAAGTGTTGAGACACGACTGGACTCAAGAATGCCCTCATCTGAGGCCTCAGTGCTCACGCGGACATTGCTGAGATGGACCAGGAAGTTCTCATCCTCCTCAAATATGTCATCGTCGATTATGCCAACACGGATTTCCTTCTGGGTCTCTCCAGGCTTGAAGACCACTGTCCCTTCAGTGAACTCATAGTCAGAGCCGGCATTGGCCGTCCCATCCTCTGTCCGGAAGTCAACGTAAACCGTGTTGGTCAAGTCGCCTCCCCGGCGAATGATGGTCAGGGCGACAGTGCCACAGTTCTCCAGACACTGGTAGGTACCCTGCTCAAAGTAGAGCTTGCTGATGGGATCATTTTCTGCCACCTCAGTGTTGACCTCGTGCATGCTAACGGCTTTGCGGGCCTGGTCTGCAGCATGTCTCTTCAAGATGTTGCCAGCTCCCGTCATGAGCCGAGTGGCCTGAATACGGTAAAAGGCCCTGCTCTTCTGCTGCTGGCTCAGGACCTGGTAGTTGGCCAACTCTATAAGCTGTTCAATTTCCTTATCGGGGTGCTTTTGTTTCAGCTCCTTCAGGATCCGAGCCATTTCCCTCCTAGCTTCCTCATCATCCTGGTCTTTCTCATCTACCTCCAACACCAGTGTCCCATCCAAAAAGTTCTCCACATGAGAATTAGCAACCTTTCCATCCATCTCGATATCAGCTTTGGAGGAGGGCCGGTCACCCTCATGCTCAATGATCATGCCTCTCTGCTTGCCAGCTCGGTATTTCTTGTAGACGTACTTGTAAAATAAAAGCCTCCTGTCAGCTATCCAGGCAAATACTACGCAGATGGGGAAGAAGAAGAAAGTGAGCAAGCCTTCCCAAACTTCCACAATCCCAGGAGAAGACACAGATAAAATAATGTAAAGCCAAGTGTAGGCAAAGATGCTCCAGGCCGCTGTAACAAAAAACACTCGCAAGTGCTTGATCTTCCTTATCTCTCCATCTGGAACAACGTAAACACAGATCGCAATGATGACAAACATGTTAAATGCAGCACTCCCCACAATTGTGCTTGGCCCCAAGTCCCCTGCCGTGAAGCCATGGCCACACACTTCGATAACAGACAGGAGGATCTCAGGGGCAGACGAACCCAAGGCCATCAGTGTGAGGTTGGAAACGGTCTCGTTCCAGATCCTCACCGTGGTTTTGCTGGTCTCGCCATTGGGCTTCTTGATGGTAATTTCCCGCTCTTGGGATGTAATGACTTCGATGGAGGACATGAAACGGTCAGCTATGATAGATACTCCCAGGAACATGTACACCATCGCTACAAAATACACTGTTGCCCGAGCGATTTTGTCACCGAATGAGGGGTCTTGGGGTTCCCATATTGGTAAAATCACACCCTTTTTGCAGATGTATGAGCCAGTGCACTCCTCAGTGTCGTTCACAGGCAATTCGCTGGGGCTCTCCGCATGTATGCTGTCTGCATGGAAGAGCGACACCAGCACAATGCTCAGGAGTTGGAAGCTCACTGGGAAGGTGGGTGGGTAACTTGCTTGCGACATGGCCGCTTCCACCAAACAGGTCCCAAATGTCCTTAACCTGCAGAGACAAGAGGAAAGATGCATTAAGCGAGGCGAACCACAGATAGAAGATTTTCCTCTACACCCTGTTTATTTCTCATCTTTCCCAAACATATAATCAAGTTACCCTGTTACTCAAGAAGACCCATCTAATGAGCCCATTTGTGTTTTCTGTGTACAAATCATCTAGTTCAGTTATCTGAACAAGGGCAGATTTGAACAAGTGGGCTAGCACCTACCCCTTTTAGCTACTACGATGATTAATGCCACTTCCTTTCTCTTCACTGAAAGCCTATTTGTTCAGTTGCATTTTCTTGAAGGAAAATGAGCAGGAGAGGACAGGGAAATCTACCATGCCCCCATCATTTTTAAAAAATATTTTTATACTTGTCATTTTTAATCACTATAAACTACATATTTCAGAGCTTTTCTTGCTCACAGTCCTCCCAAGCATCTACTCCACATCAGAAATCTGCATGAAGTGAGCTCAAGCCCTGGCAAAACCTTATTCTTAACTGTAACTTGGTCATAAGGTGCACCAGAAGGGCAGTCTTTAATTAATGATTTTGGAGCCATTCCTTCCACAGCGCATCGCTTTGCACCTTCCCAAAACTGGAAAGAGCCCCGTATGCATCCAAGCCTGGCTCTCTTGGCATGCGTTGAGAGGAAACCTGTCCCTGCGCTCTTTTCCCACTAGGTCAGCTTTGATGGCTTCCCCTTCAAGGGCCTTTATCGCTCCGTGTACAACATCAGTCATGAGGCATGACAGCAGTACTTGCACTTGTCCTGCCTCAGGATTTTCCAGCAGTGTAGAGGAGCTGTTAAAGAGGTTTGCAGTTTGTTAACAGTGCATAAACTGACAGACAGATGCCTTTGCTTAGTGCAAAAACCTGAGCATGCTCAGTGTTACATTCTCAATTTTACTAGCCAATAAAAGCCAGATTCCTAGTTTTCAACTTCTAAGAGAAGGATGGTATTCCCAGGCCCATATCAGAGATGGGACACAAGCAGGAGATCCAGTCAACACCTCCCGAAGTCCAGCCTCAGCAACGCCTGGCAGGTCTCACCCTCCCATTTGCCATCTGCCTGGTCTCCAGCAAACGCAATGCAAGGTCTGACAGCTGCACAGCTGTATGCGTTGGGAGACACAGACCAACCCATCCACGCTAAAGGCTGCATCCAGTGACAGCATCCCAGCTGTCACCTGGGCCCGGTCATCACAAGCATGACTCAAGCAGGATGGCTAAGCACAACCTCCCTCTTCCTCCTAAAAGAGGGCTTGTTTTACAGCACAGCTGGGAACCAGGCTAGCTCTCCAGCCACACAGCAGGCTACACATGATGCATTGATGACTGCAAAAGTACAGCCCGGCAGGAGTTCCTGGGGAGAAACATTTACCCTCCTAAACAGGGACACACCAACACCTCCTTGAAGAAAAGCACCTGGTCACCACCACCCATCTCCTTACCCCCCATGACACAAAAATCACCCCTCCTCATTAGGGCAGCAGCATATTACACAGGGACAGGGCTGCGCGTAAGTGAAGAACTGCCTGGAGGAAGAAATGGGTACCATCCTGCACTCGTGTTACGGGATCTACTCCACAAAAAGACATTGTAATGATGGATCAAAGCCCTCTCCTGCATTTGCTTTTATTTAAGGATGCTGTAGTAGGATTATTGGGCTGGAAGAAGGATACTGAGAATTTATCAAGACAGTTTTCTGTAAATGGCATTTCTTCACCAGGAACTCTTGGTCTGACTCCCCACCCCTCAATTTTCTAATTAAGAAAAGAAAAAGATACACAGAGCAGGAAGTGAGCAAGCGGGAGAGCTGGGTGATAAGAACAGATAAGATGAACAAGAAAAAGCAAGTCTCCTGCATGAAGATAGATTTAAAAGAAAGGAGTTGTTTGCGTTGGAAATCCTGCTAATGCTACAAAAAGCTCTTACTGCTGGAGTCAGAAGCCCTGAACATTGCTCCCCCGATCACAGTCCCTGGGTACCTTCTGCTTCCCAGAACGCAGGCTGTAGCCACCGCTTACAAATCTGAAGTTAAAAATTGAAAACATGACGTTTGTAAAGAAGAGTACCTTGTTGCAGGCCATTTGGCAGATCGCTAAGCTGAAACAGATGTGTGTTCATGGTCATTGAAGCTTAGTCGAAGCATGAATTAGTCACCCAACATCTGTACTCCTGTGTTCCACACTGCTCCAAACCAAGTCTCGGAGACATTTGATAAAGGGGCTGTCAAAACACAGGCTGATTTGCTATCTACTCTGTTTATCCCAGATAGCTCCTAAGTGTAGTTTTGAGTTTTTTTTAAAATACGTACGCTAAAAAAAATTTAGTGTGGGCATAAAATATTACTCAGCTGCATGATTCTTCACCTTCTCTTTCTAAAGGGTAGTAGTTTCAACAGAAAACTCAAGAGCATCCACCTGCCCTTGTTCAGTTTATTTTCTCCCTGTGGCAAGTCATATCCTTGCACATGTACAATTATTCAGAGCAACCAGGCATTGTGAAATCCCCTTGGCAAGAAGAGGAAACAGATGGTTCTAGAGAAAATATTATGCTTTGGGTCACTGATTTAGGTCATAAAGAATAGGAGAGTCCCATCGCACTTTGGACCAACTCTACAGTCTTAAAAGGATTCAAGCACTGGAAGTCTCAGCCAGGTAAAAAGACATCCACTAAATCAGATTAATAAGTCACTTGAACTTTATTTGCCATGTTCTTCCCTTTCAAACATTCTAATATAAGTTGTTTTGGGTTTTTTTTTAATTTTTAACTCAAGTCCCATATTTTGTTAAACAGGAGGAAAAAAGGCCTAGAGGCTTGCATTTGAGCAATCCATCTTTCTGGCCTTCCCATCCAGCTTCACCATGTACAAACAACATTTTTCCCTCAGACAGCAGGAGATAAGAAATATGGAAGTTTTCTGGAGAGTTCACATGGGTGGGGAAAGGCTGGAGCTTTGGAAGAAAAGCCCACCAGCCTTGGCAATGTGCCAGGACCCTTCTTTGAGTGGCAGTAGCATTCCCCAACTCTATGCTGGGCTTTCTCCGTCATTTTATGGTGTGGTCATCAACCAGATCCACATACCCTCACCAGCTTTCCTACTTGAACCAATTCACGATGAGCGTTATTAACACCAGACTCAGGAATTACAGAGGGCTAGAAAATGCTTGGCCACAGCATGCTGGTTACACACATACAATCAGAGCCTGACACCCAAAACATCTCTGAGAAGCAGCTGCTATAAAATTAGCAACATTTCTTTATTTGTACAATCCAAAATAAACAGCTTGGTCCCCAGAGACCCTCTTACTCTGCACTTGCATAGGGTCTCGGCCCATGGTCAGCGTGCTGCTGCAGGCGCAGTGGTAGGAATATTTCCAGACAAATCATTCATATTATGCTCTAACAAGAAGCAAGGCTACCAGAACACCAGCCCTCCCTCCAAACCCAACTTTGTTAGCTTTTCATTAAGGTGTCTCAATTGCATTTCCCATCCCGGCCATCAGCAATAAAAGCAAATGCGGTAGCTGATTCAGAGCATGCCAGGTTATCAGCCCCAGCAAACGTTGCCTGCCATGGTGCTCGTGGCCTTGGCGTCACTCCCCCAACGCCTCTCGGGTCAGATTTATCACGGCAGCATCAGGCAGGGATGTAAGCTGCTCTTCGGCTCGGTGTGGTGAAAAGGCCCAAACCACCCCAGGCCAGCACATCCCTGCCCATAAGCACTATCCCATGCCCAGGGGCAGCATCCGGAGCCCTTTTCACCGCCAAGGGAGTGGAGCTGTCCTGGGGCTCCCTGGAACCGGCTGCTTGAGAGCTTTCAGGTAGAGCTGGAGCTAACTAACCAGGAGAGCCAGATCCCAACTCGGGCTCTCCTGAAGTTGCAGCTGTGTCCCTTCCCTTTGAGCACAAGCTCCTCCAGGGCACCAGAAGTTGGTTTTACACAGTCATGGAGGAAACCCTGCAAGAGGCTGCATGGTCCCTTCAAGGCAAGCTCAGTTTAGGTGCAGCTCCTGGCCAAGGCATGTTGGTCTAGCCTTTATTCCAACCCTCGGTGTTGTGAAACACCAGGAGGGCAGTTGTTGCCCACAGCAGGGCTAGAAGGGTTGCAGAGATATTTGCCTCCTTGCTGGACATGGGAGCTCTAGGTTTTACAAATTGGTAGGAGAGAGCTCCTGCTGCTAGCTCGTGCCCCAGTCCCCCCAGCTCAGGAGCTGCCAGATGGGGAGAAAACAGCCTTTTAGACTCTGCTCTGACCTTTCCCTGTCAGCAACGCTCCTCCAGGCTGGCTGGTTGCTGCATGCAAAGTGAGTCTGAAAGCTGCTCTGCATTTCAGCAAAGCTCAGCTTTGCCTTTGCAGCAGCCTCCCAAAAGTCCCATCACTACTTGAGCACTTCACCCTTGAAATATCCACTGTAAGACACTTCCTGTTATTTTCCTACACCTGTGTATCACACACAGGTTTATGACCATCTGCAACAAGCTGGTAGCACCTTTATTTTTCAGAGTACTGAAAAAACACTGCTAGCCCAGACACTTTCATTACAGAAGAAGGATTAGGCAAGAAAGGAAATGGCCTGGGCTCACAAGGAATGAGTGGCCACACAAAGAAAGTGTGAGATACTTCCCATGGGGAATTTTTTTCCTAGCATTCGACAGAAAATTTGTACAAAGCAGATGTAATACCAGAGCAGTATTCACACCATTACAGCCAATACCAATGCTACCCAACAGTGCTTACCCCACTGAGACATCAGCTTCATAACAAACATCATTACTGTGAATTTACTGCCACCTTGTATGGGAGAGGGTGTCCCTGCAGCTGTGTCACTGGTGTATGGGAGGTGGGAGCAGCACCCGCTCTCCACAGGGTGAGTGGAGGGCAGTAGGAAGTTTGCTCTTCACATGCGAGCAGCTGCTTTTCAACATGCTCTGGGGTCACAACTGGGAGCATGTTGCAACACCACAAGGACTCCCAGCCAGCCCTTCCCCATCACATAGTCAGAGCTAGACAGAGAGGATGACACCAAGCTGGGTGGGAGTGTCCATCTGCTGGAGGGTAGGAAGGCCCTACAGAGGGATCTGGACAGGTTAGATAGATGGGCCGAGACCAACGGCATGAGGTTCAACAAGAACAAGTGCCGGGTCTTACACTTTGGCCACAACAACCCCATGCAGTGCTACAGGCTGGGGGAAGAGTGGTTAGAAAGCGGCCCGGCGGAAAGAGACCTGGGCGTGCTGATTGACAGCTGGCTAAACATGAGCCAGCAGTGTGCCCAGGTGGCCAAGAAGGCCAATGGCATCCTGGCCTCTATTAGGAATAGTGTAGCCAGCCAGTCTAGAGAAGTGATCGTCCCTCTGTACTTGGCACTGGTGAGGCTGCCCCTTGAATACTGTGTCCAGTTCTGGGCCCCGCACTTCAAGAAAGATGTTGAGGTGTTGGAGCGAGTCCAGAGGAGGGTGACCAAGCTGGTGAAGGGTCTGGAGGGTCTGACCTATGAGGAACGGCTGAGGGAGCTGGGGTTGTTTAGCCTGGAGAAGAGGAGGCTCAGAGGTGACCTTATTGCAGTCTACAACTACCTGAAGGGAGGTTGTAGCGGAGTGGGAGTCGGCCTCTTCTCCCGGGCAGCTAGCGATAGGACAAGAGGACATAGCCTCAAGCTTCGCCAGGGGAGGTTCAGGTTGGACATTAGGAAGCATTTCTTCTCAGCAAGGGTCATTAGGCATTGGAATGGGCTGCCCAGGGAGGTGGTGGAGTCACCATCTCTGGATGTGTTTAAGAAAAGCCTGGACATGGCACTTAGTGCCATGGTCTAGTTGACATGGTGGTGTCAGGGCAATGGTTGGACTCGATGATCCCCGAGGTCTCTGCCAACCTGGTTGATTCTGTGATTCTGATTCTGTGATTCTGTGTTTTCCTGGTGAGAGCGCACTGCTGCAGGGAGACGGGGAAGGCAGCGCAGAACCCCTTTGGCTGGTGTCAGGGGCAGGAGAAAGATGGTCTCTCTTCAGCCAGAGGGGTAAAAAACTGCGGCAAAGCAGCAGCTACTAGCTACTGCAAGGCACAGCTAGCCTGCAAGCTAGAGAAGCAGAGCCTCAAAGCAAGCCAGCTACTCACTCCCCGGCCAGTGTCCCTGGTGAAAAGACAGCAACCCCAAAAAAAGGCTCCAAGTGAGAGGACAGGCTCTCCTAGCCAACAAGTGCCCCCTGTCCCCTGGCAAAAGTGGCTGTTTCAAGTTATGTGCCCTATGCTCCTACCCCAAGGTCAGGCCTGAAGTCTCCAAGTCACAGCACTGCTTTCCCTGTTTCTCTTGCAGAAGAGCAGCATTTAAGAGCCTATTGCAAGCAATAACTAGCCTTCCCTGGGGAAAGCGCTGCACACCTCGCCTCCACGGGTGGGACTCGTACCCGCTGCCTCATCTCCTGAGGGCTAGCAAACCTCTCCTCTCCTGCTCACCCTTCCTGGCCATGCTGAAGCCTGTACACCTGTGCCTCATTGAAAGCAGCAATCTCTTCCACTGCAGGGCAGCTCGAGCAAAGCGTGTGCTGGGAAAAGATATAACTGTAAGTAAAAAAAAAAAAAAGCCCAAACAAATTGTCTGGTCTCTGACCATCAATCAGTAAATCAGCCAAGAGCCTCAGTCCAGCTTCCTAGAGCCCAGCGACACAAAACGGATGCCAACAGCCCTGCAAGGTACAGGGTGCTTGTAGATTTGTCTAGGCAGGCACAGGCTCCACTGGCTTCACTTCTGATCTCGACTCTGACCCGTGGCACAGCTTTGGTAAAAAGTAGTTCATCTCAGCTGTGATTTTTACCTATCAAAGCAGGAGAAGGACTGTGCCGCCACGCTGGCTGTACGTCCAGGCCCGTGGAGGAAAGCAGCTATGTCCAAATACCGTGTTGCTACTCAGGGCTGCACAGCGTGACAGTACTTTAAACACAGCTTGGAAAACCCTTGGCTCACAGCCCTGTTTCGGCTGTGCCCGGCTCCTTCTCCCTTCCACCCAGCTCTGCCACTCCAAAACAAGCACAGCCTGTTGGTATCCCCTGCCCATGACCCTCCAGATCTCCACATCAGGAAAATTATTTCCAGGCCACCAGCATCCTGATTGCATCAGTACAAAAAACCATCAAAACCTTTCCAAATATAGTCAGAGGCACAAGCCCTCCATGAAGCCAATCAAGTAAAATACACACCAGGCCACCCTGTTTTCTGTAAAGAACATTAAAAAGTTAGAACAATGATCAGCCTGCAACTGATTTTTCCAAGTATCCTATCTCTTCAATGAAGCATCCAATCTCTTCCCACAATCTCCCCAGCAACTTTCCAAAATAAACAGATAAATAGAGAAAATAAAACATCCCCAATATAACATTTCAGCCAGATTGGACGAATTTGGGGGCAGCCTGAGACTGAGCTTGGAAGTGTTTGTCAGGGAGATTCCAGCCTTGCTTTTTAACGCATGGAGACCAAGTGGCAAGTCATCCCTTTCCCCTGTGGTTCAAGATCTCAGCAAGGAACATGACTTATGAGAAATAAGGGACAAATACTACATTTCTTTTGGGGTTGTGGGTTTTGGTTTTGTGGGGGTTTTTTTTTTACATCTCTCCTCCTACTCACTGCTGTCTCCAGACCATTTCTCTATCCCTACCACCTGCTTTTGGTCTCTTCTTTATCAAGCATCATCAGGCTCTTCCCCATTATTCCTCCTGGGCTGTTAATGCCTTCCTCTGCCTGTGGATCTCCCTTGCTGATTTAAGCATGCTGCTATCTGCCTGGTCTCCAGGAGCCAGCTTTAAGGCTGCCTTGCCGACAGACTCCCTCTGCGATCTCAGGGCAGCCCTTTGTCTCACTGTGCCCTGTGTCTCCCTCTGTAAAATGGGAAGAGCACCTCCTGTGAGTGCTGGGAGGATAAAACACTGCTAATAAGCTTGAGGCTCCTGGGTAGCCTGGGGAGGAAGCATCTGCCAGGAGATGCCCCATAGGGGCAAGGAGAGAGGAACTAGCAGGCCTGTTGCTTTCCTCTCTGTCTGCCTGTGTCTGCTCTCCCCTCCAGGTCCATTTTTGCCCTGGGTTTGTAGCTGTGCATGGGTCCCCTGTGCAGCGGGATGCTCTCCTGGGCTCTGTGGGAAGAAGGAGCAGAAAGTTTCAAGGGAGCAGAGACAAATCCCCAGCCCCAGTTCCCTGCACCCACCCAGGGACAAATAGACACATCCCTGGGAATGTGTGTGGGGAAAGGCCGAGGTGAGTGCAGGTTGTGGACCCAGGTGGTTTGGACACGGTCCTAAAAAGGAGCTGGGCAGGTTAGTTTGGGCTGGAGGCCCACCCTGGCATGCTCCATCCATCAGCTAGGTGCCTAGCCCTGGCTGGTGAAGGGTGGTGGCACCTCCCAGAACAGTCACTGTCCAGAGGTACAGCCCTCGCACCACTGACGTTAGAGGGAGCTGAATGCTAGTGCGGAGCAGATGCCCAGATTTTAGACCACCAGGTGCGCGCTGGGCCTTGGCTGCCAGGTTAACCACCCCTCCCTCCTCCCCAGTCTCCCCCGCCTTCTCTGTCTCCCCAGGAGCTCTTTGCAGCAGCAATCTCACTTCTATTTGTAGCCAGGTTTCCTTAGGAAGCCAGGCATATGAAATCACAGTTTCCACGTCTGTCTGTCTGTTCACATTGCTCCCCCCTCCTCCCAATTTCAGCTAAAATCACCAGAGGGATAGAGATAGCAGAGAAAGCCAAGTTCCTACAAGCTTCCTGAAAATAGCAGGAGAGATACCACTCGCCCTTGTCAAGGGAAAGACCAGTCAGTGAGCTCTGCCCATATGGGATGCCAGAGTCCCGACAGCACGGCACCCTGAGCACCCTGCAGCAGACCCAGGTGCAGCTAGGATTTGCACAGCTGTGGGAACCAATGTCCATGAGCTGTGAGCACATGCAGATCACAGCATACTGAGCTTGAACAGAGCTCCAGGTTGTTCCCTGTATCAGTCACAAGGAGAGCCAGTATCGCATGCCATTTGTGTTGTCTATGACAAACCTGTTGGTTGTCCAGTGATGCTCATGCCTTGGGGAACGCTGGGCTTTATTATAGAGTCTGAGTTTCATCAGGATGCTGGGGAACAGTGGCTTTTCCCTGGTAAGCCAGCAGGACTGTATCCCCCAAAAAACACAGCAGAAAACCAAATTCTGTCCTAGATACGAAGCTGGAAAATTGCAACCCTGACAGCCCTGAGCAGATCAGGCCCAACGAGGCAGAGAAATGGCTGTGCCTATCATCATGCAAGGTGCTGTGGTGACTCCCAAGAGCAAGGACATGAGCCAAGTTCATGCCGTGCCATGTACAGCAGTGCCAGGAGAGCAGACTAGGTGCAGGCTGGGCAGGTGCAGGACAGTGAATATTGAAGTCTCAGGAGCAATTCACAGCCAAAAGATCATGAAAAGCTTAGTGAACGTGGAGGAGAGAGGAAGCAAGGAAAGTTTCATCAGCTTAAAACAATGCTACTCGGTGTTGGCATTCAGGGACATCAAGCATAAAGAGTACATCGAAACTCCTCAAATATCTTTAACACAAACCCTAGTACAGAGAAAGCTTTGAGCAACGTGGCTCCCCAGCACTGGCTTATGAGTTGTTTATGCCTCCAGAGAAACAGCTGGTGGGGTATAAAAGAAGTCAGGCAATGCACCAACTTTCCTGGGGAGACGGTGGTGGGGGTTCATGGCTTGGCTGGTACGTTATGGCTCTAGAAATGATAGATTATTGCCCTATTTGGAAAAGGGGCAAAACTGCTATTGAAGAACCAGTCGGAAGGAAAAGGGGAGAAAGAAACGTTTATCAGATGCACCCAAGGGAACACAATTGCCTTTCTTTGGTGATGTCCACTGCCCCAGCCAAAGCCACACAGTACAGCTCTTTTTCTCTCAGCCGCCATCATCACATCAAATGCAAGTGTCCCAGCTTCCCATTTCTAAAAAAAAGTGCAACTCTTCTCTTTGTGCTGGTGAGAAAAAGCATATGAATGCCTAGGCAGGTGTTGGGAGAGCATACAGAGAACCCCAACCTCTCTCAGCCCCCGTTTCCATTGCCTGACTTGCGATTTCCAACATCTGGGACTGGAGGAACAGCTTCCTGTGAAGCGCAAGCGAAGAGGAGCCCTGAAATCAAACACTTGCACCCACATGCCTGTGACCTTGTGGTTTTACTACAGCTTTCATTTTTAGATTCCAGTTCTCCCTAGCGCTTGCTGCATTTCTACAACATTTTGGCAGTTTGCTTTCACCCTGGAGACAGAGCTGAGCGTGGGGTTGCTTAGCATGGCTCGGAGGGGAGGGAAGCAACAAGGCTACGATTAAAGAATTAAACTCGAGATGACAGAAGAGCCCCAGCCATGCTTCTACCTAGACAAAGCCTACGTGATGAGCGCTGCTTAATGCCAGCCCTTAGTAACACCCGCCGATCGAGATGAAAAAAATGGGAATTTCATCGTGGCTGCAGGTGCCTCGACCACTCACCTCGAAAACCGTTTCAGGGCGGAAATCCCCGGGGCTGGAGGAAAAGCAGCCCTGCCTGGAGGCACGAACAGCCGCGCCAGGCGGAGGCACCGCGCCCCGCCGCCGCGCACGGGGAAAGATGCCCGTAAGCCCCCCGAGAGGGGGGGAGGCGGTTTGCTCCAGCCCCCTCCCCGGCCCCACCTGCCCGGCAATGCCCGGCCCTTGGGGTAGGGCGGCGGTAACCTCCCGCCGCAGCCGCGCCTCGCGTCGCGACATGTCGCGATTGGCCGGCGGCGGATTGGGGCCGGGGGGCGAGCCCCATCGCCTGCCTAAAGGTGTCGCGGCTGGGTTGCAAAAAGCATTCCCGGGGCTGGGAGGGGGGGAGCATCCTACCCCTGCCTTCCCATGGGCTCCCCCACGGCTCCGGGCCCCCCATCCCGCCTCCCCCATCCTTCCCCCGTGTAGAAACCAGTGGCGGGGTGGCGGGGGACAGGGCTGGGGGCGGTCGGTCGCGGTCCTACCTGGCGGGGGGCAGGAGCGGGCGCCGCCGGGGCCGGCTCAACAGCGGCGGGGCATCGCGGCGGGGCGGGTGGCGGAGCCCCGGTGCGCGGCTGCGGCGCGGCGGCGGGCGGGAGGGTGAGAGGGAGGGAGGGAGAAGGGAGGGAGGAAGGGAGAGATGGAGGGATGGATGGAGGGAGCGCGCGCGCAAACACACACACACGCCCCGGGGATGCGCTCAGCCGGCCCGTGCCGCAGGCAGCCTCCCCTTCCTCCGCATCCCTCCGCGGTGCTGCGCGGGTAGGGAGAAACCCGCCGTCCCTCCTCCGCGGTGGCAGCTTCAGCCTTCCTCCTCCTCCTCCTGCTGGAAATATTTCCCGATTTCCTCCTCGGAGCGAGGGACTTTGAAAGGCAGGGCTGGTTGCGGACCCACCCCCAGCAACCCTGCCCGCCCTGCCCGAGGCAGCCCCCATCCCGTGCTCTGCCTGTCCCCAGCCCTGCTCTGCCCTGCCTGGGGCAGCCCCCAGCCCTGCTCTGCCTGACCCCAGCCCTGCCCTGCCCGGGGCAGCCCCCAGGCCATGATCTGCCTGTCTCCAGCCCTGCCCGCCATGCCGAGGCAGTCCCCAGCCCTGCCCTGCCTGACCTCAGCCCTGCCTGCCCTGCCCGGGGCAGCCCCCAGCCCTGCCCTACCCTGTTCCCAGTCCCCATCCATGCTCTCCCTGTCCCCAGCCCTGCCCTGCCTGTCCCCAGCCCTCCCCTGCCCTGCCCAACCAGCCCACAGTCCTGCCCACCCATGGCTTGTTGCATCCCCCCTGGCCACCCTGCAGCCTGCTGGGGCAAGCCCGACTCCATTTGCACCCTGCAAGAGGAAGCAAGCTCTAGGAGAGATGGCAAGAAGGGAAGCAGGAAGACAGGGGTGCAAGGAGTGCCTTGCTGTGGCTGTCACCGTGCCCCGCAGTGATGCCCATGGCTGCTATGGGGAGGCAGGAGGTCAGGAGCATCCCAAGGGGCCCTGGCTTGAGGTTCACTCCCCTCTCACATCACCAACGTTGTGGTGTTTGCAGAGGAGAGCGGGGGCCATGGGGTGACAGGCAAGGGGCATATGGGTCATCTATGGCCCTCCTGGGAACTGCCCCTGCATCTGGCTATGTCCGGGTCAGCTCCTGAACCCACAGAGCCTCCTGTCTCCATGGGAGGGTCACCGGGGTTGGGGAGGTCCTGCAGGAAGCCAGCAGCCTGACACAGAAGGACTTGCTGCACCTCAGGCTGGCCCAAGTGTCCTTCCTGTGGGCAATTCCCCTTTCACCATGCCTGAACGACTCCTCCACCCTTCGCTGGCTCCAGCAAGGAGCAGATGAACCCATTGTCCCACCCTCCAGGCAAAACTCCGTGGCTTTAGGAACTTAAAACAGGACCAAAGCTAATAACTCACACACTGGTAGTTCCAAGTACCCAACGACCTTGAGCAGCCCTCTACGCCCACATCCTCAGGTGCAACAAGAACCGTGGAGAAGCAGAGCCATTATTCTAGTTCCTGCACCCTCTTACGCTGTCTCCCTCTTATCTTGTCTGCTCTGCCTGTAATTATTGTCACCACTGGAAAGATGGCAAGCCAGAATTTTACCTTTGGCTTTCATTTGTGCTTTTCTTCCTTTCTTTCCTTTTTTTTTTTAAAAAAAAAAAAAATTGTGCATCACCATGTCCTTCAGCAGAGATGGAAAACTAAATTTCTCTGTTCAAGATGAGGTGTAAGATATGGACAATGTCACAAAACTCCTTTGTAAAGCACTTTGTGATGAACTGACCAACCAACAAACCAGCCACTTCTTACTAGTATTGCAGCTGTTACTGATACTGTTTAGTTTTGGTCTCACTTTAAGAGCTTATTGCCTACACATGGGATGAAAGGCATTTCCAAATAAGAATTTGGTTCAGAAATAAACATGTTTTTATGTTCAGTAGCTAACTCTGATTGTCTGTCTCACCTCTTTTGATTCAAAACTCTTCAGAGGAGGAATAAGGTTGCATCTGGCCATGTGTGGTACTTTGATGGGACACAATTCTCCCAGCAGGGACATTGATATAAAATGAGCACAACTAAATATGTACAGCATGCACAGTGCTGTGCTCTGATCAGGGCCTGAGCAGAGCATTGGATGTGTATCAGTGGCGTTTGGTTTGGCAGTGGCTGAAGGACGCAAGGCACTGCACAAGCTGGCATGGCAAACAGATAGTGTGAGCAGAAAAAATTGGCGTGGTTGCAACAAACACAATCCCTGCTGTTGCTTTTCACCCTGCACACTGAAAACTAATCATTGCAACAGTAAGCAGTGGAACTCAGATTTTAATTAGCTGTCAGCCATGAAGTTCTCCTTAAAGCTCCCCGTTTCCCTCAGTTATGTTGCTGACCTACTTCCCAGCTCTTTCACTGAATATGGTACGCAACTCCTCTGGAGCACCAAGGCTAATGCTCTGGTGAGCATTAGCAGTGACTCTGCTAATGGAGATCCACTGGTGAGCTGCTCTCTGAAGAGCCAGGCATGTCCCCACTGGGGCAGAAAAGGTGAAGCAGAGATGCACCATCATCTCACTTGCACCTGAGAACAGCTTTCATCTGCTTGAAAAGTGACTGTTTAGGAGGGATATGAGGCTGGGAGACTGGGAGAAGACGTCTCCCACTCCCTAGTCCCTCACACACCCCTTTCCAGGCACATTCAGACCTTCATCTTTCACAGTCTTCAAGAGAAAGGTGGAGTTGGGTTCTGAAAGAAAGAGTGGAAGTCAGAGAGTAGGGGAGAGAGTGAGCCCAAATGATGAGAGGAGCTACTGTGTTATAGGACTGCTCCACACTGCAGTGGCTGTGTTTCACACTGCTTTTTCTCAGCCAAGCTAGCTGAAGTGGTAGCTGTAACAGCATAGAGCTCTGCATGGACTGTGAAATTGGCTGAACAAGCTGAGAAAATGCTCCTGTGTTCTGCCTGGTACTCCAGGCCAAAATGCAACAAGACTGCTCATGTCCTGACACAGCAAGTTTGTCATGGGGTGGGCACATCCATGCTTCATCACAGTTGCGGCCTGGGCTGTGCTGGGAGAGACAGCAGTTTGCTCCAGCTACCTTCCCTTCCTTGTCTCTCTTTGCAGTCATTGCAAGTGAACACCTACCATTGCAAACGCTCTTACAACCACTAATTAGTAGTCTCAAAATCATGGAGATCCTCATGCTAATGCTAACAAGTGGTTCATTCATCCATTCATTCATGCACACCCACAGCTCTCTCCGGCAGCAGCCTGCATCTCTCTGCAGTTGCTGGAGGAGGTTTCTGAGTATTGTCTACATATGCAGAGCAGAAAGACAATTCCTCCCTGCAAAGAATGGGGTTAATGGACTGTGGAGTCTCAAGCACAGGACAGAATGGTGCAGGCCAATTCTTTGCTCAATAGCTTGTGAAAAAAAAGACTTCTGAGCTCCTGCACATGTTAAAGGAGGGGACACAAACCCTCAGGCATTTCCTGCTTGAAAAATTCCTGCCTTATATTCCCTGTAAAAGAGACAAGTGGTCAAGGCAAGGTCAGTCTTCAGCTCAGCCACAGCATGCTCACCTCTGAGCAGCTGTCCTACCACCCTTTCTTGGCCCTGTCTGGAACATCTCCTCAGTGGGATGCTTTGGTCTCTGCTCCAGCCTTTGTGGATTCAGATAATGCTGGAGGATAACCAGCGAGTATCATTGGTTAGTTATATCTGACTGTGGTTTTCCTTGAGTTCCTCAAGAGATGCCAGAGAGATCCTGCAGGAGCAGATGGGATGTCACCTCTGGCTTGCCGTCCATCTGTCTTTGCTCTTCACTGCAGCAGACTTGAGCGTGTGCCCACTGAACCTTCTCCAGCTCTCCTCTGCATGTTCTTGGCAGAGACCTGGAGATTCCTGAGAGTGTTATTTCTAAAAAAGGTGCTCAGAAACCTAGTTTCCAGCAATTTGAGCATTCACTTTCACTGTCACCTTCAAACACATCTTTGCTCTTAGGAGGATAAATCAGGCATTTCGAAATGTGGCATATGGAGTGGGACACAGCAGTGAATAGGAAGGGCAGTTCTGTGTGCTGGACATCACACACTTCTTTCTGAGCTCTCCAGGCAGTGCCTCCTTAGCTGTTTCCAAGTAGCTGCTACAGTCTGAGTCCTGATGATCCCAGGGAGGCATGAGAACATGACAGATGTCCATTGGCCAGCCAGAGGTCTTGGATGTGGAAGGTGTCTTCTACCCCTGGAAAACCGAGAGTAAAGACTATACCCCAGGGAGAAGGCAGTGCTCAATAAGATGTTTTGGCACGCCTGTGAAAAATGGGCAGCGTACGGTTTGCTGTCACTGCAACTCTTTGGGAGCCTGCAGAGGTAACTGGAAAAACCATGTTCGTGCTGCTTTCGAGCTTTCCCCCAAGTATTTTCTGTATGCTGTGTTTTATGCAGGCTTAAACAACAAATCCAGAGCATTAATTGATGAGCAAAGCATTTAACAACTTGGGAGAGGGTCTTCCTGGAAGAAGCATTGACTGGCCAAATTTTGCAGAGCACTGCTTGTGTGTGGCAGGCACAAAAGGGTATTTGCACTGGAAACCACCTGCTGTGTGGGGGTTGAAAGCAGAACTTGTTATAAGGGCTGGGCATGAATTTAGGGAGCTTGAAAATGGGGAGAGCTGCGTGTATTTTGCAAACATCTAGTCCGCAAAACAAGCCACACACTCTTCTCTTCAAATTCTGCTTCAAAATCTCACTTCTCTTTTTGAAAAAACTGCTTTCTGGTCATCAGAGATATACAGGAGAAATTCAATAAGTGCGCAGAATGACTTGAGCACCTGGGCTTAATGTAAGAGATGTACAAGGTGCAAACTGTCTCCTTACTCTTCTCAAAGGAGTAGAAACTCAAAAGCCTTCTGACAGCTGTCATTTGTCTCAACAGCAGTGCATGCTAATACTAGTATCTCACTCGCATCCCCGTTTCACAGGCAAAAACCAGTTCCTATCCTGAGTCATTGGAAAATGAAGGACCAGATGTCCCCTGCTGAACTGCCTGTCCCTTAGCATCTTTTCCCACAAAAAAAATATGAAGCTTTGTTTTGCTGTTACAAAACTGCAGAATACAGGAACTAAAAATGCAGATGCAAGGCCAACTGAAATGCATTTCCCAGTGAAAGCAATAGCCTAGGGACTCTGCTGCCTCAAGATGAGTGTCCCACAAGGGGCCATGGATCTGCAGTGTGCCAGCCCTGGGACAGCACTACAACGGAGCAGACACTAGCACTCT
Source organism: Nyctibius grandis (assembly GCF_013368605.1). Classification (NCBI taxonomy): domain Eukaryota; kingdom Metazoa; phylum Chordata; class Aves; order Nyctibiiformes; family Nyctibiidae; genus Nyctibius; species Nyctibius grandis. The sequence continues at coordinate 12,613,093 of NC_090658.1, forward strand.
CCACTTGATGCTCCAGCTCTTTTCACTACCATCCCAAGGCTGCCCTAGCCTGGAAAAAATTTGACTGAAAAAAAGATTCCCCCCAATTCCAGAATTAAAAATCAACAAATGTTGTGTTGATTTGCAGCAAATCTCTGGATTTGCTTTCTGCTTTTGAAACCTAGAGGTTTGATGTTTTCCAATTTACTTGATAACCAGAAGTAAGTTAAAAAATAAGAGAGATGCAATAGGAATATATAATCACATGACTCCAGGAGCTGGGACTTTAAGAAAAAACAAAAGTGCAAATACCATGATAATGTGAAAAGATCTGGGAGCTATGTTCTGCAAACTGAGGACGGTGATGCTTTCTCAGCAGCTCCAGTGTCACGTGAGGCCATATCCCTCATTTGATCTGTGTGCAAGGTTCCCGTTGCTATGAGTGGGAGACGCAGGGTGAATTGGATGTAGTGCATAACTCCGGCTGCACCCCCTGGCTGTGAAGGTAATTTGTACCATCTGGTTGCCAGCCCTGAGCGAGGCTGGATATTCCAGGGAAAATAGACTTTTTTTTAATTAAAAATGAGAAGTGACTGACATCTGTATAAAGCACCTTATTTATATTTTATTTATATATTCCAGGTCAAGAAAGTTGCTGGAACTCCTTGCAAAAATGAAGCCCATTAGGCAAGAGGACGTGAAATGACTTCTTTCAAAGGGAGACTTGTCTTCACTATAATGGGCTCTAATCTGTGCTGTCCTTGCAGGGTGGTTGGAAAACTTCCTTGCCTCCTTGCTACTTTGACTTTACCAACTACTGCCTCAGCTCTGCCTCATTTCACCTCCAAGTGGCCTTGCCTGGCTAAGGTGTCCCTTCAGCACTGACTGGCTCTGATGGAGATTAGCCCCTGTGTCCTGGGAATAGATTGGAGCTGAGGAACATGCTGTCCACTGTTATCAGCACGCAGCAGTCAATTTTAGGCCACAAGAACCCTTGGGACTGGGAATTTTTGTGCTCCTCAGTCTTCCCCAAGGCACCTTGGAGAAGGCATGTGCCCTTGCTCCTGGCTGACTCTGTCCTTGGGACAGCTGAGGCAGCAGCACGGTTCTTATCCCAGTTCCCTTCTCTCCCCCCCAGCTTAGCCGTGAGTCCAATGGACAAGGACTCCCACGGGGCACACACAGATCTTGCTGTTTTGGCACAGTTTGCTCTATTTGCTCTCCTGAAGATGTACAGACCAAAAATTCTTGTCTTCTCTGTGCTGCATGCTCAAGTAGCGGTGAGGCAGTCCCAATGCTGCATGTCCCAAACATAGCAATTGAAGCCCTGCATGTAAAGAGAATTTAACCAAAAAAGAGCGAAACATAAGAAAACCAGTTTTAACTTCCAGATTACTTAACGGTTATGGGTTTGGTTTTTTTCTGGAGATTTTGGAGAAATGAAACTGCACCGTTTGTGAGACCGGATTCTCCTTTCAGATTCCCCGTGCTGTCATGTGCCAGTCTGTTCTCCCCCTGGAATTTCAAACACGGCCTGTTCAGAAGCTGCTCTGAGCTGAATGGCTTTTTCACAGTTTTCTGGATTGTGATGATGCCTTAAAATGATTGAAGATGCTCCTTTGTCACCTGCCTCGTGGTTTGAAATCCCCAAGTCTCTTATAAAAATCTTCGGCTCTTACGGGAAGCTGTTCCCATCTTCTGGCAAAACTGTTTTGGTTCTGAGGTTATATCCCTGTGGTTTGTAAGTGCAGGAGGGTTTGTATGTGTGTGTGTGGGGTGCATGCAGATGTTTCCTAATGCAGATTGTGCAAGCTCTGACTTCTTCCCTCTGCATTTCTGCTTATTCAGATGAACTTCTGCTCTTCTGTGAGTGCTCCCATCTCTTCAGCGGGTGAGACCATTTCCTGAGTGTAGCTGTCAGTCCAGGAACATGGGCTACTGTGGTGTTTATGTATGTTTAGGCTGGAGATCAGGGAGAGAGGGCAGAGCAGGGACTTGGGGATTCAAGCATCCCCTTGGCTGCTGCTGCGCCTCAGGCTCTAGCAGTGCAGACAGTGCAGTGGCAGATATGGAAGGAATGGCAGGGATGGGAAGGCATGACCGTATGGGGAGAGAGAAGATATCTGGCAGTAGAACCAGCCCACTAGTGTGCAGGCAGCTGTATATTTAGTAGACCGCTGTCTTAGTAGGGCTGATGACAATACAGGCTTTCCCCTTTCATTCAACTCCCTTCCACGTGCACCTCAGTCACTAAGAAAGTTTTTGTCCCCTGCACCTCAATACAACAGCATGGTATTGTGGTATTTGTGCCAGGCCTGTTAACAGTACCTGGCATTTTATTTGCCGTCAGTAGACTCCGGAGTTAACAGTTGTATTTACATGACCAGTGGCATCAGGAAGGCAGGCAACAGCTGCAGAGCCACCAACGGGAAGAAATAAGAGAAGTGAGAGGTCTAGAAGAAATGATTCAAGACGAAATATTGCAGGAATGCAGACTGTCAAGTCAAGAGAAGACATATATACTTGCAAATCTGAAAGAATAGATGTTTCCCACTCCTACTGTTGATAAGATAAGAAGTCAGGAGGTTAAACTACAGGCAGGGAGACTGAAGTTTGACATAAGGAAAAGCTTTCTATAGCCATGAGAGTAATGGTGTAGGTCTGCAGAGAGGGAGAAGTCTGTGTCACAGAAAGGTTTTAAGATCAGGATGAGCAAATCTCCGTTGAGTTCAGATCAGGTGTAGGTGACCTAGCTCTCGACATCATTTCATCAGGAAGATGTATCTGAGAGATGAACAATCAGGAGACATTCAGCACATCAGAAAAAGAAAACCACTGTTGTGGTTAGTAGGGTGAAAGAAAAGAAAACCGTTCTTCAGGCTTTGGACAAAGATTTGGCATAGAAAAACAGTCAGAGCACTGGAAATTAGGCCACATTGGGAGAGAAGATCTAGGCGACAATGCTATCCAAGCTCACGCAACCTGGGAGCAGACCGACCTTGGTTCCAGGCTGGCGGCCAATTTCCTGGGTGGATGAGCCTTTCAGCCAGCGGGACACTGGGGAAAAGAGCTTGTTGCTTCTGCAAAGCCCATGATATATCCCACTTGTGTTTTGTCCTGTCAATGTTTGTTCCAGGCTCATAGCCATTTAACTCACTTAGCAACCTCTTCCATTAGTTTTTCGTGCTCAACCATAGGAACCTTGAAGCTTACCCAAATTCTCTCAGGAGCTGGCGGCACACGAAGGTTTGTGTTGGAAACATTTGACCTGCTATGGCAGTCCCTTTCACTTGCCCTCCTGGGAGCCTGTCCCACTGTGAGCTGCAAGTTGAGGTATGCAGGCAAATGGCCTGCCCTGACCAAACTGCAACACTAATGAGACAACAGCACAAGGGCACATGTGGGCACTTCCCACAGCAAAGACAAAATTATGTCTTTGGTTAACCCTGACTTATGGCTATATAAGATACAACATGAAGTAAGGGTATGAGAAGCTACCAGAACCTGCAGATCATAAGGGGTAATGTATATGCAGCTGACCACCCCTCACCAGTAGTTACACTAACTAGACAGCAGCATGAAAAATGGTAGAAAAGAGAAACATTGCATATGACAAAAGCAGGTTGACTGAGGTAGAAATTACCAAGGCGACCGTATCGTGAGTACCAAGTAAGTGTATAAAGTCAGGAAACTTGGGGCCAAATAAATGTATAAAGTCAGGAAACCTGGGACCAGCAAGAGAAAACTAAATACAGGTGGATGGCTTGTCTGGGACAAGAGAGACTTGGTAAAGAAGCAGAACCTGGGAAGAAAAAAGGGGCAAAACCAGAATATGAGGTAAAGTAAGTGACATACTCAGAACTCATTGGGGGCTGCTGGTCAGCCCTGTGCTTAATTATGACCATTTGAAGCAGGACAATAAGCCTGCTGTATCGACCTTTCTTGTGCCCAGCTTGCCTTCATGGTCAGGAGGGACTTGGCATGCTTTGGGATTAATGAGAGCTGTCTCCCTGCGATGGGCAAGGAAACTCCTGAAGGGTATTAACTAACCACACTGCCCTTCCCTTCCTTGACAGCCTGACTCTGTCTTTCAAGTCCCCATTTCTGCTGACTGACTCTACAGAGGATATTAAGTGTAGACATTGGCACCGTTAGATGAGGACTAATATAGGGAACCACGCGACAGATGAGTTACATATGCGCGGCTGTACCTGTCGTCAGTCAGACCACGGACATCTGCCATGTTCAACATACCTGCAGCTCTTCAAAGAGCCCAACTCACCACAGTGCCTTCCTGAGGCTGGCTTTGAGGGGAAAGAATTAGCTAAAGTGAAGCCTCTGCACAAGTCACAGCCACAAACGAAAGAACGTGCGTCAAATAAAATCCGCTCCGAAGACAAGAAATGAAATTACAACTCAGGATGAAGGCAGGGAGTTTCAGCTGGCAAAACATCAACTTTATTAAGGTTAGAGTCTTCAAACTTGTCTTGTTCTGTAATTTTCTGTAGGCTGCATACATCAAGGCACGTTTCAAGATAATCAGACTGTCTGTTTCAAAGAGAAGAATGTTAAAATCGGGTAGTTTTTATCAACAGGGATAGAAAACGTCTAGAAAATGAGTAGTGGCACAGCTTACAAACTTGTCCTGTTTTGTAGCATTCCTCTAGATCTGTGCATCAAAGCATGCTTAAAAATAGTCTGCCTGGTTATTTTTAAGGTAAGAACACTGAAATTAAGGGTCAAGGGCCAAAAGTTTTCTAGTGCATTATTGTGGAGGCATATCTTTGGGCATTTTAATACATTAAGGCACTTTCCAGGCACACATGAAGCAAGATGCACACCTAGACAGTCTTGCCCCAGCCTCTAAAAAATCCAAGGACTGTCACAGAATTATGGATCCTCAGGTGAGTCTTTGGTGGTTTCTAATGGAGATTCTCAAGTGTCTAGAAAGGGACCGACCATGATTTGTCCTGAATCTTACCCAATGATTGGTACCTGAAAAGACAAATCATTGCCCGCTAAGCAGATTTTCAATGGCAGGCAATAAAAAGTTTTATGTTCTCCGATAAAACATGCATGCTCTGTACACACTGTTCTCCTCCACAGGATCGTAGAGATCCTCATACACACTCATAGCAGAGAACCGTCAAGATTAACTCTTTAATCTAGGTTAAGTTGGAGATATGTCACACTTCAAGGGAAGGGTGAGGTTATCAGCAAGGCTCTAAAATGCTCTAAGTATCGGTTACTCTTGTTCTCAGAAATTCCCTTCGGATCAAATAAACTCAAGCCAAAAGGCAAATCTCTCAGTTATCGAGAAAGATGCTTCTCAGAGCATCTATCTTCTATAACCAGTGGCAAAGTATTTCAAAACAAGAGAAACTTTTAAATACATTTGTTTTCCAAGCTGTGCTGTGGACTAGGCCGAGTACTGAATATGGCAGGAACACAAGTGCAGGACATCACACAAAGGTCCATTGTGGTGCTGGAGCTCATTGTGTTAAACCTTTGAGTAATGTACCCAGACTGTGCAACGAGGACACCTTTTATAGCTGCATATCTCTCTCTTTGCATTATTTTGCCCATGAATTAACACTACCAAGAAGATTTGGAAAACCTGCTAGAAGGTTTCCACAAAGATTTGGCTCATCAGCAACTTGATAAAACACACTTGGGAGGTAAATGCTAGAAGTTAAACCTATATTAGCTCTTCAGTCAGGATATGGGTTCTGCCCTGTGCCAGAACATTGGTATAATGTGTGGCTGACATCTGAAAGGTGCCACAGCAGGCAGCAGAGCAGCAGTAAACATCACTATTCTGGACAATCAATAAAAATGGAGACCTACTTATCCAACTAAAGATATGGCAATCCAGAACATCTGTCTTGCTCCTGAACTGGGCATTTATCCTGGACAGGAGATGCTTTCAGAGCCTTACTTCAAATAGCTATGCTCTGAAAAACAGGCTAAACCCAGGAGGTTTTCTTGAAATAACAGTTGGCAGGCCAAAGTGACTTAACATTTAACATGCTTTAAAGGACCATATGGAATAAGTTACACCAGAGTAAAACAAACACTTGTCTCTCACATCCAGTGTTATTGTTAGCAACTTATTCAGCTGTGTATTTCTCAGCAGCGACAATGACTCGCTAAATAACAGGATAATACCAGGGATCACTAGCATGTTGTGGTCTGTGGCCACAGGAAGCGTTTACTTTTACTGTGTACATGTTGGCAGTCTCAACACGCTAGCAGCAAATCCAAATGTTTATTGCTGCATCTAGGGCAGAAGCACAAGATCTCTGCTTGGAGCCTTTCTGTAAGCCAATAAGATAACATGGGGTATTTCTAATATCACGCTTGCCAAACTGCAGTAAAAGCAATGAGCTGAGAATTAGATGCTGGGAAAGTAAACATCACCTTGGTCCCTTGTTCCTAATGCTTGTTGAACATTACAGATAAAACTCAGCATCTCAGTGAGATCTCCCTGTAGCCTGGGAGACCTAGCTGCCTGGAGGAGTGTTTTCAGGTAGATTGCATCAAAGGATCCCAGCCCATCTCCCAGCGGGTTAGGAGCTGTGCAGGTAGCCCAGGATAGTGGCATGCCATTGCTGTCCAGGCAGTCTGCAGGGACCCATCTAGCTGACAAAGAGGAGACCACAACCCCGTTCTGGCCATGTTGCAACAGAAGGATGTCTGATACACCTCAAGGTAGAGAAGAAAGCAAAACCGGAACATTTCATGTGCAGAAGTTTCCAACAGGGACTCAAGGAAGCCTTGAGGGAATAGAAGGGCTGCCGTAGTTTTGCAGGCCACATGACTGCACTTTCCGTGTTTTGTTATTTTTCTATTTTCACATTTTCCTCTAGTTTTCTGCTTTTGCTTATATAAGAGGGAAAGAAAAGCCAATTTGATGTTCCGATGAAAGGAAGGACAACTCTCTGGAAGAGCAGGAAATTATGTGTGGTGGTGTCATGCAGGATTAGTCTGCAACCTCCAGGGTATGCCGCAGTCTGTGGGGTAACCTGGGAAATGTTCCAGGGACAAAACTTCTGGTGAAACTCATCCTGCACAGGATGAGGGCCTTGAAAGCACTGGGAGACTGAGGGTAGGAAAAAGGCTTTACACACTGTTCAATATAGTATATTCCCATGGGGAGTAAAACAACTCAAGCACTGGATCTCCCAGCCTGGTAGGCGGAAATCTATACCCAAGCAGCACTCCTTGGCAGAAGAAGTTCCCAAGCGTTTGTCCTCTTCAGGTATTTGCAGACAAGCCATTAGTCGTTGTTAAGCTGAGTGGAACCCGAACTAGTCTGGGCCGTATGTCTTCCCGCTGTATCTCTTCTCTTCTCTTCTCTTCTCTTCTCTTCTCTTCTCTTCTCTTCTCTTCTCTTCTCTTCTCTTCTCTTCTCTTCTCTTCTCTTCTCTTCTCTTCTCTTCTCTTCTCTCCTCTCCTCTCCTCTTTCTCTCTTCTCTTCTCTTCTCTTCTCTTCTCTTCTCTTCTCTTCTCTTCTCTTCTCTTCTCTTCTCTTCTCTTCTCTTCTCTTCTCTTCTCTTCTCTTCTCTCCTCTCCTCTCCTCTTTCTCTCTTCTCTTCTCTTCTCTTCTCTTCTCTTCTCTTCTCTTCTCTTCTCTTCTCTTCTCTTCTCTTCTCTTCTCTTCTCTTCTCTTCTCTTCTCTTCTCTTCTCTTCTCTTCTCTTCTCTCTCCTCTTTCTCCTCTCCTCTCCTCTCCTCTCCTCTCCTCTCCTCTCCTCCCCTCTCCTCTCCTCTCCTCTCCTCTCCTCTCCTCTCCTCTCCTCTCCTCTCCTCTCCTCTCCTCTCCTCTCCTCTCCTCTCCTCTCCTCTCCTCTCCTCTCCTCTCCTCCTCATGTCTCTGGAAAAGGCTCAGCTAGAGAGATCACAAACCAAAACCTGCATTTATGTTAGCAACGTCAGAGTTCAGCATTCCAAGGATTTGGGAAAGATCCTAAAAACAAACATCCCAATCTTAGGAGGAAGTTCAGCATTAAATATAAAAGAAATCCAAATATGTTGAAGTATGGAAATCAAAACAACTTCAACTTTGCCCTGCAGTGACCCCATGCAATAAGAATACATTTATGATTAGATCACAGTGATGATTGGAGCCCTAGATAAGAATAAACTGAGTTTTTAAGACCTCGAGATTTACTGTATTGTTGCTATGGTTTTCCCCCATGTGTTGTCAGAATAATACTGAGTTTCTCAAAGCATCAACTCCAAAATGAATGTCAACTCATAAATTGCCTGCGTTACCTGTAAATTGGCAGGAAACACCACCACAGCTTAAAGCTGTCATGTTGTTGCCTCTTCCCGTAGCAGCACACATCAGCAGATGGTGGGTCTGAAGAGCGAAGCTCATGGCTGGAGTCTGTCTGAAGCACACTGGAACAGCAGGAGATCTCTGCAGCCATGTCCCTAGCCAGCCTGCTGGCACGTCTTGTCTGGCAGCTCAGAGTAAACATCCTGGGCACCTCTAAAATGCAGCTTTTTAGCTCAGGGGCATGCAACTCTGAGTCCAGATTCTTTTTTCCTGCATTTGTAAAGAGGCTTTCTCCATTTGCTGAATGCCTTGTCTGCAAAACCCAGCACCGTGATTCCTCCTGTGTGAGCACAACTCAGCAATAACACAGTTCAGTTTGCTAGTGAGATGCTGAGTACCTGAAAACTTGGTATCATCCAGAGCTCTTTTGTAAGAGCTAGACTCCAGCTTGGCATCCAACTTGTATCATGGGATGGAAATTTAGGAGTAGTTCATGTAAGTGGCCAAAAATGACAGCTGGATTTAGACCAGCTGAGGCCATTGAGGGTTATTTACTCATCTCTCCATGCTGTGCAGTCAGTTATTATACACAAAATTTTATAAAGAAGAAAAAGTTAGTGAGGCTGGACGGCCCAGAGTTTATCACAGTGAAACAAAAATGGCAGCACGGTTTCCCTAAAACACAGGCTATTTTCACTTCACATCTGAAGTTCTACTCTTGTTCAAAAGGATTATGGCCACGTGTGCATGGAAGATACTGGATGTATTTGTGCTGCTACGCATGAGATTGCAAGCAGTGAGCGCCATGGTATGTGCTGCAGTATTTACATGTAGTGCTTGCAGCCTGCAAACACAAACTTTGCCTGAAATGCCATTCCTTCTAGAAAACTGCCTGTCTCTGTGAGTTGTCTGGTAAAGTCTTCCCCAGATAGATCATTGCCCCTTACCCTGAAGGAGAAGAGACAAGAATACGAAGATGGTGTTTTGGGAGCAAGAAAACCGAAGAAGATAGCCACTCATTTTCGGGTTTTTTTTGGAACATCATATTCTTCAGGCCTTAATTCCTTGGGCAAACCAGATTTGAATTGGCAAATGGGTCTGCAGATTTCTAGGCTGGGAACAGGCAGTATCATCACATAAAGCCCATTTCTGAAGAACGTAGGCAATAAGATGTATCTAGCCAGAAAAGCGGATCTGTCTGTCAATGTGTCCCCAGAATCTGCTCCAGTCTTCTGACTTACTAGAGAAAAGACAGGGATGGTGTCCAAACTCCATCCTTCAAGAATCACCATAAAAATATTGAAGTTGTCTGAAGAAGGAGAATATACAGTGGGCTTACTTCAAGCCAGAGCCAGCTTGCGAAATCCTCACTGAGCGACCTCACAGTGTAGCTCTCCTCTGCGTGATTTATTTTGAGGATGCTCTCTTCTTGGGTGCACTATAAACCACAAGCATGGCTTTCCCTTCTCACAAGAAAGTCTGAATTCAGGGACCAGTTGTGGATGTCTGGTGCAAAGACTCCTTCAGACCTGATGTCTGAAAACCAAGTGTGTTGGTTTTTTTTTTTGAAAGCCACTGAGACGTAGGAACAAAACCCACCAGTGCGCCTACAAGTCCTGTGTGCCTTTGGCTCCTTGCACGAGACACGCAACGTATTCTGGCTTGCTCCAAGTGCCACCAGGACGAGGGCAGCTTTACCCTTGTCCATGACTAGTGAGAATAAGCACTGAGCTCAGCTTTGCCCTTGTTACTCGACTCCTGGGTTTTGTGCTGCCCCAACTCAGCTCGACAGCCTCGCTGTTTGTGAGAAAGAGCAGAGCTCCCCCTTCCCCCTCTCCTCCCTGCACGCTGGCAAAGAACGCTGCGTGGGAGGACCTCGTGGCGGATGCTCGGAGACTGCAGCACTCGTAATGACTAGTCACTTATAAAATATGTTAGTGATACTATGGCTAATGCTTTATATGACTATTTATATTCATGTCTAGGGTCTCTGAATGAGAACCCATCAGCTCTGCACAAGGGACCAAACAAACACTAGCAATACCTGTGACTAATCAATAGTAAATATTAACAATAGCTAGTACACTGATAATAATAAACGTTAGTGATGTTTAACACAGCCTGCCTGAAAATGATTCTGATAGAAGGAGGAAAGGAGGGGGGCACAAAGGATGGGTCATTCACAAGGTCTCTGGGCAGGTCTGCTCTGGGGCTGGGAAACAAGTGATGACTCCTGCCCCCAGGACACACTGCCCCAGTCCCTGGGCCAAATGGGCAGATCAAATTAAATAGTTCCCATCTTTTCCAGCTCCATCCTGCCATCCCCTTCCCAGCCTGCCCAGCATAAGTGTTGGGTAATGCCTTGCTCGGGGACCATGCACATCAGCTAGTCTTTTTCTCTGGGGAAAGGAAAGCACAAAACCTCAAAGAGACAGGAAAAAAAAAAAGGGAAAAATTGGGGAAAAGCTTTTATCTATCAACAGGCTCACAGCAACCTATAAAACAGAACCGTATCCAACAGAAAATAGAAGCAATCTGAGTAAGTGTGAAATGCAGAAGTGTTCTTTCATAGCAAAAATGTTTATTTGTTAATGACTCAATAGCAATTAAAAAACTATCTATTGACCCCACTTACTTAAAGTTTAATATCTGTGCTAGCATTTCTATAGACAGGTGGTATGTATTTAAAAGGTACCTGTCAAAAAAATCAAAGTTTGCCTGGCACAGACAAATTCCAGCTGCAGCTTAATTTTGAGTATTTTCTTTTCAGCATTTGAGAGGAAACCAGACAAAGAGAAGATTTGTATTTCAGTGAGTATAGAAACAAGGAATGTGGGAATTTCCGTGGAAATGCTAGCTAAATAAGGAGAAAAGAGGGCTGTACGCACGGGCCCTCTCAACTGCAGATTCTACTATGGAGTTACAAGCAAACACTTCCATTATGTTCTTCTTATGTAATGACGAGGGAAAGCATTTTCATTCATGAATGGAAATGTTTGTGACATTTGTGGTCTAGTAATTTCCCTTTACAATCGTCCTTCATATCTCTGGAAATCTACAATTTCAGTCATATTCCCAATATTATTTTCAGTTCTTTCTGTATAATTTCACTTCACCTGCTCTAATGTTTTTCCAGTATATTAACCACCAGAAAAATGAGAAAGCTTTACCCAGCACTTTGCAATGGGAGTATGAATGCCATATTATAACACCTGAAAGCACATGAACTGTTACCCAAATGCCATTCTGTAGCATTTAAAGAAAAATCTCACGTTTAACTGTACCACCGCAAACCAACAAGATTTTAAGCCAAGGCTACAAAAAGCTTTTTTTGTGTTCTTTTTAACAAAACACTTCTGTGGAGAAAGCCTTTCTGCCAAGGATATACTCTGCTTTTTTGACAGTGCCCAATTCACAGAGCTAACACATTTCAGAGCTAGTTTGAAGGAGAACTATTACTTCAGTGCTTTGAAAATATTCACAATAGCACACAGCTGTTTTCGCTGGGGTTGACATTCACAACACTGTAATGGCAGTTAAAACTGTACCAAAAATCCTTGCACAGGATGTAATCAACCTCAAATCTACAGAGAAACATTGAGAAACTGCCTTCAAGTGCCAAGAAAAACAACAGTCGTTTACAAAAAGCTCTTCCTAATGTCCAGTCAGCTCAACCCAAACGAGACGCGTTTCCCAAAACGAAAGTAGGACAGACCAGAGAAGAAAAAACCCTTGACTATTTTTATGAATTTTTCTAAATAGAAACACAAAAAGACTCAGACACTGGAAACCACCATTGATCCCTCCTGCCCCTCTGTCTGCCAAAGCTCTAACATCAGTCAGCCTGTAAATCCAGTTCAGGAGTGATAAAACGCTTGTTTTCCAACATTTTTCTCCTGCCTCTTTCAGACACTTGGAAAGTTTCTGTCCCTCCAGCGGCAAAGCTGTTATATGTCATGTTCCTTACTCAGAGAGCTTAACCGCTATCCAGCTATTGGAGTCATCCCATAACCCCAGATTTACGGCTTTTCTAAGGTGTCAGTCTAACCGAATACCTAGGTGTTCCCAAGAAATGCTTGAATTTCTTTTCACTTACCCCAGCCGAGTCTCAGCAGTTGTGAGTAAAGCAGAATGGAAAAAAGCCCTCATATGATAGCGTCTCTAAATTTACCAGAAAGAAAGGAGTGGAGTGCTTGTCCTTTAAGTGTCTCTAAAGATGGTTTGCATAGCTGGATCTCAGCTTATCTGTGCTTTTCTGCTTTTGCTTCCATACATGGATCTGTTCCCAACAGTAACTTCAAGCTGTCGAAAAGAAGCTATCTGGCAGCTTTCAGCTTCATCCGACACATAAATGAGCAAAATAAATAAATAATGTTCTTTTCTGCTGGCTCCTTTTTTTTTTGATTTGCACCTCAAATCACCTTTTCCTTTTTCCCTTCTCCCCAGAGTAACATTTTGCTATTTTTTCCAAAGTAATTCCTGGGTGAGGGCAAACAGAAATGACCAAGGCAGATTTCTCTTCTCCCTTTCCTGCAGGCTCACAGAATTTCATTCTCAGAAAGACCTTTTTTTTTTCCCCCCTTTGCTTTGCTTATAGGTCAGGGTTTTGCATGTTTGCTACTTGGAAGTGTGTCAAGGCAATATACATCATGTCTGTAGCGAGGGAAGGTTAAGAGTCAAATTTTTGGAGAGAGAGAGATTATAGAAGAGCCACGTGACTGCTCCCAGATTAGCAGCAGTAGCAGGAGTAAGCATTCCTCTGATATTACAGTAGCCACTGTGGGACATGCCTGAAACACTGAAGAGTGGAAGCTGCAGTTTGGAAGCTCCTTGAAGATGTATTTATGAATAAAACACTCCTCATTCTCCTTCCTACCTTCCATACTTCCTACGTATCTGTTTCAGAAAGGTCTGATAAAGGACAAAAATGTACATAGGCAGCCCTGTGACACAGGACAGGAAAGTAGTCGGATAATTAACCTTAACTCTGCCCTTTGTTATCTCTGCTGTGCCAGTGGGAATGTTAAGGGCTCCAGTGAAAGGGCAAGACTAAGTATATGTCATTATTATTGTATGTTATAGTGGCAACTGGGAGTAAAGAAGATATTAGGGACCTAAAGGATTGCTTCAGACTGGGCTCCCTGGATGAAATAAAACTGGTAAAAGACATATCCAGGCACCTAGATATCTAACGCTGAATGTAGGTGTCCATACTCAGGCCACTTGCATTGAAAATGTCATCCTCAAACTTGGTGTTTTTTATTCATTGCAGGAGAAGGAAATTCCTTTTATATTCACACACATGAATAACCTTGACTGTTTGAGATTTTTCCTAAACATCTGTTGAACACTTGGCAGAATGCAAGTTTTTTTAAGGGCTCACCAGCTACACCTCTACAAATAATGATAAACTACATTATTTTATTATTATGTTACAAATTGCCCAATTAGAGATACCACTTCAAATGGCATATTTGACTCCTGCTACTTGGTATCTCAGAAATTGGAGGGGGTGTATGTATAGATGGGGATCCTGGGAGGTCACCAGCACCTAACCAGCATCCAGAGCAAAGACAGCTGCCCTGGGAGCACACCCCTGCATCCCAGAGCAAGCAGAAGGCCCATGGAAGCATGAAACAGGCAGCAAAAGGAATCACTTGCAAAAGATGAGTAAGTATGAAGGGGACCCCCTGGTTTCTAGCATGCCAGCCAAATGATGGGTGCCTGTCGTTTAGGGAAGTAATGGGAGGAGAAAAATCCTTTCTGGAAATCTGTCCTGGGGTTTCTCCAGCCTTTCAAGAGCAGGAGCCAAGCTCATCGTAGGAGGGTACTTGAATGGGAATATATACCGCTGTTGCCTGTAAGACAGACTTGGTGACTCAGGAGGTCTGTGCTCTAGTACAACTAAGAACATGATTCAGCAGAGCATTTAAATTCCTGCTTAATTTTAAATATTGAATAATGCTTTGGACTTCCCTGGGGTTATTCACGTGATTTTATTTCTATGCTTTACTAGCTTGTCCAGATATGGACATGAAGCCACCACAAAGCAGCATAAAAAAAGAACAAGATTTGGCACTAGCATGTGAGTGCATTCGTGTTTCATAGGTCTCTTGTCTTCTGTGTATTGCTCCTAAGAAGTCTTAGGGCTAATCAAAATGGGCTAAGGAAAGCAAGACTGTTGCTTCAATTCAGCGCATGTGTCCTCCTTTCCATGAAGGAAATCTTGAAAACCACAAATATGTGTAACTGAAGAAGAACGTATGTGGCTTTGAGAATAACATGATAATGCTGCACTCAGAGTTTTGGTAACCACAAGGCTAAGGGGGTAGGCTGTTTTCTGGCTTTGATCTGCCCTTCTGCACAGCCGCCGCATGTCACCCTCTGGATGAGTGACACCACCCTCTTTGAACTCTGCTCTCTACACAGAGTGGTCAAAGAGCTTCTCATATTTTCCATCAAGAGCTTTTCCATTTGTCCCTGCTGGGAGAGGTGAAGTTTGTATCAGGGCATATGGGTGATAAAGTGAAATACATTTTCCTAAAGCAAAAGAAAAAACAGGCAGCGGTGTTGCCAAGCACCGAGTGGGCCACAAGGAGATGGAAATAAAACAGCATTGACCTTCGTGCCCACTGACTCATCTCCTCCTCCTCAAAGCAAACAGGACAGAGGGAGAAAGTTCATCTTTGGTGGTGAGACATGTGGAGGACATCAGCAGCTATGCTTGGCCTGGCAGCAGACAGATGTGCAGAAGTGCTGGTGAGCACAGGCCTGGGATCAGGACTGGTGCCTGCACCACATGGGGATGATTGGGCTTCATCTGCTGAGCCTTGGTCCCCCTATGGGGATCCCCCATCCACCCCAGTCCCCTCCCAGGGCTGGACACCCTCCTGGGGAAAATTCTCCCTGAGTTTTCACGCAGCAACTAGGCACTGCATCTCCAGGATTTTGTTCCAGGAGGTTGTGCTTTTTTGTGCCGTCCATCCTCTGCCTGTCACAGCCAATGCTGTAGCCTTGAGATGAAATGGGGCCTTGGTTTTCAGAGCCAGTAGTGCTCTTTCCCATGCTGTGTGCTGCAGCTGCAAGCCACCACAGAGGTGTTGAAGTGTCTTTTATGAATATCAATGAGAATTTCGCAAGAGTGACTTAAATATAGCTGCCTGCTTTCCTGGGAGACCCTGTAGCTGTATTCTCACTGCAGCAAAAGCTGCACCATATGCCCAGCATTCGCAGCCGTTTCCCAAAGACCGCCAGGGACTTGTTATTCTGCATTCGGCTCGTACAGCATTCCCAAATAAAGGCTCGCTGGGGAGGAAGGGTGGAGGGACAGTCTTAAGCTGACTTTTTCAACACGTTCAGATGTGCTGCTCAGGTGCATCTATCTAGCATGACGTGCTATGAAAGCTGGATGCAGCTCTGAGCAACCTGATCTGATGTGGAAGTCAGCCCAGCTTTGAGCAGTGGCTGGACCTCCAGAGGTCCCTCACAGCATAAATTATCCTGTGATTCAGTGAGAAACTTAGTTTAAGATATAGTCATATGGCAGAGGAATAGCAAGGAAATCTGAACTCCTAGGGCACCTGGGTCATTTTCTGTCTTCCTGTTGGTTTTTGTGACTATCATAAACTCCTTGAGCATGGTCCATCTCTCATTTCACCTACATGGCTTGTCTCCAATGTTGCTTGAACCCTAATGCACTGCAAGTGAAAATCCACTGTTTCCCCCCCTTTTTTTTTAAAGCAAAGTGATTAAAATGCAGTTGGGCCTGTGCCCAGGTAAAGCACAAGAAAGTCAGGCAGCCATTCTTTCCTTGTGTTAAGTACATAAAACTTTGCAAGTGAATAAGACCTTTTCTGTTTAGGGTAAGCAAATATGCCTGAAACCTGGGGAGTGTCCAATTCTTGTGATCATTAGGTGATTGTTTATTTCACCAAGGCATAAATTACTGTGCCTTCAGGACAAAGCTAATAGAAAAAATGCTAATTAGTGCTGGTCAGAAATTTTCCAGTGGAACATTTTTCTGTCAGAAGCACTCCTGATTAGTCAAAGTTGAAATGTTCCAGAAGAACATGTTGATTTTACTGAATCTCCAATACCACATGGTGGGCTGAGGTGGGGTGGGAGTAAGGGAAGAGGGAATCCATCAACACCCTGTTGCTGATCCCCTGCCAATTTATCTGCCTGGCTGCAAGCCTTGTGGCAGCACTAGGGATTGGAGTTTGGGGCAATCTGCCATGCAGAAAACATGCTGGGGGACGAGTCCTGAAAAATCCTGGTTCCTGGATGAGGGTGGTAAATACAGAAGTCAGGGAGTCTGCCTTGTCTCCCCAGCTCCCTTTCACTGTATACCAGCCTGGGAAGATGCATGCAAAATGGCATATCAACATTTCCAAATGAGATACTTCAGTCAGCTAAATCGTACCTTCTTCTTGGCTTCCAAAAGAAAAGACTTGAATTTTGTTCTGGGATTTCTGCTGGAAGAGAAGGAGGAACTGGTCTGATAGTAGCTGTGTTCATTTGGACTCAGGTTTCTACATCCCTGACGTATAAAATACATATGCAGTGCTTTTTTGAATCTCACACTTTCTTGTCTTCTGATAGAGCCACCTCTGTAGGCTGAAGAGATGAGGATCACAGCAACCTGGTCCCTGGGATATTCCTAAATTCAGAAACAGCCACATGGGCTTCAACTTGCATGTAACTTGAGACACTTGAGGACTCTATGGACAGACTGGAACTGAAAAGCCCATGAGCACTGGGCTTCTATGGCGGTGATTGAAGGAGTCTGCTGATATCAGCTCCCCCTGGACCTGCACTGCAGGACTTGGAGACCACACATGCAATCAGCAGCACGCTTAGATGGTGCATGCATCATTGTATGTTTGCTCCTGGCTCTGCTTGTGCCTGCTAACTCCTTTGCTCCACTCCTGCTGAAACCATCCTAGTTCTTTGGACTTCCACATTTCCCTCCTGCAAAGAACTCCTCTGGAGCCGAGCACCCATGGGGACGGTGGACATGACCCTTCCCTTAGCTAGTGCCACCTCTTCAGATCCTAGGGCTGGCAGAACATGGCTCTAATGCTGATCAGAATACTGCAGTAACCAGGATAAGGATACTCTGAATTGCCAAGCATTAATATTTGATGCATTTCAATATTTAAAGAGCTTGATAAGATAATTTAAGAAACACTGCTGCTTTTTAAATTATTTGTGGACAATTTATAATGGAGCAAATCCACTTGGAATGAACAATATTTTGGCTAGGGTAGACGTATGGCTCAGACAGCTGCCTACATTTATTTAAAACATCAGAGAGATGACAATTTTTAAATTCTCTGTTAGAAACCTCAGGTCTCAACAGGCCAGATTCCCAGCCAGCAGAAGCAAGCAGAAGATCCAGGCTGTGTCTTAACACTGGTTGAAATTTTGTTGAAGGAAAGTTTTGCCTTTGGAAATAAAGAGACAGAGGGTTTCCCTGAAAGTTTTGTTTTCAGTGAAAATATTTGGGTTGCATCTAAAAATTGAAAACCACAGCTGGAAAAAAATGAACTGCTGGTTGCCAAGAAAGAAGAAAAAAACCTGCTGCCTTTTTTTCTTGATTCATTTGTTTTCCTGGAAACATCCTGGTGTGAGTGGCTGCAGCAGTTTACACCTGATCAGAATCAGGCCCAATACTGATAGCACTGTCAGTTGCTTGATAAAAGCCATATGAGTCTGCACAGAGTTCACTGTGGCAGTCACATCTCTCATACATATCACATAGCTGCTGTGTGCCTGAAGCAGAGGGCAGGGAGGTGATGGCACAATTCATGCAACGTTAAAACGAGCTGCTTTATGTAACACAATACGCTTCAAACGCACGCACCCAACGCACCACTGAAACTATGCTAGGGAAGCCAAGAAATCTCTGTACAATAACACAAACAGAGACAAACAGTCTGTAAAGGACAGCACACTTGGTTACCAGTGAGGGAACATTCTGCGTTAAAAAATGCCCTTTGTTTCTGATTTTCCCATCCTGATCATCAAGGGAGATCTCCAAACATGCCGCGAAAAGATGAGCCACAGAGCAAAAATTCGTACCTGCAGCGGATCCTGGAAAACAGGAGGTGCTGGTTTTACAGAGCATAGGAATTTTCTCCAGCTGCCCCTCAGTGGTCCAGAGAGAATCACCACACTTTCTTTTCTTCCCTGACCACCACTGGGGTCTAAGCCATTTCTTCACCTCCTTCCTCTCTGATACTCCTATCTGCTATCCAAACGCCACCCTGTTCTCTCAATTGTAGGAGTCCGAGTAATTAAAAAAATAATTCTCAACCTGCACTTGACGCAAAAGTGGAAAGTTCTCTTTTGTATGGCTTTTCCTGCTGCATTGCTAGCTTAGTCCAACTCACTGCGTCTGCCTACAAACCACACTTTGCTTATAGCCTCAGCTCTTTGCCAACCCTGCAATCCAGTTTCTTTACACAGCCAGCACACAACGGCAGTGCAGGGAGAGGATTACTCTGTGGTGGTGCTGACTGTTTCCTATGAAAACCAACCCATTGCTCCACAGATGCCTGGGCCATGTGCATTAGCAACTGGAAGCTTGGTTTACAAGCAGAAGCTGAGTATATCATTTGGCCTTTCTCTGTTCTGGTTCGTTCTTGTGCAAAACAGAAATGATAAGACTTTGTTTCCACTGTTGTGTCTCTTTAGATTTAGGGGGAAAATTCTGTCTGTTGCTGGAGGTACGAAGGGACTTAGAACAGAAAGGTATAATTCTGCTGGGTTTCTAGGTATGGCTATAATGCAGTTAGGAAAAGCAGTTCTTTTTCTTCACCAGTGAAGCAGGTGGGACATGCAGCAACTGCTATAGCAAAAAAAAATCATCTGTTCTGGAAAACGTGAGCAAACAGAACAGAAGTGTAGCAACGCAACAGCTGAAGGCTTCAAAATGTTCACAGTCTTATGCTGAATGAAGGGAAGAGAGAGGCAGAAAGAATGGAGCTGCACACTTCCAACATGGCAAAGCACCTAGGAGCAGGAACACAAGGGCAGGTTTTGTTCAGCCATGACTGAATGTCACTAGCAGAGCAGTGACATCAGTCATTCTGTAGCCAGAGGGGATTTTGGATCCCTGAATTGTTGAATATTGCAAATTTCAGAAACTTCTCTGCTCTATGCTTTGCTTAGGGCCTGATACTCCTTTGTCCTGACATAGGCAGGAGACCCCATCTTTTGGTTTCTTACCCTGCCGTGAAACCATGACCAGATTCACCCAGGCCAGTGGAGCTGCCAGGATAAAAGTGATGCTTTATCTGAAGAAAGATTGGTCACACAATTTTGCCTGAAGGTGTCTGTCGTCCTGGGAATCCAGGAGGTCATTTTTAGCCCTGTGGGATTAGGAAGGAGTTTGCCATTCTGTGGGAGAAGGAGTGTGGCTCAGGGGCTCCATCGCTTCTGCAGTTATGTCAGGGTGATGTGATTTTGACAACATTTCTCCAGAGTGTTTTCGTTTCTGTTCATCAGCTTGTTGGTATGATAACATTAATCAGCACTTCTGTAGAAACAGTGCTTTTGGAGATGAACATCGTAATCAGGATGAAGAGACGCTGATGAATATTGCTAAAATTAAAGAGCCTAAATTCAGCAAAATTGCTCTCACTGGGAAAATGTATTTTGATCCATAGCTGCTGTTATCCACTGGCTCCATGGTAGCTTGACAAAGCCAGGCATGCTCGCAGTCAGAGGGGGTGGCACCTCTGTAGGAGCCCCAGCAAAGAGTTCCTCACACCTCATATTTTCCCAGTGGTACTTTCCTCACTGTGTCAGTAGTCTCCCTCTTATGCTGTCATCTGGCCAGACACGTGCAGCAAGCAGCTTTGGCTCCCAGAGGGAAGAGAGTCCAGAAACAGAAAACCCAGCCCATGCTTGTGCTGGAACAACTGGCAGCTGCCCACTGCTTGCTGCAGTGCCCCTCCTTCCAGACCCTGCTGCCCGTTGAAGAGATTCAGGGTTTCTCCCTGGTGTTGTCAAGCTTGTATGGTCCACAGATGTACCAGAGCTCTCTGTGACAGTGTCCTACCTACAGGGTAGGGAGAGAAGTCTCAGGGTGACACCCAAATGCCCTTGAGACAAGAGACGCCATGTGTACATACTCCATTGACCTTGCTGTCTTACCTCTTACCACCACCAGAAGTGCATGCTATTAACTTCTTAGTGGAGGAAAAGGCTTTTCCTAAGGCAGCCTGAGCTCTTCTTTCATCTCTGACAGCCTCTCAGACAGTGCCTGCTCCTCTCCATTCATGGTGCCTGGAGTTTCTCAGCTCTTTGTAGGCATGAGTGTCTCACTACAGAAAAGTGGCCACATTGGGCATGCCACATGGTCCTGCTCCTCATCCCCTTGAACTCTCTGGACTGCTCACTGCTCTGCTGACCCTTCATCACACACCCCAGCAGCCTCATGCCCCACTCCATTCAGGGATGGGTAGTGGGAGACACCATCCCAGCTTTGTTCATCTACCTTTTACCTCAGTCAAAAAAAAAGTCCCAGTTTGGCATGCTAGTGACTTGCAGCATGTGACTGAGTGCAATGAGACCATGCACATGTTTGAAGACAAAGGGAAAAACTGAAATCTCTTATTAATGTCTTCCTTTTTGGGGCTGCAAAGGTGTCCCAGTGGAAGCGGCTGCCTCTGTTTTTCCCTCTGGCACCTCTGTGCTTCAGGCTCTGATCTCTCCTGGATGTGTGTAAGCCTTGCTGGAGGCAGCAGCTACAGCTATGGGGGCTGGAAAAGGGCAGTTCTTTGCATCCCCTGTTGCAGTAGTACAAACAGGAGTAGATAAATACTCAAATCCAGAGAGTGATGCAAGGATATAATGCCAGTGTCAGTGTGGCTGGAATTGGGCAATTTGTACATGAACGTGACTAAATATTAAAGGAAGATATCTATTTGCCCGTAAACCTGTCAAGGGTGAAGCATTTCAGAAGTATTTCATGGCCTATAAAACTGAAATACAAAGCCTAAAAGTGTCACTTCCCACTGAAGAACATGAAATGGCTCACACTACCAATGCTGGGGCCATAAAGCTGCAAGTGGACAGCTCTGGGGCATCCCAAGCCTCTGTTTTCCTACCCCTGCTCAGGAGAAGTGAGAGTTGCTTCAGCCTCCATGAGTGGCTCCCTGCTTTACCGCCTCTCTGGAAAGAGTGAGGAAAGCAGAGGAGAAAACACAATTTCTTTCTGCTGGGTATAACTGCTTATACTTCACACATTGCCACTTAATATAGTTAATGCAGTTCATACAATACAGGACAGATTTAATATGCAACTAATATAATTACAAGGTAATCGTTAATAATTTCCTGCATGTTTTCAGGGCTCTGAAAGCAAGCCCCAGGCTGGCAGAGCTGCAGTCCTACACAGCATGTCCGATCAATGATTACATTTCCTAATTTTTTTCCCTTCCTCAAGGCTATCTGCCCAAAACGTCTGCTTCACTTTCAGTCGGAGGGCAGAAAGGGGAAGAAGGGAGCTGATTTTTGCCTGCTGCTTCCTTTTGTACTGTCAGAAACATGCCCCAGACACTTTTTTTTTTGTGAGTTCATTAAATGGTGGCCTCTGGGCCCTCAGAAATGAAAGACCTGCTTGGCCCTGAGTGAAGAAGTGGTCCCCTCACCCTCCACAAACCATGCATTTGTGGGTGGGAAGATGTTGCTCAAGAGCAGATATTTCAGGAGCATCTCAGGCATCAGAGACAACTCTCGTCTTTCCACTACTGCTAATCAGTAATGATACCCAGAAGACCTTCACCATGTGAGGCACAGGACTGGCCTTCACCATATCAGCACTACCCCCAACATCCTCACTCTTTTCTCAAGGCATAAAAAACGGGATGATGTCAGCAGCCAGAGGAAAATAAGAAGATATGCTAGGAAAACTTTTTTTACCCATGGGGGCAATCAAACATGGTCATGGAAGCCCAGAAAGGCTGTAGGATCTCCATGCTTGGAACCATTCAAACCTCAGCTGGACATGGCCCTGAGCAACCTCATCCAAGCCTGACCACAATCCCTTCCCACCTCAATTACAGAATCACAGAATCAACCAGGTTGGAAGAGACCTCTGGGATCATCGAGTCCAACCGTTGCCCTGACACCACCATGTCAACTAGACCATGGCACTAAGTGCCACGTCCAGTCTTTTCTTAAACACATCCAGAGATGGTGACTCCACCACCTCCCTGGGCAACCCATTCCAATGTCTAATAACCCTTGCTGAGAAGAAATTCTTCCTAATGTCCAACCTGAACCTCCCCTGGTGAAGCCTGAGGCTATGTCCTCTTGTCCTATTGCTAGCTGCCTGGGAGAAGAGGCCGACTCCCACTTCACTACAACCTCCCTTCAGGTAGCTGTAGACTGCAATAAGGTCACCTCTGAGCCTCCTCTTCTCCAGGCTAAACAACCCCAGCTCCCTCAGCCGTTCCTCATAGGTCAGACCCTCCAGACCCTTCACCAGATTGGTCACTCTCCTCTGGACTCGCTCCAACACCTCAACATCTTTCTTGAAGTGCGGGGCCCAGAACTGGACACAGTATTCAAGGTGCAGCCTCACCAGTGCCGAGTACACAGGGACGATCACTTCCCTAGACCGGCTGGCCACACTATTCCTAACAGAGGCCAGGATGCCATTGGCCTTCTTGGCCACCTGGGCACACTGCTGGCTAATGTTTAGCTGGCTGTCGATCAGCACCCCCAGGTCTCTTTCCGCCAGGCCGCTTTCTAGCCACTCTTCCCCTAGCCTGTAGCACTGCATGGGGGTGTTGTGG